>NW_026706877.1:1200000-1505201 GCF_024137745.1 Phymastichus coffea | reverse complement strand
CACGGTTCAAGGTTCAAGCGAGCGACGCGAGGCCCGAAATCCAGTCGACTAAAGCGCGGCCACTCCGCTACTTACCGGAAACGCTTTAAATAATTCAGGTAATCAAGCGGAAAATGGTAATGTGCCAAGCGCAGATAAATTAGGGAGTGCTCGAGGGCAACAATCAGAGAGCTGTACGAGAGAGCGCCAACTCAACGAGGACGGAGCTCGTTTGCGCGCCGCGACAGCGCGGCTGATTAAAATTCTATCCGAGGCATCGAGCTATTCAATGCTCGCGCTCGCGCTCTGACAGTCGGCAACTCAAATAAAACGCCGTGCGCCCGCGACATTTACTCGGCGGCGATATAAAATTGGCGCGGCTGCCCTGCCGAAATGCCCGTGCAGCTGCGCTCGTACGTGCGCTCCGGCGGCGGGAACAAAGATGTGCTGAGAACGCGACAAAAATAATAAGAGCCCGCGCGCGTTGGCGCAAAGTCGCTCTCGGATGTCGCGCTCGCTTGGCGCCCGATAAAAGTGCGACCTCGATTTGAAAACCAAACGGCGCAGCGCGGCCGGCAGCGAAAACAAGCGGCCGGCCCGGCCAAGCAAACGACCCGCCGAGTCGATTGATTGGCCCAGAGGCAAGCCTTCCCACCGCGCGACTTTTTTAAATTCGCCTTTTATGCGTTTTTATACGACGGCTTTTCTCTTCCTCCTAGCCGCGAACGCGACTCGCGCACCCGTTGGTATCCTCGCTTCCTCGCAACACAGGATGACATTGCCATTGGCTACGTTACCATCGCTTTACCCTCAGGCCTCCGGTTCTTCCAAGCTTCGCAGCGTAGCATGTGGCCTGCAATCAACATCCAACTGCTCGGATTAATCAAGCGTCGATCTTTCCATTGAGCCGTACTGCAGGAACAAAGAAGGAACGAAGAAGCCTATCAGGAAATAATGGCAGTCGATGTATGATGTGCGAGGCGTGAACAGCAAAGTTAAGAAAAAGAACTGAAGCGCGCGATCGATACGGGAGGGAGAAGGCCCACATACTCGAAGAAAGATGAAGCGACACAACAGTGCGGCTCCATTAGAAAGGAGTTGCGGCTCGCGTCTCACCTCATCAGAAAGTCGTTAGCCCTGTAGCTCGACGGCGACGGCGGCGGCGGCGGCGGCGGCGGCAGCGTCGATTGCTGTTACGCACACACACATAATATTCCGCAAAGACTGCAGACTGCTCGCTCCGAAAGAGAAGCGAAAGATGCAAGCGCCGCTCGCTCGCATTATCTGGACCCTAACACAGCCTCGACTGCCGATTGACTGGCTAATGATCGAGAGTCTCGAGCTCGTGAGAAAGTCGCCTCGCGTTATCGTTCTCGCTCGGCCGCTCCGCTAATTACGCTTGCGGCCTAATCGATCGATCTCGTCACTTGAACCAATCCAATTCGCAGCAAAGCAAAGTGCTCTTTCGCATATTTTTAATCAGCCTCGTATTACGATTCCTCCATCGAGCCTCACGGATTCAAGATTAATTGAGCCACTGCGATTGAAAATTCAATCTGCGAGCGGTGTCGACTAGGACGAAAGCTTTGCCAATAACGATGCACTTTATGGCTTTTCGTTTTTGATCGTGGTTGTGCGCGTCGCAAAAACAAGGAAACTGAATTGTACAGCCTAGACAAGGGATTCCGGAAGAATTGACGAGCGGCGGCCGAGCGATGAGAATAAAAAAAAAGAAAGAAAAATCGCACGCGAGCGTGAAATAACACAGGTAGAGCGCGCTGAGATCGACTTCGTTAGGATTTATGCGGTTAGCTTAGTCGTTAGCGTACAATTGTACATCGATCCGCTAGAATTAGCGCGGCCATTAATAACTTTTCGTGCGCGCTCTCTCTCTCCCTCGGCGCTCGAGGTTACAAATAAGTGTATTGTTTCGCACACCAAATTTGCCCGATTCAAGGATACCCAATCCACAAAGTTTCGGCCGTAGAGCGGCGTCGCGTTTTTTTTTCGGTGCAACGCGCTCCGCTTGGCCTTCGTCCTCCATTAATACCCGTAGTCGTGGCGCGCTGCTGCTGGCTGCCTTCATTTTGTTCTAATTACCTTCGCGTGCTTTGTTTCTACGACCACATTTTGCTCTGTGAAAGCGTAGCCTCATATAAATTCAGAGGAGCGCTGGCGCACAATTTGTGCAGCTTCCCAAACCAACTTTAAAATAAAGCACTCGCTCAACCATTATCGATATTCAAAGACCAGGGATGATCGCGTAAGGAGCTTGGCATAATTACGAGAGTAGCGAGCAACGAAATGCGCTGATATTTGGGAAGGCAGCAGCGAGCGGGCACCAAACGTCGAAAACAGGGAAAAAAAAAGCAAAGCGACAGCGAAAACCGGTCAGTAGAAATGGAGGAACTGGGCGAACGAGCGAGAAAGAGAGCCGGAGAAGGGGTTACGGGCGAAGAATGGGTGAAAAAGCAACGGCTCTCGAGATGTGTTTGTGTGAGCGGAATGAATGCGCAGCGAGAGAGAGAGAGAGAGAGAGAGAGAGCGCTCGCACGAAATCATCATTGGCGAAACGGAGTCTGTCGCGCGTTGCAGGAAAACGCTCGCCAATCGTCCATCGTGGAGAGTGGCGCTGGCTGCCCCGCGCTGCCCCTCCTAGCCGGCGCTTTTCTCGGGCGGCGCGCCCGGCAAATAAAGGCGCGCGTAGAAAAAGCGAGCCGACTTGTTTGCGCTTCCTTCATAATCACGCGGGCAAATACTCAGACGTGAACGGCGCGCCGCCTATGTGGGCTACGCACACAGCGACCGTACGACTACGGCGAACGCACACGTTTGATTGCACCCCCCACCCCACTCCCGCCGGGCCGCGACTGTTCGCGCGCCTCTGTTCCTTCTGCGTTATTCAGCGGCACTGCTGAGAGAAAAAGTCGCCTAAAAAATGGTAAATGCGTCCGGTTGAAACGAGCTGCCGAAGCGATGTCCACGGAGTCGAGGAGCTGGTCGACTCTGGCCTCGGAGATTAATTTGTGTTGCGAACCGATTATCCACCAGAGAGAGGAAAAGGCGTATGGCAGCTGCACAAGAGCCATTGGACTCTTAGCGCAATGAATACAACAACCAGAGCGACGACACATCGCACGGAGATGGGCTCCACTGCGCGCACGAATGCAATTTATAAAAGTTCGAAAGGACGCGAGTCGCCCTCGGCTTTTCCTCGCTATGTCGCAAAGGCAAGTTTCAATTAACAGCGAATTAGAGACGATCAGCCGAGTTTGCAGAGCAGCGGCGAGGCGACAGCGCCAGCAGCACGCTACAATGGAATCTTTGAGTGCACGTGGCTTAATTAATGGTAATTAAACATTGACATATGGGGCAAACAATTAGCGAGGCGCCGCGATAACGAGAGTGCACACAAGGTAGCTGTCGCTGCGTCGCGTTCGAAGGAAGTAGGTCGCGGCGTGTATTCTGTTTGCCGGCGTAATGGCAGAGGCCGCGCCTGCCACCCGGTTTGTCGTTCAGCAGCAGGTCGGTAATTAACGCGCGTTTGCTCGCGGTATTTCGGACGCAGGCGCACGCACGGATGTCGGAGTCGATGCAGGCGGCGCGCAGCGAATCGGCGCGCGAGCAAAGAGCCGAACGCCAGCTGAAAAATCGCGCTCCGAAAAATTGAATCAGCGCACGCGTACGCGGCCAATCTTGCTCGCGCAACTGATCTCCTCTCGAGGCCGCGGCCACACTTTGCTCCAACTGATCGCGAGAATTGTCCCGGAGTCGTCGTCACTGCCGCGAGGCGGGGCGCAGTGTTTAAGAAATAGAGCGGTGCATCGGAGAGATAGCGAGAAAAGGCCCGAGCAGACGTGGAGGGAGCAGCGTGGGAGTGATCGATGGGGTGGCGAGCGAGCGTGTCTAAATAATTAGCTGTCTCGAGATGGAGGCCGTGCCGTTCGTACGGCATACACGGGCTACATGCAGCTGCGCATGCAACAGCAGCGACTCACGATCCTGGTATCTCGGTATATCGCTTTTATCACTCTATCTGGAGGAGACTGCTCGCTCCCTCGCACCGGATAATCGAGTATGGAAATAAGCGAGCGCCAATGTTTAAATTAACGCCAAGTACTCGACGTTGCTGCCGCTGCCGCTGCTGCTGCGAGCGGCAAACGAAGATGACGTCGATGCAAACATCGAGAGCACGGGAGGAACTTGCAATCGCAGACTGACTATTTGCTCGGAGATGACCCTTCAACATCCTTTGTGTGCATTACGACGCACAAACCCAGCCGTTGCCATCGATTCCGAGGCTTTTTCCTTTTTTCTCTGGCTCGAGAATATTCTCGCGCGGTTATTTTCTATCGCGTGGGCGGACCAACGAAAATTGCGACGCGGCCGATTGTAGTATCAATTTACGCTTGCGACTAGGGCGACGAGCGGGGGGCGAGCTGATGCGGCGCGCCAGTTATAAAAATAGAAAAGACGAGACAGCGCGCGCGTGTGTGTGTAGGTCTGCGGGTTCTCCAAGTCAGCACGATAAAATTGCGCTTGGAAACGCGAGCGAAGGCTTACTGCTTCAAGCTGATTTCATCAGAGATTATATCCGCGACGTTATAACTTGCGAGATAAGCCTCTCGCCGGGCTGTGCGCCCATAATCGCCTCAAATTATTCGCTTCTTAAATCCCTAAAATCTGGCCGCTCTCTCTCTCTCTCTCTCTCTCTCTCTCTCTCTCTCTCTCTTTCGCCGGAATAATTGATATGATCGCGTTTTAGCGATTAATTTTCAAGAACGAAATTTCTACTCCTCCCCTCTGTTAAATCGTCGATTGATCCTGATGGCTTTTTTACGCTCTCGTTTCACTCTACGGATAGACTTTCAAGGCAAAATCCTAGCGGTTCCAACGACTCTGTGCATCCAGCTTAAGCTACATTATGTTATAAGATTTCCGAGAGTTGTTATTATATGTGATCGAGTGCGCTGTGTATAGACTATTGCATTTGTTCTCACCCAGATGTTGCCCGACCAACTGATTACGTTGCCGACTCACCTGCAACAGAAAAAGCAAATTATTAGAAAACGATCGAGTAGAATGTTTGGTCGCAATAACAGGCTTTGCGAAGCGAATCAATCAGTCGAAATACGCGACCGGTAGCAAGTTGATTCGGTCAATTTATCGGTAGGTACATTAACCGAATGCTTGTGAAGCCGCACGGGCACGTGGCTTAATCCCGAAATGCAGCTACTGAATGATGAAGAGCCATTGGCGATGTCATTTTCGAGAGAAAAGAGGGCAATAACAGGGAACAGCTAGCCGTTCATAGGCAGTTTTCACAGCTCGTTAATATCCGCAGCCCAAAATCGATACTCGGGCGCAGCATGTCCCGAGCGTGGGATTTATAAAGAGACTACTCCGAGGCTGCGAGGAATGCTCTTAAGAAAGCTGCTCGGTTCGGAGGAGCCAGGCCATTTGCTTTTACGAGGCGAACAAGCCTTGGAATATTTTCGGCGCAGAACCCTGCTTGCGCGCAACATGGCTGTAACTGGCCGGACCCTTGTCCCCTCCCACTCTGCCGTGTCCCCTCGCGCGCGGAACTACAACTCGCAATATTCAAGGCAATATTCTCCACGGCAATGGAAACCATTCTTCCGGTGGCGGGCCTATTCCTCCGCCTTGGCTCGCCCTTACGTCCTTATTTCTTTCTTTCTTTCATTCTTTCTTTCTTTCTTTCTTTCTTCTTCGTTTCGCTCAGCCATTCTCAGCGCGTTTGCGCACGACGGAGCTGCGAATCGGGGTCCGTAAGAGAGAACCCGATTAAGCGGCAAACCGATCGGCCGTGCTCTGCCCGCGCCCAACCGTTTTCGGACGGCGCCTCTGCGCAAAAGTCCAGGTAAGAAAGGCGGAGGGAAAAAATGTCAGCTACCTATCTCGCGAATGTAGATGTAGCATCGCTTGCTTGCGCAACATTTTCGGCAAATGAGTTTTCGGGGGCTAAATTGCGCTGACCAAGTATTTACGAGACAATTATTCTTACGGGGCCCTCCAACTTTCTTTAAAGTAATTTCCAACTCTGAATAGCTAGCAACTTTTACGAGCCTCAGACTCGTTATTTATTAGCACTAGACAAGGCGAAAAAAGGAAGGCTTAGAACACACTTTGTCAAAAGTTGCTCCACTCGCGTCTTTTAAACACACACGCGCGCGAGCGCACAGGCGTACCTACTTTTACAGCGCTCGCAAAAAACTTTGGGCCTGTAAAATGTTAACATGCCAGTGCCGTAAAACATAACTTGGCGTTTTTTCGGTAGGAAGATAAAGAGCCTGGAAGGAAGGAGGGTGGGAGGGCGAGGAGGAGCAGCAGACGAGCTGCTATCGGAGAGCCAGAGGTACGGGAGGTAGGAGGCTTGCTCGGAGACAGAGGCACGGACAGGCGCGACAGGCGCGACAGGCGCGACAGGCGCAAAAAGTCGAAGCTGCGGCCGCTAGCTAAGGAGCGAGCCCGTGTCGCGGGAGCACGGCACGCACGTAGCCGACGCGTCGGCGACGCGTTGCCGAACGCAATATTGCCGATCAATAAACCTCAATAAAGTCAATTTCTGTCGCGCGCGCCTCGCTGAATGCCTGAAATTTTGTATTCCGGCGGCTCGCTGGGCCGCCGCGCGCCCGCCGCGCGCCCGCCGCGCGCCCGTGGCGCGAATACAGATCGAGCGCGCATTTCGCACAGGACGCGCGGCCAGGTTCCCCCACTCCCCGCGTGTAGCCGCGCGTGCACGGGCGGAAATGCAGCGACGAGCGTGGCGGCGCAAGGCCCTCTCTCCGCGAGGTCCGCGTCTGAGATGCGTCCTAGGCGAAAAGTGGACGGGGCCGGGCGACTCTCTTTGCCGGCGTCTATTTAATTTTGTAGCGCTCGAGAGCCAAGGTAAATTAATTTCGCCAGGTACAAAGAGACCACGAGAGCTCAAGAGCGAGAGGCTATATCGAGCAATAATCCTTTGATGAAACAGTCTCAACGTGAAAGCTGGCCGCTTTACAAACTTTTTTCTCCGATTCAAGTTTTTTTTCCGCTCGTAATCTCTTGCGGTTCATAAAACGCTCGGCCAGCAAAGCACTTTGGCAAACAGAATTTTCGAACAATGGATGACCGGACGTACTGACTTCCGCGTGGATCGACTCGGCGAGTCTTGGAAGTTGGGCGAAAAAAGCGGAGAAGAGAAGGTTGCGCGGGTTGAGCTGGCTGCCGTTGGTCGCACGCACCTTTCGTTGGGAGAGAGTCTCAATCGAGGAGCAGCAGCAAGCTGCAAGCAGCGAGAGTGAGAGAATAGTTGGCTAGGACAAAGGGGGCCTAGGAAATAATGAAAAAGTGAGTAGGGCGTCTGGGAAGACATTTGCGTGAAAAGAGACGGAGACGTCAAAAGCGAGCGGCGGAGAGGCGTTGAGCGAATGACCCGAGTGCATTCTCATCGGGGCGCGCGCGCGCGTTTCCGCAATTTGGCCCGCGCGCCAACGACCAAAGACAAACACAATGGCTCCATAGCTACGTGGCGCGTAATCCAAACTGAAAACCCGTTCACACGTCCGCTCGCTGAAAGGCCGTGCGTATATAGAGAGAAGGCGCGTAAGCCGTAGGAGCCGAGGATTCGGCACGTTACGCCAAATCGAAGTATACGAGTCGCGCGAGAAAGCCAGCCAGTAAGAAAGGGCGCCGATATGGCCTATTACCCGCTCGCTCTGCCTGCACCGACCTCACGACCTCGGGAATTTTTCAATTTTTCCGCTAAACGATGTATACCCGCCGCCAGCTTTCTCTTTCGCAAAGGCTTTCGCAATCTCCTTTAATGCGCTCCGGCTCCTTCTGCCCCGTCTCTCTTGCCAACTTTCTACGGCGTCTTTTCTCTCTTCCCCCGGCAAATGGAAAATTTCGCAAGACTGCCAGCGCTATGCCGATTATACCAACTTTGCCGAGGCCGCGGAGCAGACGAGTCGATGCAAGTCCTCCGGAATAGCAGCCGGAAGTGCGAGAGAGCTGATAACCGGGCGCTGGATAATTGCGCCGAAGGCCGGACAGATCGACCGGTTTCCGCTCTGTGGCGGGCCTTTGTGCCGAACGGCGCTCGCAATCGGATACCAATTGGGCAGCGGAGCGCCGAGATCAGCGACTGTGGGAGTCCACCGCGCTGCAGCCAACGGTGCCGCCGGCTCACCTGCGCTTCTGTTCTTCCGAGGAGGGCCCGGAGCTGCGTCGATGTCGACTAATTTATTCCATCGGACGGAGGCCTACGTTGCCTTGGATTTGAAGCAGAGAAAACCGAAAAGAACAGTCCAATCCAGTCTCTATTTTCTCGTCATGTTCTCTGCTACGGCTATTCATCCTGGGAACAGCGTCTATATGTATACGCGGAGCCACCACCGCGCGCCGCTCCATCAATTTATTTCTCTCCCCCTCTCTCTCTCTCTCTCTTGCTCGCGAAGCAGCCGACCGCGTAACGAGCAACGTAAATCAATCGGCTGGCATTGTGGCTTACTCGTTTTCTTCCTCTTCTGCGCGCCCAGCGATAGATAAGAACGCACCTCGTTTTCCCTCCTGTGATAGGAAATTCATATGCCTCGTTCCTCGCAGGCGCGCACGTTCGCCAAGCCAACAGCCGCCTCTTTGCGCTCCACGACAAATGACAGACGCTTAGCCAATAATACACTTAATAAAAATACGCTACCTTCCGCCTGTTGTTCTAACTGCTTTCCTCTCCTGGCTAAATGGATGCTAGTCGCAGCTATGTAATACATAATAGGCCTGGAAATCGCGTACATTTCAGCACGAACCCGTTCGATAGTTCTGAATTTTCGGAAGCTCTCGAACGCTAAGAGCATTAAAAGTGAACCTTTGGAAGGCCGGACGAAGGCACAGACGAGAGAAGAGAGAGAAAAGATATTATTATAAGACTCGCAGGACCAGTTTTCGGCGCGAGTTGCGTTGCGTCCTCTCTACCTCTTTTTCGCCGCGCCGCGCTCTCCTCCTTCCCCTCCCCACCCCCCTCCTTTCTCTCCTCTTTTCGCCTCCCTCGCTTCATCCGTTCCCTCTCTCTTCCCTATTCGATTTTCACCCACTGTCGCGCTTCCCTGGGTCCTTCGCTCGAATTTACATTTGAGCTCGTTAATCTGCCTCCGCGCGCCTCTCTCTGCAGAGACCATTTCAGTTTTGATTTTTTTTTTCGTTCACGAGTTAACTCTCAATGGACCCATCAAACGTTTGTCGCTTTTCCCAACTTTTCTCCAAATTTGCCTATTGTTCCGTTCGCACGCCAGTAAAAAGCTTCAAATAATACTCCATAGATGGAAACATTAATGACAAAGCTCAATCAATCGGAAGAACTGTGCACGGGCGTATGTAATTAGTAATTAGTTTAGTGCGACCAGACACATTTAGCACGTACGTGCAAATGGCAAGTGGAAGTGGGAAACTTGGTTACAGGACCATACAAAAAGTAAGCGAAGAATCAATCGTCGCAATAACGCTTACGTTTCAATTAAAACGCTTGATTGAATTTCGCAAGAAACGAGGTCGGCAGGAGGGCAAACAGGGAAAAAGGGAAAAAAGCAACGAAAGAAGCGCGGCGAGAGCCCGCGGCTAATTCGAGAGGACGTTAAAGAGCGTTTTCGCATGGGCGGCATGCAGAAGTTGAGTCGCCGCAAGCCGGTTTGGCAGGGTAGACTACACAAAAACTACTACGAAGCTATACGGATGGACGGTGGGCGGCAAAAAAAAGAAAGAAAAAAAAAATGGAGGGAAAAAGAAAAGGAAAAAAGGGGGTAAAGGCACTGGCTGCCTGTACGCGATGGGGTCCACGTGCGCGCGTCTCTGCGTCTGTAATCAGCAGGTGAAATCCGGCAGAGCGCTCTTTTTTATCCCCCTCGAGCGCATACATTTGCCCTCCTCGTCTCTCTCCTGTCCTTGTTCGTGGGCTGTTCACTGCTAGCACACGGAGGACACGTGCGCGGCGCGGGCTGAAGGCCCGCGCGACCGGTTTTCGCGCGCGGAGCCGCTCTCCGCAGCTTGCATTCTCTCCGTCGGCTCATCGCACCGCCCGTCCATTTCGGTTGCTCTCAAAATAAAATTTGGCCGCAGGCTCCTTCGAATTACACGCTGGACGATTCACGTTGTTACGGTGCAACGATCAATCCATACTATCCATAATCATTTGGTGATATTGCAAATGCAAAGCACCCGAGGACGTTCGCAAAGAACGAACGGTTCCGTGGCTGTAACGCAAATGCCATCGCGCTGCTGCTGCTGCTGCTGCTGCTGCTGCTGGTTCTGCTGCACCACGAGAATGCGCGCATTAATCATTTCGGGCCAAACGCACGCGTTGTTCACGTGGAATGCACGTTTTACGATAGCAAAGTGGCTGTCCACGGGCCATTAGTGGACTGCGGCATTTTCAATCGTCGACAGTGCGATTTGGACTCGGCAGTGGAAGTGCGACGAGGCAACGAACAAGCCGCAGGCAGATGCTAGCCAAGAATCGTAGGCTTGCAATGGGCATCCGAGATCCACGGCGAATTAGTCAAGGCAGCGATTGACGCGCGCCGGGGCTTCGAGCCAAAGCTCTCGATCACTGTCTCGTCGCGCGCGCATACCCCGTTGCCATTGGCGCGGCAGCTTTCATCCTCGCCTCTTACATCGTCTACTCGGCTGGCAGCGCCAAGGAAATTGATAAAAATGCAGCCTCTTACTTTCTTTCCTCTCACCGAGATAAAAACCTGCCACCCTTTTCTTCCCCTGCAGCTGTCGCGCCGCTAAGATAGAGCGAGAGGAGGGGGCCCGAGTTTTGCCTTTATTTAGCTTTAGAGAGTATCCGAGACTATGGAGCGCGTCACCACGCGACATTACGACACTTTTTATTCCTTTATTATATGACTTTCCACTACTTGCCGGCTTCGCTTCATTCATCACTCTTCGTTATTAGATTTTTGACTCTGCTTAGTTTACTTCAGAGTCGCACTTGCATTGACTTGGTTAGTCAGTAGCAACATCGCGAATTCACCGACAGTCTGACTGCAGCTCTAATTTGCAAAGTTCTCTCCGCGAACTGCCGAAAGTGAGTTTTCAACTGAAATGCTTATAGTTATAGAACAAAAGAAGGCTCTAGTTTGCGTATCGTCACGGCGAGGACAACTTCGAGGACAACTTTGCGCGAAAGCTCGAGAATGAGCATCGATCATCCGGCGACTGCTCTTGAGGCCGAAGCGCGTGTATCCTTATTAGAACGTTCGGGCTCGAGGGATAAACAGCTAGCCAGCGTCGAATATAGCGGGGCGCTCTAATCCCGGACTCATTATGCCCTCCCTCCCCAATTCATCATGGAGCTCGAGCTTTTTCCCGCGAGCACAACGATGTTTCGCGGAACGGGCGATCTTGTAGCCTGCTTGTCCGATCCGGCAGGGAGGCTAGTTTTCGCGAGATGAATAAATCGGAGCGTTTCTACTCTGCTTCGTCTACGTTCTAGTTCTTCTATTTTCATACCGTAGAGCAGCTTTCGGTGTTGCAGTCTCGCCACTAATTGTGTCCGGGCGCGCCGACTCGAAATTGATAGCTGTCCCATCGCGATTTATTAACTACGCGTGAGCAAACCGATATAATTGAGCTTGGTTATTCGAAGCTGGAGAGTAAATGGTCGAGCGATGAAAACGAACTCTGCTAGTGCAGCATAGCTTGACATCGAATCACGAGGGCGAAACTGCAAGCAATACACGAGCCGATACGTGCGAAAGAGAGAGCACAAAAGGCGTATTCCCTATTAATCACACGGAATGAATTGGAAGGAACCCTTCTACTTTCTCCTCTCCCTCTTGTCGGTTGCTTTAATTTCGCGAGACGCGAGACGCGAGACGTGCCTGCCCTCGAGCCATGTAAATACGCTTACGACACGGTGACTCGGAATTATTCTTACTTGCCTTTGACTAGCGCGCCCTCAGTCTCTATACGAGTGGCACTTTCGAAGCGCGAACCCTCGCAAACCCGTGCCACGCCAAAGTAACAACTTTCAACAAGCAGTTTGATATGAGCTTTTCTGCGCGAATCGTCCAATAAACAAGTTTTTATTCGCAGTGTCAAACGACAAATACTTTGGCTGGCGCTGCTCTCGGGCACGACGGGCGCAGGCGAATTTTCTTTATCGCCGCCTCCTCGCGCGCGCGCGTGCGAGGGCCGCAAAAAAGAAAAAAAGAGAAAAAAAGAAAAAAACAGAGAAAGAAAAACTGCACGAGCAATAGCCGCGAGTGCTTCGCCTCGACGGTAAATTTGCTTGGCTTTGTTTCTTTTCCTGGTCTCGTTGCCGAGGGCAGAGAGCGCGTGCATTCGCGAAATTCGCCGTGTATTACGAGAGCTGCGACAGTTATCGCGGCCAGTAAATGAAGAGCGCAAAAATCGTAAAGCCAGGCTCGCTCGCACGCTCGTGCGTGTACGTATGCAGGTAATAAGCCGCTGCAGCTTGCGTAACGCCCTTTCGTCGTCGAGCCAGATGTGATATTGGATAAGTCGTAACGGCCAAATCACCGCGCGGCTTGCCGATGTAGGTCGTAGTTAAAATAAAATAATGAGCGCTCGGCGGTGGAGATGGCGCCGATTGCAGCGCTCGGCACGATGGCGGCGCGCGCGCGGAATGCATGTCGGCCAACAAGTGGCGAATGCAGAAGGCTCTAGGCGCGCGATAGAATCGGGAGAGGGGAGCGGCAGGGGCAGGCTAAGCCGCTCGGCGGCGACGATAAAGCCGGGGAAAAAGGGCCTGAGTGATAACCTGGCCGGCAAGGACCACTGAATAATGGCTGGCGATTACCGGCCCACGTAACGGAGCGCCCCGATAACGCCTCGCGCCAGAGGTTACTGGCTGCGCTCGCCGGCGTTCGAGGCGAACGATGTTCGCGCACACGCGCGCACCCGACTGCTGCGCAATGCCCGCGCGGCGCCTAAACAACGCGCAACCTCAGCGGATGATTGTTAGGATAAATTACTCCGGCGCCGGCCTCGCCGAGTGCATTTTGCTGCTAGCAGCAGCCGTGGCCGCGCGTTCAGTAATTAGATTTGTTTTCCAAGCGCCCGGCTAATAGCCGTTTGTTGGCTCTGCCTCCTTCGCTCCTCAGTCTCGCTAACGCGATTATTTACTCGCGCCTCCTGGAAAAAACTATTCTGTGCCCCTCAGCGCGCGTCCCCTCTCTCTCTCTCTCTCTCTCTCATTCAAAGTCGCACTTCACTCCGAGAGCTTTGCGGCTCTCTCGAGTTGGCCGCGTCGGCGAGATTAAAAGGTGCCAAGTTTTTCGTCGACGCGATCCGGCCTCTATACCGGTAATCCTCTTATTTGCTCGCGGCCGGCAAATTAATTTGCGGGAATCCGCGGCGAAGCCAAACGATCGGATATTAAAAGAAACAGGGCGCGGTATTGGAAAAGTTTTTCGGGGGTGAGAGGGCGCGCGCGACGCTTTAATTAACGCCCAGGAAGAAAGAGCTATTGTAATTAGCGCTCTTGAAAAAGCAACAGCAGCCAGATCGCTGGCGAAATATAAATAGCGTTTCCTGATTTGCCGCAAATGAGAGCGCGGGAAATTAAGCGTCACCGCGCACATCATCGTTCGCCGCGCGGAATTAATCTCGAACCGCTGCAAACGTCACTGCCGTCTGCTGCAACCACTCGAGTCGCGCGGCCCGCCGAGAGATGCATTTTTGTAATTGAGCAAAGCAAGGCGTCGGCCGGAGAAGAAAAATGATAAAAATCCAATTGGAGAAAGCGAGCCGGATGAAAGAGGAGGATAGGAGGGCCAGACGAGCTGCACTTTACGAAATCCAAATCCATTGTGCCGGCGGTGACTACTGCCTGGAACGTATGCATCGAGAGGCAGAGACAGAGAGCGGCTGAGATGCTGAGCGGGCGATAAGTCGGCCGACTCTCGAGAGAGAGAGCTTGCGATTGGAGCGCAGTCTACGCGGAGTGTATCGCTGTACGATTGCGTATCTGTGGCTCGAATCGAGCGACTTGTTCTCGTCAGTAGCAGCATCCCGGCCTAGCCTGCTGGCGAAAATCAAAGGAGTGGCACTCGCAAACGTGTCACTGCTCCGATAACATCGCGAAAAGCTTCACACTTGAAATTGTCTCCTATTCTTGCGCACAGCTCCCTGCCGTAGAGAGAGAGAGAGAGAGAGAGAGAGAGAGAGAGAGAGAGAGAGAGCGATCGGTTTCCAGCGATAAGCTCGATAGGCCGGAGTCGTCGCCGCTTGCCTTTAAAGCGCTCATTTTCTCGGCGGAACGGCCAGTCGTTTCGCGAGCTGATGCTCCGCGGCTTTCTTCCGGGCTGTGCACAGCTAGCGCCATGCCCGACTCACTTCCGCTCGCTCTCTGTCAGCCACATTTGGCGATTGCCACATTTCAACTTCCCCAAATGCCATTCGACTTGGTTCGCGACGCCCGCCGCCCTCGCCCCCATCCACAGGTCGCCAGATTGGAATGCGGACAGGACGAGACGCGCGTCTGCGGCTACGCACGATCGAACGCCATTGAATATTGATGAGCGATCGATTAAAGACGTCGGACAAATTCCAAAGGATATTCGATGTAAAGATTGCGAACGTGAGTAATAAAGTGAAAGGAGAAAGGGGCGCAAGCGCACCGAATATCGTCTGGGCGAGGGAAGAAAGCGACAGTCATCCATCGACAAAGCCGCGTACACTCGGCAAAATCGGAAGATGGATCGACATCGCTACGACCACTCGACTCTCGATGACATGCCGACGTCCTGGGAGCAGTAACGGCACCGAGTGCTGAGCGAGCGTAATCGGTTGACGATACGTGGGCCGATGCTTCGGAAAACAGTCGCGAGGACCGAGTTGCGATTTGAAGCGAGAAATACGACGGAAGCTCGCCGAATAATCCGTCGGCAACTGCGCGACGCGTGCTTTTGGAACAGAGTTGGGAGGTTAACGACCGCAGCAGGGAGGGCAATTTGGCTGCAGCGCAATGGTCTTCGCAGAATGCGAACAACGACGCGCGAGTGGACACGTAGGTGTGCACGCGTAGGGAGGCAGCTGCGCAGTCAAGCTTACTCGGTGCGTGATTAGGTTGTTGCTGTAGTTTGGCGCGAGTTAGTCGTCGTCATCGTCGCAGGACGCTGAAGCGGAGGTCCGGCGAGCACTGAGAATTACCGCAATTAGACCGATGGAGAGGCCCTCGTACGCGCTAGCAGCCTACATATTTAACCCAGTTCTGGCGCTCAAAGGGAGCCGCGCCACCACGCCGGCGCGCGTCCTTTGTTAGCTGCACGAACGGACGGACGGACGGACGGACGGACGGACGGAAGGTGGAGGGCGAGGCTTGGTTCTCTCTTTCAACTCTCTCGCTCTCGTATTCGCGAGCGAATTTCTTTCGGCGCTTTGACGAGGCGAGCAAAGGTTGGCCGGAAGGTAACCCCGCAATGGCAGCGGCTATTTAGTCACTCGATACCTCGGCACAATGGAAGTGGTGGAGCAGCGCGTTCGCCTGTCGGCGAGCGCCCCCACCGACGATGGCCGCGGTCTTTTGGGCGAAAATCACCCGCCCAGGGTTCGCCGCGGCGGACCTCTCCCGCACTGGCGCGTAAGGGTGCAGCAACCGGTCGCCGGCTAATTGCCTGCTCGTTCCGCGCCGTAGAAGACCTTGATCGGCCCCGGAATGGCCACTGAGAGCCGAGCTTACGACCTACCGGCACCGGATCCGTGCGTCGCAATGTCGGCCCACGCGTAGCGATATGGCGTACACGCGCGCGCGCAGAACCGGCCGACGATCTTAATAAACGGCCGCGCGCGGAGGCACGCGTAGGGCTGGCTGCGAGGCGACCCGCCTGGCTCGTCGTCCACTTATCGCGCGCGAGCCTCCGTAGCGCGACAGCGGCAATGCCGCAGAATGGGGGCGCACTCGCGATTCCGAAGTGGCAGTAACCACGCACAATGGACGCCCCGGCGTGTATACGTAAGTGAGCGCGAGAGGACGGCCGCGTCGCAGCTCGGTACAGCGGCGGCGCGCGCTCGAGACGATCCGCCCGGGCAACGAGCGATCGAACGACCCGGCCGACGACGGATCGCCCCCCCACCCCCTTCGTCGGAGCTCGCTTATTTCCTTGTGTTTGCCAATCGGCCGACTGCACCGCGGCGTGGCTAATCCCTCGCGTGGGACGCGTCGTCGGTTATTTCAGCGGAATATGCGTCGGCGTGGATTTTCAAGTTTGCGATCAGCGAGAAAATTCGGGCAAGGACGGGCGTCAGCGATATATATAACGGCGCGTGCAGGCGTGTCAGTTTGGAATTCTGGCGCAGCACGCAAAAATTTGAAATATTCCGTCAATAAAGCGTCGGAGCGGGGACCACAGCGGCACAGCGGTATATTATACGAAGAGCTGACCGCTGGTATGCCGCGTGTATTGAATTCCTTATTAACACCTACGAGAGGCGCGCGCCCGTCGGCTTCGGATTATTAAAGCTCCGTCCTCACGGTTGGCCTCCTGGGCTCCGGCCCTCTCGCTTACGTAGATTATTTGCGCTGCGTTCGCGCGACGATACTTCTGCGAACAAAGCTCCCCTCTTGGAGCTCCACTGGTCTCTCGTTCCCGCGAGTAGTGATACATCCGCAACGCTCGAAGAACGAAAGCAAGGAGGAATTCAAGTCGGCCATCTCCGGACCTCGCGTTTATCATATGCGAGGCACTCGTCGTGCCGTCTGTGGCGCGAACAGCTTTGCGTGCACTCGTAATGGACAGCGACGCGACAGCAGTAATTGCGCAGCGTGCAGACCCCGTGGAAAGCGCCGCGAATGGGTGCTTCTAACGGCGGGACTGCAACGGAAAGAAACGCGCGGCATCTTGGTCTCGTCGTTGGAATAAAATTTCGACAGATGGCGTTAAGTGCATAGCGCTCGAGGCTAGTTTGCACGCGCGAGGGGGGAGGTGGCCAATGGCGCCGCGCCGCTCGGAACAATGGCTTATCGAGCAACATTGTCCGTGTGCGCGCGGTCGCCGCGCCGCCGCGCCGCCGCTCTCTCCCGATCAAATTGGATCTGTGCGAGCAGGAGGAGACGGCGCTCGCGACGACTGAACCGCAAATATGCGAATCGAGGCCTCTCGGCTGGACGGGCATTACGCCGGCGCGAGGCTCTCTTGCGGTGCGCTCGTTGCCTGCCTCTGCCGGCCTCGGATGCGGCGTCCAGCAGCTCCGGGGCCGCGAGCGGCCGAGATTATGCCGCGCGATCTGCGTTCTACCGCTGCTCGATCGAAAAGCCCCGCTAGTCCGGACAAATCGCCTTATCTCGCTCTAGCTACGCCGATGATTCACGGCACGCTCTTCTTTGGTGCTGCCGTACGTCGATACTCGTGACGCCAGCGACGAGCGCGACAAGCTTAAGCGAAGCAAGCGCCGACGAAAGCCGCGCGAGATAGAAGCAGCGAGAGGAGCTGGAGTGGGCTGCTTGGCTGCTTTATCGCGGCGGCTCGCACCCTCGTGCCCTCTCCTACTCAAGTGCTAATGAGTGTCGCCTCGTAAGCCAATTAATACCAGCGCTCCTCCCTCGTGTCCTGCAGCCAGCGGCGCTCGACTACATGACCGGAATACCCCGCGGATTTGGTATGCCGGCCGCGCCTGACCGCGACGGCAACGGCGCGGCACCGGCAGCGCTGCTCGTCGCCGCCCGCCCGTTCGGCTGGCCTCCCACTTGTCAAGTCGGTGCGAGGCGCCCCGATTCCTCATCTCGCTCTCGCCGCCAGACCTCCTCGCCCATTCGAGGGCTCGGCCCCTTCCTCTGGCTGCTGCGCGCGGCTTCTTTCTCCCGACTTAAAGGCGCGCCAACTTACGGGCCGCGCGTGACCGTATTGCAGACCCGGAGCCAACGCCGCCGCGTCGCCGGCCAAACTCGGCTCTCGCAGGCTCTGCAATGGTGAAGTTCCGCGAAACAGGGCTCGTCGTTAGGGCTAGAAGTGCGCGGCAACTCCAATAACCGGCTTGATTTAAGTCACGCGCGGGCCGGCGAGCAAACTTCTTAAATATTCTTCGCGATTTACGCCCGGGCCTGCGTCTTATTTATCGCCGCAGTCGAGGCTTGATTGGCCCGAAGGACTTTGCCTCGGCGAGGCCGCAAACCCGACGATTCCGATCAGACGGGGCAAAGAATGGGGACGAGAGCAGCCAGCCGCGCGGACCTCGATCTCGGTGGGGGGGGCCGCAGCTCGAGAGTTCGCTTTATTATCCTGCTTTGCTCGCGGAAAAGCTCCGCCGGCACAAGCGGAATAATCCGACGGGCGCACTTATCGAATATCGGGCGTGCGCCAGCAGCGACGGCTTAGCGGTGCCGCCGAGAGAAAGCAGCGGCCGCGCCGGTCCGGTCGCCCGGTGGGGCCGCGCAAAAATTTGATTTGTCAGGCGGACGCGAGGCGAGCTTGCCTCTGCGCGGCCCGGCAGGCACGAGCGCAGGCGGAGGAACGCCGGCGCAACTTGCAAACGCCCTCGTAATTCTTGCAGCCAACGCGCCGACTTTTCCGGCTCCGAGCTAGCCCGCGGCTTTTCTCTCTTTCGCTGCTTCTCCGCGCCTCCGCGCGGAGAGCAAGAGAAAGGGTCCCTCTCCCGGGCTCGCACTTTAATCCGTGTTTTACAAAGTTTTTTCATATGGCGCTCCGAGGCAGAGGACGTTGACGATCGAGGCGGACTTAAAGTCGCTTGCACGATATTTACACGGATACTTTTTAGAGGCTCGCAAACTCCCGCGACGGCGCTTCGCGTGCAAGCTGAGGCTTCTCGCGCCTTGGTTCGCCGGCGAGCACGTGGCCTGCTTGGCTTCTCGTCCACCGAGCGAATTCCTCGACGGCGCGGCACCTCATTGCGGGATTCACGCGAGGAAGAGAGCAGCTGACCGATTGTTCAGCGGGAAACAAAGTGAAGCGGCAGAAGAGGAAGGAACAGGCCGAGTGGAGTGAAGGAACGGCAAGAAGTTTCTTTTGATATCTGGCCGCTCACTCGCGCTCGACTATTTTCTCTGGCCAGCAAATTTCCGGCACTGGCTGGTCGAGCGAGCCAGAGAGAGAGAGAGAGAGAGAGAGAGAGAGAGAGAGAGAGAGAGAGAGAGAGAGAGAGAGAGAGCGGGAGAGGGAGAAAGAGTTTCGCCGAGTCGACCCACAGCAGAGCAAAGATTCTCTTTTGCAAGATTTCCTTTTCCGAAAAGAACTGCGCTTTTTTCTCCCTCTCTTTCCATGCTTTGTGCCCTTTTACTGGCTCGGAAGACGGGGCCAAACACCGGCGCGGGCAAATTTATGTATGACTGTTTGTCGAAGAACGGCAATAACATGAGAGAGCGAGTACAGTGCCTTTCCAAAACTCGTCAAAGATTTGCCAATCGCTGCTGTTTTCCCATAATTGCCGACGAGAAGGCTGTTGGATGTTTGCACAACTGGTATAGCGTGCAAGTTTGCGAGTAGCTCTGCATAATCTTCCGTGAAAGTTCGAGACTTGCAATGAAATACTCTGCTCCGGCTCGGCGAAGAAGTGACGATGGGAAGTAGGAGGGAGGCGCCGTGATTGGGCTTCGCCTCTCACGCTAGGCGAGAAAACAAGACACGCACGCCGAGGAACAGGCAAAACGAGAGAGACAGAGGCTGCGAAATCGAAGGAAGTGCGAGTGCCGGGCATCGTTACGGACTACTCGTCGCTTTAATCGCATCAAGACGCACCGCTGCCTAGCCGCGTACGTGACGGATCGCTAGATGAGACTGTCGTGTTGCCTCTCGCCAGATGGCGCAGACTCGCGCTTTTCCCTCTCCTGTCCCACATCTGCGCACCCGGAGCTGCACCATGATCCAAAGCGACGCTACAGGCCGGCTGCTCGTAAAAAGGCCAATTCACTGCATACGGCAACAGTCGCGTCTCGTCAATATTACACCGGAGGCGGACCAAACTTGGCGAACATGCAGGAAAGCCTCTGGGCTTGCAGGCCGAGCAGCTCGGCGGACGAGCACGATCGCAAAAGCCACCGGCGCCTCGACGCGTCGCCGCTGAACAATACGAACGCGTCGACCTTATGCACGCGCAGGGAAAGAGAGTAACGGAGCAGTGATCCGCGCGTCGCGTATCGAGGAGCGAAAGCTGCAAGCGCGGAGAAACGGGAAAAAGACGGAATAGAGGTCGAGAGAAGAAGCGAGGATACGAGGATACGAGGATACGAGGATACGAGAGCGAGACAAAGGCCGAGGACGAGTCCTTGGTTGGTGTAACCACGTAGCGGCCGTTTGTCGATCGCGCCAAGCAATAATTCGTTATTGCTCCTCCAACTCCGCCCACAGCCGGCCTCCTTCTACTTAGAGCGAGCGCCGGAGAAAGTCCTTGCCATCCACCTCACGTCCCCGTATAATACGAGCGCTGTAAACGCCTTTAATCCGATCGGGAATCGAAGCTCCAAGCTGCGCTAATGCTCCACTACTCGCGCTTTAATTTTTCCTACGTGATGCACAGTCTTCCGCCCGCGTTCCGGCCCGCGTTCCGGCCCTTGCCCCCCGCTCCTCCGCGGCCGCTTGCGCTCTCGCGCTCGCCTGACGGCGTGACGGATGGGCGGCTGCCGGCTGACGAGCGACGCAATGCCGAGTCCGCTGCTGCGAAAGCTTATACGGATATTACGTGCGTCGAGTTTTCACTCGGCCGAAACAGAAAGAAAGGGGCACGGGAGAGTTCGATGCGCATGCTCCTCCGCAACGCGCAGCACGCGCGAGTGTCTATGCAAGGCAGACGTCGCTTGGGATTCGCACGCGCCAGCTCGCATCCACTTGTAAATACTTTGCAACTATTAATGGGCCGCTCGCGGCAACTACGCTGCAGTTTCTACGAGTGCGCCGCGCCAACCAACAATGTTTCCATTAGCGCAGGGAGGACAGGAGGCAGGGCGCGTGTCAAGAGCGGCAAAACTCCCGCTAAACTCCAAGAGCGCGCGCAGCCTCGCATACGCGGATGCGCTCGAAGCCAGCGGAAAATTCCAGCTGCGACCCTGCCGCCGCGAGCCCCGACGAATTTGGGCTAAGAGTACTTAGACTGCCGCTCCGAGTAATAAGAGCCCGAGCCGACGACAGCGCAAAGGGCTAGGGGCCAGGGCCACTTTATTGCGGGCCGGCGAATCTCAAGCAAATCAGCAAATCGGGCATCGCAGAAGAGAGGGAGAGCGAACGAGGCTAACGACCAGGCGAACCATTATAATTACGCGGGCGCTAATACATTCTCATAAACGTCACTTAAAGTCCTGGCAAGCAGCGCGCCGCCCATGACCAGTCAGCCACCTCCGCACGGCAGCAGCGGCGCCAGCGAATAACGTCGACTGTCAAGCCCCTAAATCTCACCTAGCGTCTTCTGCCGCCACTCTCCCAGCCGTTTGCCGCGCCAATTCACTCGCTCGACTCCAGCGTATGCTTTCCTCTCTCCACTTATTTTGCTCCGCCAGCAGCAACGCGGCGCGCAACAAACTTTTGTCACCTGATCTCGCTTGTCGCTTGTATCAATTGCAACGACGAGCTCCTTTATCAGCGCGGCCTTTATCAAGTGAGACCCGTGTCTCCGCGAGGCTCTCGCTGCACGAATACAGCCCGTCGAATACGGACGATTCGAGATGAAGCTTCGGGCGTAAGTTGTTCCGCGCCAATCTGCCTGGCAAAGGCGGGCCCTCGGGACAACGAAACAGCCGAGCAGAATGGTTGGCTCGCGTGACTGTAGTTGGAGCGAGAAAAAAAGCCGAAATGGTCGCGGCCGATGAGGAGCTGCTTGTCTCGCCGATAATGCGCGGAGAGGGGCAGGCAGTAAACATGATAGAGGGACAGCTTGTATGGGCTTCAAGGCTGCAGGGCGCGAAGATGCTATTTTGAAGTGGCCGTTAAAGGGAGCGAAAAAGCCCGAGCCGGCTCACGGGCAATTTGAAGATGGTAATGGCCTGCTCACGCTCAACGTACGGGCGCCATGCGCTCCGAGCGGAAAGCCCGCGTATTTCGTCCTCGACCATTAATCGCGACCGCGCCGTCGCCGCCGCCGCCGCCGCGAAGAAAAGCGCTAAGCGACGAAATAGCGCCGGCCACGACGTAGAGCGGCCAACGCAAATACATTAAGCTCCCGTCCCCGCGTCGTTCTCTTACTCTTCCTCTCTCCGGGCTTACACGCCGTGCCGCGGCTAGCCTGGCGATATTTATGTTTGATCAGCTGCCGCCATTTCTAGCGCTACTGACAAACGTTTGCTACATTTTAGTTTTTATTGCACACCACACGGCCAAGTGTCATCGATTCGCTGCCTGTCTCGACTTTTGCCGATACTTCATGCCAATTTTATTTCGCATACCCGAATTATCTCGGCTTTTGTCGTTTGCTCAATTTCGTATCGTTGATTAAATTTTAGACTGCAGGTGCGCGCACACGCATACACACAAAGAGCGTGAAAACGTTTTACGAACAATGCGCGCGTAATTAGCATGCAAATGAAAGACGCAAGAATGAGAGAGACAGAGAGAGAGAGAGCTCCGCGGGCGCGAACAACACAGCCGAGTTTGTCAAATACTCCGAGCGTCCAGCGACGTGTCCGGATCGAATAAAAAGACATTCGGTGTTCTCGCGGGCCTGCAGCATCTATATAGCTGTTTAGAGATGTATTTTCGAGAGAGACAGAAGAAAGCGAGACAAGATACATCGGCGGACCGCAGCTGGAACACAGATAGAGAAAGTGTGGACACGAGCTTGATTTCTGGTTGCGTCGTGTCTGTGACCGTGTAACGCGCACACATCCGCTCGTCGTCATTGCTTGTTTGTCGGATTTTCTCTGGCGCTCGCGGATAACATTGAGATCGCAATACGAGCGCCAAGCGCCGCTGAGTCGGGACGAGAGGGGGGATGCAGAGACAGAGAGAGAGAGAGAGAGAGAGAGAGAGAGAATCGGACAGAAGCTTTAGAGCGCAAGTTTACCGTGCAGGCTAGCTGCATGGCGCTGTAACAATAACGGCCCGCGAGCTTTCGCCCTGGCAGCAGCCCTTTGCTGTTAAATTCTAATGGACGTTTTGGATACTTGCAGCAGCCCGAGCGTATCACGCAGCCTGTGGCAGTCGATGAAACAATCGACGCCGCTCTGCCCGCCTGTGAGCTTTAGCCTCTCTATATACGAGCATGCGTCCGACCGTAAACCGATTCAGCCTTTTCGCCAACGCGACACACACACGCGCGCGCGCTCGCCTCGATATTTTCCAATAGCCAATCGCATCCATTTAGCCTTTCTTTCCGCCAATCACTCGCTATTCGATAAATGTTTCAATCGACCTCTCCCTCTCGACTTTGTCAATCCAATTTTCAATGGATATTTCAGAGCTGCCTTCGACGCGCTTCGACCACGGATCGCAAGTTTTAGAGGTCGCACTTCAAATATTCGAATGCACTGCTACGAAGGTAGCGCCGAGCAAAGGGTAAGAGGCATCTGCGAGAAGAATGCCGCTAACTATTCGCGTATTCACGAGCAGGAGTTTTCGTGGGCGTTCCGCGTGCGTGACGAGTACAAGCTGCCGGGGAGGTAGGGTTGTCGCGTCGCGGCGGCCGCAAGAGGCGAGCAGTGAGGCAGGGCTCGGCCAAGGGTTAATGGCCCTTGGCTCGCAAGTACTGCGCCCATTACGATTCGCAATCATTGCATTTCCGAGCAAATGGATCGTGCCGCTATAGCGCTGGCTAGCCGATATTCCCCAATACAGTAGGTAGACGATCGGCTGCTCGAGGAGGCCACTGCTCGTTTGGCTGACGCGCGCGTAACGCCCGGACTGCCGTGGCCCGATCGCATTATCGCACGCAGCTGCCGGCCGGAGTTGCGAGCGCAGTTGCTGCTTGCCAGAAAAAGCTTCGGCTCGCATGCGCAAATTAGCAAGATATTGCGCTGCGCAAAGGCGCAACAGCAAATCAGATTAACGTGAATTAGCACCTCGTCCGCGCACCTGCATTCGCACGTAGCCTCTGGTCAGATTCCGCGCCACATGCCGCTGCTGTTTAGCAGCCCGACAAAGCCAACTGTGCCGCTCGCGGCAATTACGTCGTAGCTGGCTACGCACGCAGCGTTCGCTGGCCGCTAAAAAGAGCCACCCACGATTACCGTTCATCAACAGCGTAGCAACAAATGTTGCTGCAACGCCTCCACGGAAAATAACATTAGAAGGGTACACTGCATTGCGATGGGACGGGACGTGTATTAGATATCGGACGGCGTTCACAGCGAACGACTGTGTGACAGGAATAATTTGGCGGGTAAGCGACTTAAAAGCTTTTCCAGGAACAACATATACGAGGGAAAGGGAGCTAGCGAGGGCGCTAAAGGAGAAAAAATGCCAACCGGAGCGCCGGACAAATCTCCTTTTTAACACACCTTGTTCCGTTACCATCGTCAGCATTAGTTTTGCTGCGCGGCTGTACGAGCGAGCGAGCGAGTGCGCGCGCGTATAAGCCCTCAGCCTATCGAGCGCATGGGGATCGATTTCATCTTCCGATAGCTCGTGTTTGACGCCTAAGTGCATTTCGTCATGAAAAAAAAAATGAATAAATAAAAAGCAGAAACGCGCTCGCGCGCAGTCTGCTATTAGAGAAACTGCGGGCGCACGCCATACTCGCTATTATACGGCGAAGGGGGCAGCAGCGATCCGACGAAGGTGCCAGATTATGGTGGTGGGAGTCGAGCTTTCTCTCTCTTTCATTCTGCGAAAGAGCGAGAATGCTCGAAAAAGGGGGTTAGTCAACTCGCAATTTGCGTAATCGAGCCCTGAATTATTGAGGCTGTCGCGTTGATACGTCGTATTTCTACTGCTCGCACGCGGGAACACATTGGAACGCTGCGCCGGAGCGGCCGCGATGCTTCTAATTGATTATTTCGCGAATGCTCGTGCGAGCTCTGGCTTAATCGACGCGACTGGCGGCGCTGCGTTCGCCAAATTAATAGGATTAGCATAATAATTTGTCTCGTCGCCGAGTCGTCGAACTGCTCAGCTAAGTTGAAGCGATCGGGATGCACGCGAGCGCCAGCGACCGCCTCTTGCGTCTAAGCGGAGATAAGTAGGCTACTTTCGCGGCTTCGAGCGCGCAAAGGCCTGCTCGCTCGCTTGCAGTGAGCACGCTAATTCGAAAGACAGAGAGAGGACGAGCGCGCGGTTTGCACGCTCGTTCTAAACACTCGGCCAAGCGTTTCGCGCTCGTCCGCGAGTTGCTTTCGTATAGCAGTGTACTTAGCGCGTTACTAATCTGTCGGTGCGCGCCTGATACGGGCAATAGCGGAAGTAGTAATCCGGGCGCCGCCGGATGTAACTCGATGAAAAGCCGGGCTTGCGAGAGAGTCGCTGCTCGTGTTCGCAGCGCAGGTAGGGGCTTTCGGAACGCGGAGTGCGCGAAACTGCGCGAAACTGAGCGAAGCTGAGCGAAGCTGAGCGAAGCTGAGCGAAACTGCGCTCCGGCAAAGGCTAATCGAGGCGAGTCGCCCGAGTCGCCGCGTTTTCGTGCTCTCCGTGTGTCTTCCAAATCATATTCCAAAGTATAATAAATTTCAGCTGCGCGCGCTTGCACAGTCCCTTTCGCTGCTGCCCGTCATTCTTCTTTCGAGCTTGCCTTGTTATTTACTGTCGACATGCGGTGATGAACAATAGTTCGCCTCTTGTTTTTCTCTAATAAAGAAGAATGGAGGAGCGGCCCAGGGGCGACCGAAAGAGGCGACAAACACAATGAAGAAGCTGCTCGAAAAGAACAAGTCGAGTGGGCTTTCGTTGCGGATGAATGAAGCGAGCCGCGGCAGCGCACCGATCCATATTCATATTTGATCGGATTGATTGATCCGTGGCCGGGTTCAAGTCTCAGGGCCGTGAAAAGTGGCGGGCTTTCGACTAAAATAGCGTGGCAGAGAGGCTATAATGGAGGTTTTCGGCGCGTGTCATAGTTCATCGTCGAGAGTCAGAGTCAGATCGGGTTATAATGTGCATCGCTCATGCGGTGTCGAAACGAGTGCTGGCGGCGGTGGTGGCGACGGCGGCGACGGCGGCGACGGCGGCCGCCGCCAATCGATCACCTACTTCCCAAAGCCGGGCCTTCGCCGATCGAACGTTCCGCAACGGATGATGGCAGACGAGTGAGCGGACCCAACTGGCAACTGCGCATCCATCAGAGCCCTCGGCCGCGCCGAGCTCCGTCCCTCTGCCTGCGACAGCCGAACGGCTCTATCGCACAGCGGACCTGCCCGACTTGTCGATTGATATTTAGTCTGGCTTTGATTGTGCGCTCGGAGAGAGAGAGAGAGAGCCACGACACGGCGTGTCAGCCACGGCCGTGGCCCGCGCCGCCGCATAAAGCGTCGTCGAAGCTCGGGAGGCGCGAGCGCTAATGCAAGAAGCGCAGCCGAAGCGCGCGGAGACAATGTCGCGGGGAGCGGCCGAGCGAGGGACCACTCGCCTACTGACGGACAGCGCCAAATGGCCAAGGGACACGCGCTGGCTTGTTAATGGAAACCCATTGTTCTCTGATCAAATCATTTGCGAGAGCCGAGGGCCGACGTCGCTGTCGACGGCGACCGAGCGAACGAACGCGGAGTGCGTTTCCGTCGCGGGAAACGAACGAGCAAAGCCCGACGCTGTCGTTATTTAACATCTCTAAAGCTCGGCAGCGCTGGGTTTTTTGCTTCGCTACCGTGTCCTCCCGGGCCGGACTCGTTTGCACTGGCAGTGGGCTCCGTGCAGAGCTGCGCAGTCCCGCGCAGCGGCGGGCTTGCGCGGAAAGTTTTGTCGCGGGATTACGAGGATTTGGCCGAGTATGTGGCGTCATCTGTAAGCCCCGGAGCCAAAGCCCGCAGCAAAATGTTCGCGCGGACTCGGCGCCGTTGCCAGCCAGCCCGACATTATCAGCCGGGTCGACCGCGCCGCGTGTAAAAACACGTATCAGACAGCGGCGCCAGGCAGCGATCGTTGCAGCAAGCTGGCGGCTTCGAATTTCGGCCAACTATGCAAATGGAACGACTCGGCGGGCTCTTGGCATTCGGAATCGCCGGCGTCGCAACGCGCTCGTCTTGTAGCTTTCCCGTGGCGTGGAATACCACCAGCCGAGAGAGCCGCTTTCGCGCGCGATCGACGCTCCGCGGCTTTTAATATCGAGGGCAACGCGGACGCGGACGCTGACGCGCCAGGCGGCGAGCAGCCGAGCGCGCTGGCGTTTGACAATGAGTGACTATCCGCCGCGGAAACGCGTAAGCGACAGAGTCGTTTATTTTTGCTCGGTATTTGAAAAATCCACTCTCCGACCTAAATGTCACGGAGTACTCGTTCAGCGCCACACGGACGACGCTTCCCGACGTTGGCGGTTGACCGGAAAAAGCGAAACGTGACAAAATGCGCGAAAATTCATTCGAAAATGTGGAAGAAGAGCAGCCTCGCGATCGCGCGACAGACGCGTGCATGCAGCAAGAAAACGGCTAGATGCGCGAATAGCGCTAAACAACGTGGATTACCACTTGACTTTGATAAGTTACGCGACGGCGCAGCGACGTATACGTATCGGCGTAGGAAGTGCCAACAGTGCGCTATTATCGTGCATGGTTGGTTGATGCTCGCTCGCAAATATAATAAAAGCCATCGCGCCAGACTCTCTTTTTACTGCTACGCAGTGCCAATCGATACAAGAGGTTTCGCGCGTTCGCGCCCACGCATATTCGGTCGTAAATGGAATCGCAAACGATACATACGCGTCACAAGTCATGTGCAGTCCGTAGTGGCGCCGTTCCGCTAGCAGACGTCACTTGTATTGCTCTCCCTCTCTCGAGACACTCAGCTGCTTCGCGCGGTCGGATGAAATACGCGTCGCGCGGCTATTTGCACACGGTGACCCGTGAAAAGCTAAATACCCCAGCACAGCCCGCAGGCGAGCTTTACAAGCGGCTTACGATGCGCACGCGAGACTCAGCTGTTTGTTAATCATGAAAAATTTCCACGACCATGGCGTGTGCACGTAAGTGTACAGCCACACGCCCGGGGCTTCTCGTGTTCACGGAGAGTCAGTCGATCGTATTTCAAGCGGTCGAAACTTTAGCATTTTGCCGCGTCGAACGCAGCTCTGCAGCCAGCCAATGGCCGCGCACACACGCGCGCGGCTGACCCTACCGACCGCTATTACGCAGTGGAAAATGTGCTATTCCAGCTCGGCCCAACGTTTGCACAAACTTTGCACTATGGCAGGAACGAGATCCGTCCGACGCGCGATCGCTCTTGTCTCACGCTCGCACACGCCCAGCAAAATCGAAACAGTCGTTGCACAGTGCGCGGGGGCCAATTAATTTCGACGGGCCCGGCTGATCGGACGCGCGCGCGGCTTGGCTGGCTGCCAAGGCGGCGCTCTTCTCGTTCTCCTGCTCGAGAAAGGCAGCGCACACCGGGAAGAATGGATCGCTTTATTGACTGCGCGTCGGAGCGTTGTGCAACATCCTCTCGCGTCCATACGAAATTCACGTAACATTCGACGGCGAGCGGCAGCTCCTCGTGTGTCGGGGCTCGATAATCATAATAATAATAATAATAGTAATAATAATAATAATAATGAAGCGGCTGCGTTATTTGAGGAGAGTCGTCTGCTCGCGGCGGTTATTTTCGGGCCGTCGAGGCTGATGACGTTCGGCAGAAATAGGCCGCGTTCCTCGAATCATCAGTCTGGCTTTGCCCGCTCGCTGTTATTTCAATTGGACTTTATCCGATGAGGTTTCGCGACCTAATCGGATCCGCACGAGAGAGGCGAGCGCAAGCGTAAAGTTGCGTCAGAGTGGGATAATTGGCCGAGGGACTCGCGGGAGCCGCAAGACAAGCTCGGCGCCAGCGCGCTGCAGCAGCCAAAATCGAGACGAAATTTACGAGGGCGCGAGCAACGGCCGCACATGCACGCGCCGCGTGCGTATCGTTGGATTCACTATTTACAAGCCATTCCTAAATTAAAGTTTAGTGGGAGCTCGCAACAAAGCGCAGAGCCGCAGCAGGTGCAGCCAGACGCGTAATAAACAGAACGTCAAAGTGCAAGGCAAATCCTAAAAGCCCGCAAGCTCGCTCGTATTTCGATTACGTAGGCAGGCAGGCAGGCAGGCAGGCAGGCAGGCAGGCAGGCAGGCAGGCAAGCAGGCACGGCGCGGCGGCCGCAGCCGGGGAGCGAGAGCCGAACGCACGAAGAGCAGCCAGCAGCTTCGTTCCGCCAGCTTAACGTTTAGGCGCGCGAGGCCGCGCCGCGGCGTAAGCATTGTGCGACCCGGATGAGCAATCGAAATCGCCGACACTCGCACCATGAGCCGCCCGGGAGTGCGGTTCCGCGGGAAATCCGGATCGCGACTGCATTGACAAGCGGACCGCGGCGCGATCAACGGAATGGGGAAAGCTCCTTTGCCCACTGGATCTTTCGTCGCCACCAATCTTGCGCAATCGCAACACGAGCTCCGGCTAAACTTTCGCTCCATCGGCATTTCGGAAATGCTATTTTCGTGTTCAGCTGAAATAGCTCGCGAGCAGGCAGCGAGCCGTTTCCAAGTCTTGGCGCGAAAATGGATCGACATGATTGTTTAATGGACCTCGGGCGGCGTGGGGCGGCGCGGCGGCGCGAGTGCACGCGTACTAATTTTCCGTGCCTCGCGCTCGATCGCCTCGTTCACTGACGCGCGAGCTTTGACTATTTTATTATCGATTATCGACATTGTTAGCCATTCATCGGAAGGCGCGCACGTGTGCACGGCATACAGCGTTTGCACGACGTCGAAGCTCAGTCAGTTTTGCTCGAGCGATTCATACGCCAATGACATCTGTAAAATGGTATTTGCCATGAATAATGCATGGAGTAAACAGACTTATCGCGAGGCGACCAGCTCGAAAGTAGTTCGCTGATCTCACTGTACATTTCATCGATCCCCATTGCCGGCGAGAAATTCCCCCACCTCTACATTACATTGTTAGTAGTTGGTGATCGAACGAAGCGGCGCGCGCGCGGCCTAGATTCCCAATGTTTGCATCTCGGTTTGCATGGAGGTGAAAAAACGGATCAGTCGATTCCAGAGCTAGACCAGCTTGGCTAAAAATAGCCAAGCAGTGCACGGTAGCTATGGCGCGGCCAATCATCCATCACGGAGGACCTTTTACTCCTTTGTCTCCAGTTGGGATCAGACGGAGAGAGGGAGAGCGCCTGCGCAGGGGGCGCAACCTGCCTGGCCCGGAGATGCCAGTGGGCCGCACGTGTGCGTACGCGACACTCAAGGTCACGAGTCGTCGGCCGCTCGATTCTCTCGACCGGTTTCTGTCTCCTCTTCGCCGCCGCCACTGCAGCACCCATAGCCCGCGTTCACTTTCGAATCGCTCGCACGCCTATTATGTACCTCCTACTCACTGTTTCGAGCGTCTCGCTATGCAACGCACGCAAGCCCGAGCTACAAGCCGCTTATGTCATTCGACTTTTTTGTCTTGTCCGCCGACCGATCGACGCTTCTCCTGCTAAAACGCTTTTATTTGTTCCGCCTTTTTGCCTGCTGCTGCTGCTGCTGCTGCTTCTTCTTCTCCTTCTTCTTCTCCTCCGGCGTTGAATATCTCGCTGGCAAGATATAAAATTGAGCATGCGGGAGAGACCCTAAGAGAAAGTTTAAGCGGCAATCACTTGTATAATGTAGTGCGTATAAAATGGAATCGTCGGCACTAAAAGCCACGTATCGATTTTTCGGTAAAAGTGTACAAGACTGCTACAACTGGCACGGACGCGCGGAGCGCCAAGTCAGGAGGAACGTTTAAAGGCTCATGAATTCTAACGAGAGAAAGAATAGAGCTAGAGCGAGAACTGCGCGATTTTTCATCGTAAAACTTTTCGAGCTTCGAGCGCGCGCGCAGAGCCACGTCCGTCTCTGTCTCCCGGCGCTACTGCAGCTGCACTTCCTGTCAGTTCAGCGCACTGCGCAACAGACGAGCAGCACACTCGTAAATCCCCTATCCGCGCCTCCCGACTTGCGTACGAGGCGTCGAAAAACCGAGCGAGCCAGCCGCCTTCGTTGCGGTCCCCTCGGACGAGCACGACGCCAGCCGACCTTCCCAGCGCAGCCCAATAAGATCATTCGAGTTATTGGTGCCAGTTTGCGTTTATCGGTTGCCGAGTAGAGCGAGGAAAGAGGTACGAGGGAAGGAATGAATCGAGCGTAATTAAAGTGGCTTGATGGCGCTCAATGCCAGAGGTATTTGCTTTTATGTGCGTAATTCGAGCGTGGATGGAGGCGCGGCTCGGTTACGTGACACCAGCGGCTGTACTTTGCTAATATCTCTCTCTCTCTCTCTCTCTCTCTCTCTTCGCGTACGTCGTTGGCGATTTTATTTATAGATCGCGGCGCTGCAGCTCCGAACCAGTCGAGTGTTTTGCGAGATCAAGCTGTCGTTTGAGTCAACTCGCGAGGATCAAGTCGAAGGTCGATCGAGCAACAGAGTCCGCGGTGGCCGCGAGCCGCGGGCCGCGGACCACGGGGAGCGAAGACTCCGCCGCCGAGGGAGGAGAGTTGGGCCAAGTTGATTGGAATCGGCCGAGCCCAAGATGTTGGAAACCATAATTGGAGTGTGTGCCTCGTAAACGCCAACTTCTCTCTCTCTCTCTCTCTCTCTCTCTCTCTCTCTCTCTCTCTCTCTCTCTCTCTCTAAGACTGCCGATACTAATTGCAGCATCGAACTTTCGAATTCTCGAGACGGCAGTGAGGCGGCTTGCCCCCTCGGTCCGCACCGAGCGGTAACTGGAAACTCGCTCGCTGTTCTCGGAGAAAAGCCCGGCGCACAATCGTTTTAATGAACCGGAGCAGCGGCGATAAAAAGAGAGAAAAAGACGGGTCGCTCCTCGCACAATGTTTCATTGGATTTGGCGCTGGCGGCAGCGAGATCAGTATCCGTCAGCAGAAAAGTCACGAGCAAATGCGGTTTCGGCTCCGTGTATCGCAGCCGGCCAAAGCCGCAGCCGAGCTTCGACAGGACAGATTTCCGGCCGGCAATTTGAGCCGTCACTGCGCCCGCCGATCGAATATGCACTTGGCCGTTTTCCGGATCGCCCCACCCCGTTAGTTTCAAGATGGCAGGTCCCATTGGCATTTATCGCGGAGCCGATCGTCGACCGAGCGATTCCGCCGGATTCCAAATAAACGCGAGTAACTTTGATCGGATGAACACGTCCGAGCGGAAGGAAGAATGTGGAGCGTGCGATGGAGAGAGAAGCGACAGGCAGCAGCGAGTTTCAATCAAGGAAAATGAGTGGACTGACGCTGCGAAAGCATCTGTGGCCGGCGCGAACTTTCAAGGATAGCTCGCGCAGCCGCACGTTTTTCAGTCGAGAGAGGAGCATCACTCGAGTGAATGCGATCGCGCTCGAGCGCCTCGTCATGGCGTTAATTACTTGCCTGCCGCCTCCCGCCTCCCGCCTCTCCTCTTCTTTGCGCCATCGCTTAATTTGTCGTCCTCGCTCAATTCAGATTTTTCTCGCGTCGCGCACCAGCGACAATTGAGAAATTGAGAAAGTCCCTCGCAGAGCTGCCAAGAGCCGAGAGGTGGCGTGCGCGCTCACGCACGAATTCGCGCGTTTGCGACGCGCGCGATTCCTCTTCCCGAATCATTCACCGCGGAGCAAGCGGCGTCCTGTCAATTGCCGCGACTCTTCAAGCGTATGAGTAGGAGAACCCGAGCGATCTCTGGAAATGCCGTGGCGTCAGTTATGTGCACGCTGCTCTAACAATTGACGAAATTTTGGCGAGCCGCCCACCGCTAATGGAAATCAGCGGCAGCGGCGCTGGATAACGGGCTATGGAGCCGGCAGCAGCCGCAAGTTTAGTCAGGCAAATCGATCATTTAACGAGGCTCGACGTGCCATTGATATATAGTGGGCAGCGCGTTGCGGGCAAAAGTGCTGATGGCGTTGGCGGCAACACGAGAGTGCATCAAGTCTGCATCGGTCGATCGTGCAACGCCAGCGATCCTAGGAATGTTATGATATTAACAGAAAGGGAGCAACGGCGGCGGCGGCGGCGGCGGCGGCGGCGGCGGCGGCGGCGGCAGAAGAGCAGGCGAGCGCAACTCGCCATGGTGGTCGGCAGCCATGGCAACTGCGCGCTCGAGGCCGGAGTAATTTCGGGGATTAGGGGGCGGTTGCAGTCAGGTGGGCGATCGACTTGCGCGCGCCAGCCATTCTGCGGCGATTAGTGCCGAATGCTCGCGCGATAAGATGGATTTGCTGCGCTTCGTCGGCTCCTCTGTTTGCCGTGTGCCCTGCCCGTAGTCAGCCCCGCAGCGATACGACCAAGTGCATGCGAAGCGAATCTCGCCAAAGGCTACCCGCCAACTCAAAGCACTCTGCAATGGCGTCGATGCCGCCGCATTGGCCTTACCTGAAACAGCAAGGGACACGAATGCGATTCAGTGGCGAAGCCGCTGCCGCGAGCGAAAGTGCGGTTTTCGGCGGACTTCGCGCGGCTTCAAATATCCAGTTGCCGCGCCCCTTACGCGACCGAGTGCTCTCCCAGCTCTCGACTTGCCTTACGGCCGCGAGCGCGAACGCAGGGTGGGGTAAGCGCGGCGAGCGCGACACCGAGATGCGCTGGAGATGAAGCTCCGCGTACGACGATTCCACTGCGACCGACGACTCGAAGCAGGGAGCGCGCGGCCTGGAAAAGCGAAAATGCCAGTCCGCCGAGTCCAGGCACTCGGGCGCTATAGCAATCGGCGTATTAGCGACGCGACAATCGCAGGGAGTACCGCGGGCGACGGCAAACTTGGTATCTGTGCGCCGCCCAGCCAGCCAAGTCGCCCGCCGCTCGCAGCAACACGCCAGAGAGAGAAAACCGATATTACCGGGCCTCAAGCCGCAAACGGAGTATCTAGTTGCGAGCAGCCAGACTCGCCAAAGAGGCGATATTCAGATCTATCCCGTCCCATAATCGGCCAAATTGCTTTCTGCCGTGTGCCCTCGGTGCAGTTTCACCGACTTTCATTCAAACGACCTTCGTGGAATTCCCGCCCAACGGCAATTAACATTCCCGGCAAATTGAGAGAAAAAGCCAGGTTGCATTTGGGCTCTAGCATCAGATCGATCAGCTTATACCGATGACAAAGACATACGTAGCGACTACTCCGACGCGTGCAACTTTACGTGCACGAGTCAACATTGAATATTCTGGGCAGCAAACAGACGAGGACAATTAAAGCAATTAAAAGCTCGCAGATTTACGCGTTGATTATATAGCCGAGAATACGCCGAGAGAACGCCTCTCTCGTTCGCACGTCGAGCCAGCGGCTCGATGTTCAGCGGTATCCAGCTGGCGTTTGTCGAACACCGACGTCACGTCCAGCTAGACATCAGTTGTTCCGAGCGAGGCACAAGTTACGCTTGAATCCGAGATTCTCCGGCGCGCTGCCGCGTGGACGCTCGTCCATTCGCGAGCTTTCTTTTCGCAGGCAGCCTTTTCCTCCGGCCAAGCGCGTGTTCTCTGCGGCCTCGTTCTCCGCCCCTAATGTCGAGATCCTCCTACGTTCGAGCAACGGTACAACTTTTATCGTCGCGATCAAAGTTTTAAGTCAAAGTGGACATGGGACATAGACCGGAAAGGCCGATCGCGGAGGCGCCGAGGAGTTGAACTAGCGCCCGGTCTAATAAGGAGCCTGGAGAAGCGGGCGAGCCGTGCTATGCGCTCGCGAGGGGCAACGATGCGCGCGGGCACCGGGGGCTGCAGCTCCGCGGAACAATGCCCTCTCGTTATACCGGCGAGCTGCAGGCAGGGCTATTGCGCACAGGTGGTGCGAAGCCGCGGACGAGCCGTGCCTCCTCCTCGCTGCAGCCTCGCAACGACTCTATTTTGGCCGGTCTCGCGGCCAATGCATTCCGTCGCGATCCTCTTTAGCGTTTGCGGCGCACAGTTGTGCGACAAGTCAGCCGTTCATTTGAACCGGATCAGCTGGCTCGCACCTCGTGGCCTAGTGCTTTGGCTTTTTTGCCTGGCGCCCTTTGTCGAGCCCGAACCGCGCGTACCAAAAGAGAAGGAAAAAAAGATCAGCCAGACAAAGAAACAAGGGAAAGAAGGCGGGGAGCTCGCTACATGCGTGGCCATGCACTGTCAGTACAGGATAGTAGGCGAGCAAACGAGGCGATAAAAAGCCAGCGGCTCTATCTCTCTCTCTCTCTCTCTCTCTCTCTCTCTCTCTCTCTCTCTCTCTCTCTCTCTCTCTCTCTCTCTCTCTCGACTCAGTCCCACGCGCACGCAGCTATATAGTCTCGTCAATTATACGGTTCTTTGCCGTGCGACGCCTTTATCGCTAAGAGACTAATGACCGCGAGCGCGCGCATACTCGCGCCTGCGCGCCCATCGATGCGCCTCGCGCACGCCTACCCCTGCGTACGCGTTGGCAATCGCTCGCGAGCACGCCGAAGCGTCGCTGCTCTCATTAGCAGGCACTGGCGCTCTTTCCTCTTGTCGCTTTGCCTGGCGCTGCTCCTGCTCGGCTCATCGACCTCCATTCCCAATCGACCGGTTACGCAACCGTCTCGAGCACGTTCGTCGCTTATCCTCGACCAGTAGCTCAGAGTTTATCTACTTTTGCCAATTTTACGCTCGATGAAAGTCAAACGACGGGCTTGTTATGCGACGTTGTGCAATCATTGTTCGCGAGATCGCGAAACAAGCACAACGAAAGCTCGGCGTCGTTTGTTGCGAGATAAGAATCGAAAAATGTATGTTTATGACGCGTTTGTGACAAAAAAAACAAATAACTTGGATATACCGATAAAAACACGCTATCAACTAACACTTATTAACTCTTATCGTTGAGCGCCTATATTCGTTGCTTTTATCGAGCGATTATCTTGCAATTTTCTCTTGCGGACGTGCGCGCACACCTACAGCAGCGTTCGATTCGCGGCTTTCAGGCTTTCAGGCTTTTAACTCGCCGACGTGGCACACATCTCGAACACCGAATGAAGTCGCGCGAGACTTTCAATTGGCAGGCGACGGCGAAAAATGAGATGGATCGAGATCCCCACGTCGATCGGTGTAGATCTTCGGGCTGCAGGCACTTTATCAGGCTAGCAGAGGCGCACACTCGAGCGACCGAATTCTCCTTTCAAATATATTCGTGATTTACGAGGAGGAGCAGTCCGCGAGCGCGAGAAAGTCGAGGCAGAAAAAGAGCCGAGGACAAAAAACGGGGAGAGGCAGGGAGAGGCAGGAGGAGGCAGAGCGCGCGCGCGATTGAGGGCCTCGCGTCCCTTCTCCTGGCTTTTTCGCCGCCAGAAGGCAATCAAGGAAATAACTCAGGCGCGAGAGCCGAAAAAAAGAAGAGGACGCGTCCCGGGCGCGCAAGTAGCGGACTCGACGGAGCGAGATTTTTCTGGCAAGACTCGCTGCGCGGGCTCGCGAGAGCGTCGCCAGTTCCGGCGCGATCCTCGAGCTCTCGCGAATGCGCTAGACGCGTGCAGGCCTCGGATAGCCAGCGCGAGGACGAGGATGCGCCGGGAACGGGACTTATGACAGCGACGCACGGCACACAGAGAGAAAGCGCGAGCTGCGAGCTTCGCAAGATTTACGAGGCTTAAAAAACGGCCCAAGTATTTCAAGATTAGCCGACTCGTAAATTGTTTGATCCGCGGAGGCGATGCCTCTCGGCGGCGGATCCCTATTTCAAAAGTTTGCCAAACGTAAATTCGTTGGGCGCCCGGCCGCAAACGCCGCCGCTCTCGCGCGCCAGCAGCAATTCATCGTCCAATTTTTTTGCTCCCTCTTGGCTGGCGCGATCCGCGACGCATCTCGGGGCCTGTTCTTTCAGCGTCGATGCCGAGCCACCGCCTCCTCTCTTCTCGCTCGCGATATTTTGCCGTCGGTATCAGACACTCGACACTCGATGGCGTTGATCGATTAGATCGTTAGTTGGACACTCGGAAAACACGGATCGGCCATCGTCCGATAACGCAGCCCCAATAAAAGCCCGACGCGTTGAAGCAGCACCATGGCCAAATGGCGAGCACAAGGCCGTTTTGGACTCGCGGACTGGCGGAACTCGAACGTGGTCGCCGAAAGCATCTCCCGCCGAGCCCTGGTACAAGTAGATTAACGAGCGAGAATAGTCTTGTCGAGATAGCGTTTGTAGCGCTAAGAATCGATCGGTCGACGTAACGAAGGTCAGAAGCCAGCCAAAGTTATCGACAACGGATACTGCTAGCGGAGAGTCGGAGCCGTGGCTATAGATCGCTCGATAGGAGGCAGCTGCACAGATGGAGCTCCGCTCTACCGCGAAAGAGCCCAGGATAAGCAAGTGGCTCTCTCTCTGGGCGCGATAGGTAGGAGAGGGCCGATAGGGACGCGCGACTTAAATTAAAATGGGCCGCGGAAGCGTGCGGGGGACAGGCTCCGCGCGGCTCCTCCTGGGCCAATGGCAGCTCGAGCCCGCCGCTGGCTCGCTGGCGCGTGAAACGAGCTTGCGATTGCCTACGCCTGGCACGTGTACCTGCTCGCGGGCTTGCCGGCCCTCTCGGCTGCTCTTCGACAGCGCTGACTCGGGCAGAAGGAGCTCCCGATAACTAGATTCATGATTTGAAAATACGAGCCCTCCGCGTTGTTCTGCTCGACCGGCTCGAGCGATGCGCGGGGAGCACGCTCGACCGCAGACGGAACGAGAGCCGAAACACAGTCGCAGCGAGACCGAGCACCGGCAAGAGTATGATGGAGTATTTTAATTAAATCAATGATAGGCAGCAGCCCTCTGCGCAGACAGCTCCAGCTCCCTCTCTCTCTCTCTCTCTCTCTCTCTCTCTCTCTCTCTCTCGCTACACGCTCCACTTACAGCGAGTACCGCGTAGGTGTGCGCCACCGCGCGGATGATTGGACTTTATTTAATTAATTTGGATAGAGAGAGAGAGGAGCGTTCGTGCGCCAGCCGCCCAAATGTCTGCCAGTCTACGTGCTTCTCGCTGCCGTGCGCGCCTCCTCCGCGTCTGAATGCATCAACGCTCGCGCTTTTACGATTACGCTTCCGTCTCACGTTTGGAAAAAGCGACGCGGCCGAAATGACTCGAAGCATCGCGCCGTGCCTACGTGCAGCTCGGCTGGCTCGCGCGGCCCACCGGCAGGATGAGCCGACGCACAGTGACTTCGCGAAAGCTACCCACAAAAGGCACTCGAAAACGCCAATTTCCCAGCGGCGGCGCGCGCTCCGCCGGTAGCCAATTGGCCAGGCTCGCTCGGCCGATTACGACTTAGCTTACGTGCACCCGCGCTGCTCGCCTGCAAAGTAGCCGAACATCCTGCGGCAATTCCTGCTCGAGCGCGAGGACTCGGCTGATTAATGACTCGTTAATCTACGTTAATCTCGTTAGGAACTGGGAAAAGGCGCGCGTACCGCCTCCGCCCGTCCCTCGGCTCCCGCGGATCCGAACGTGCCAATTCGGCGTTTCGTGTAATTGATGTAATTAGCTCGCATCGCGGCACATTTACTGCACTCCCGATTGGAAAGCGTCCGTGAAAACCATTTGTTTCCGCGAGCAAACCGCACGCGCCATTGGCAGTAGAGCTCGGAAGATGATGCGCTGTTTGGTACTCGTAGCGCTACGGAGGCCGAGATAATGCCGACGAAGTCGGTCTGGAAGTCGATGAAATTTGCCGGAAATTCGAATGGATACATGGCGCTGGACGAGACTAGTTTATGTCGACCATTATTAAGAAAGAAAAGGCGCATGGGCCTCGCACGAGCTCCTTTTCGATCGATTCGGCAGCAAAGTAATTGGGCAGTTTATCTGGACAGTTACGAGATAACTGCGCCATCCATTATTCATTATCCCTTGGTGCAACCGGTAAATCGCGACGCCGATCGATTTTCAATCAGCCTGTCCTGATCCTAGCGCGTAGGTCCCTTCTAGCCGGGCGCTTTGCCGCCTGCCTTTTTTCGCCAAGGTTTTCGCCTTCCGGCCAACTCGTCTATTATTTCTGCATACAGTCCGGTTCGACTCGGCTCGTCGACGTTCTTGAGCGCCGGCGTGCCCCCTCGTTCGACTTCCTTCCGCGAGCTTGCGTCGCATAGCTCGAAATTCTAGCAACGAGCCCGGCGAACCGTCTCGTTCTTCTGTACTTATCTTAGAAACCGTAGCTTCGGTCGAAAGAAAAAGAGAGCGAGAGAGAGAGAGAGAGAGAGAGAGAGAGAGAGAGAGAGAGGAGCCCCAAAAAGGAGCTACGCCATGAAGCTCTGACTATTTTTGGGAGGCGTGAAGTTTATCGCGTGACGCAACGTAGCAACGTGTGTGGGACACCACAGCTGTCTGGGAAAGGCCGCGGAGCCGATCCTTTCAACGGCGGCGTGTGTGGGAGAAAGAGGCTGAGACGGTCGAAAGAAAGGTTGCTTCGAGGATCCTGAGTCACGCGGGCGACCTGTCATAGCGGTGGCAGCGAGAGATTAAACGAATGCCATTGTCTATTTTGACGATGTACGTAAAGCGCGCAGCCCGCGGGCTTTCACGCCGAGTCAGAGTGTCTATCGATCGGTGTACCGATGCGTTTGACAGTCATTATAGCGTCGTCATCGAGGTACACACTAGCAGCAGTGCTGTATCGGCGCAGCTCCTTTGCGCGACAGAGCAGCGCAGACGATGAAATGCGCCAGCTATATCTTGGTGCATGCCGCTGAGGATCGGGCGGACAAAGGAGAGATAGCTTATAGCTTGGAGTGCAATGCGCAGCCTGCAACTTGCAATAATTAGAATAGTCGGCTGAGCATTGGCTATAGTTCGACCCGCCTCGAAATAATAAGCCTCGCCAAAATTTCGCTGGCCGCCTTTTATCAAGTAATACGTTAGCCACGTGGCCCAATCTCTATCTGTCTCTCTCCTTCCCTCGGCAATATCTCAGGTAAATAAAAAAGGCTGCTTGGAACGAATGGAACGAAAGGAAACGATCGAGTTACAGGTTTAGCCAGAGTTAAAGGTCGAGTCTCGAAACGAAGCAATATCCAGTGGGCACAAGGCCTGGGCTTGGACTTGGCTATCGAGTGCTGCGGGAAATTTCATTAGATCCATATCAAGGGAGGCAAGTCCGTTTGAATCAACACGCGCGCTCGTACGCGTGTGTTTGGGCAGGTATAAGAGGTGTATAGCGGGACGAACAACGTAATTACAAAGCGCCCCGGGACGCCAGCAGCTATTGTGACCGGTACCAGCCTGATTTCGTCAGTCGAGCGTGCGAGAAGCTTTACGCGGCTGTAAATGCGACCGGCATCGTTCCTCGGTGCTTCCCTTGAATCGCGGCGCCCAACCCAGCCTTGCTTGATTGACAGTCAGCTCGATTGTAGCTTCGCCCAAAGCAACGTAGCTACAATTGACAAGTTAAATAATCAGCGATTGTCTCGAGGTGTACGTGCAAACGTTGCGTGTGCGTCAACGGACTGGAAATAGTCCGCGCGAGCTGTGTGGCAAGATCCAGCGGAGATGAACGAGTGGTAGTCGGGCAGTGGCGGCAGCAGCGGTATACTGATGGACAAGCGAGATTACATCACCGCAGACGTATGCAGCAGCGGCGACGGCGGCATGTTACGCGGAAGCGGAGACGGCCGAGGTACTGTGCGCGCGCGCGTGTGTGTGTACGCATGTGCGCGTCGAAGCCCGGAATCGATATCACGTGCACATACCAAACTGACCGCAGAATGCTATAGCCGCGTCTGCGGACCTCTATATTGGCAAATGAAGCCGGCACCGGTTGTATCGACCGACTCCGTCTCTCTTACAGTCTCGTGCCTCGCGTCTAAGCTAGCGCCTAAATTACGCGAATAGCAAGCAAGCTCCGTATGCAGTAGCTGCCGATCACATCCATATACCTGCAGCCGCGCCTTCTCCCCCGCTCCGACTTCCTTTCCGCCGACGATATAGGCCGAGCAATTGTCGTTGGCCGGTTACGTGCTCCGAATCGCTCGCAGCGCGCGTCCTACCGCTCTGCGGAGGCTCCAAAAAGTACAGCTTATCGAGGCAAACATCTGCTGCCATAATTTCTGAGCTCGCTTGCTCGCGGCCGGTCAGTTGGCGAATTCGGCGGGCGCCTCCGGGCGAAAGCAGCGCCCGGCGAGAGGGGCCGGGGGTACAAGTGGAAGGCGGCGAACGACTGCACGTGCCGCACTCTCAGCCCAGCCGGAAGCGATAAAAACGCGAGCGCTCCGTCGGAGCCCCTCGCGGCTGTGCGGGCGTGTTCGTGTGCGCGTGGCGCGCGCGCGCATTACGCATGGAAACGCGACCGAGAGAGCATTCTTCCTTCTTTTTTTCGCTGCTTCTCTCCGCGCTCCAGCAGCCGGAGCGTGCACGTGCGACGCGGAAATGCCTGCCCCCGCTGCCCGAGTTATTTGCCTTTGCTTTGCTCGGAGAGAAAGATGTTGATTTTCGGATTTTTATTTCCTCCGCATCCGCGCCCCGGCCGTGCGCGCCTGTTTCGCTGCTCTATTTTCGGCCCGCCCGGGAATGCCTCCCTTCCTCGCCTTCCCTTTTCTCGTCGGCCGCTCGCCTCGACGAGCATCTCCAGAAGCCGCTTTCCGCCTCTTTGGCGACGCTCGCGCAATCGATGCGCGTACAATTATCCGAATCTTTTGTATTTGCACGTCTTCGCAGCGTCCGACAAACGAGCATTTTTCAGATTTGGCTCGCGCTTCGAGCTGCTGCCGTGCCCATTCGAACGCTCCCACTGTTGTCTTGCTTTCGCGTTCGCGCGAGCGACAAGTCGGACAGCGGCAAGCCCGACGTTTGGATATACGCGGCGCGTTCAATATTCCAAGTTGAAACGCAGAGCATCAAATAGTGGCTATTTCGGGATGAGGCTCTCGGCTTGGTGAGCGACGCCCGACAGGTGCTGCGTGCGCGCGCTCGGGCTCGGGGGCAGCTGTTGATCGTGCTTTTCCCGTCCTGCCCGTTCCGACGCGCAGAGCATTAAAGCTGAGATTCGTGCCAAGCCTGTACGAGGCTGAGCGCGCGGAAGCTAATTGGGCCTGCGACGTAACACAAATATTTCGGAGAGCGAGCTGCTCCCATTGAAATTGCCAGCGAGCAGTCGTGGATCAAAGGGATCCTCTGTATACCTGCCACCTTTTTCTCGCTTGCTCTCGACGACAACAACGACGTGTGGCTTTAAATCTCGCGTGTCGTGTGAACGACTGCGGATTGCGCGTGGAAAAAGTTAATCGGTTTTACACGCGAGCTTTATTATGTCACGTGCTCGCGCGCGAACAATTCGTGCATACCGCCGGGGCTTTTGTGCTGACTGACACATGATGAATTACTCGCTCGCCGGCTACATAAGTGCCATTGTAGGAGCTCCGACACAACAGACACCGTACTTCATTTGTCGCTGATGCGGCGTGGATCACCATTCGCCGCGCGCTCACTTATCCGCGGAAAAGTTCAAAGGAGAAGGAGGAAAAAGAACGCGTTAGCTCACGGTTACGGCAGTGCGTTAAGTAGGGAGTGCGAAATATTTGCTTACGCGCTTACGATGAATTAATGCCAGCAGAGTGAGTCGTTCCGCGATAAATTTGCCTTCGCGTACAGGCTCTAGAGGCGTAGCTTGCGATCACAGATATTTTTAGCACGACTGCGAAGGTTCGGCGCAGCCCCGACTCTTGACATCGAGGCGCATAGCATGTAACGATGGAAGTAGTTACAGCCGAAGAGCAGGCTACACTCGACGCGCTCGGCTTATTTTTATACAGCTCGACTCGACGCAACACGTTCCACCCAGGGAAAAGCAGCTCTCGTCGCCTCGCTCCTGGATGAAACATCACTTCGTCGATTGCTTCGCGCGCGCTATCAGGAGCAGCGAGTTTCAGGCAAATGAAGGGCATTCGGGTGGAGCGCAACAGGCGAGATGAGTCGCGAGCAGCGGAGGCGAGAGGACCGAAGCGGCCCTATTTTTAGCGAGCCGATTACAAGTGCGCGCCGGAGAACGAACGATAGCCGGATGCTTCAAAATTAGACGCAGACTAGCGAGCTTCCCGTTCCACTTCTCGGACGCTACGCTTTTCCAGCCCCGTTCCATTAGCGGTCGAGCGTCCCGGAGTCGGGCTCGCGCGGGCCTCGTCGGACGCGAGCGCGCTGAACGGGTGCTCGACTGAACAGGTGGTTGAATGTTCGAGGGGCACGATCGCTCGAGCTGGACAGAGCGAGAAAGCGCGCTGCGAGCGCGCACGCCAGTTAGGCAGATTAAAAGTTTTGCCGGGGCTCGCGGCAGCAGCCCTAACTGGTTAGTTAGCGGACCGGCCGAGGTCGTCTGGCAGATAGCGCGGCGCTCGAGCCGTTTAGTCGAATACCGAATAATTTGACCGCCGCGCGGACTAATTGACCGCGTTCGTTCCGCGAACACACACGGAGCTGAAAAGTGACAAGGCGCCTCCGTAAAGAACCAGCGCTATGGGCAGCGGAGCGAGAGCGAGAGGAGGAAAAGGACAGTCGGAATGGGCGCTGCCGAGCCAGGCTCGACTCAAAAACGAGGGGCGACTCGACTCGTCCGCGTGTGCTCGCGTGCCACGCGCGGCCGGGCTGCGATCTTGCCGGCTGCTGGCTTCTCTATCTCGCGTTCGCCCGGCGTTTTAATAACGAAACGGCGGCTGCAATCACTCCGGCCTATAACGAGATATCCTACAGCGGCGACCCGACCAAGGTACCCATACGCGTCGGTCACACTCGGCTGTCCGCGGTTCGATTATTGCTTCCTTCCATTCTCGTTTCTCCCTGCAGGTCGCAACTGATTTGCAATAGGCCAGCCCGTCACTGCCATTGCTACGCGAGTGAAACTCGAAGCTTTCGCTGCACGCGAATATAATCAGCGCTCGAAGCATCGTACTTCAAGTTCGCAAAGGCGAAACGCTGGAGCGAGCGTTAAAATTAGCCGAGAGGCTCTTTGAAGATCGATGAAAAGTGAGAAAGCAAACAGACGGGGCGGGGGAGGGGCGGCAGGAATACTTGGAGATTTGGTTGAATTACGAGAGCTCTGGGGCAGAATTTGCCGACGAGGGGTGTAAATAACGTCGGGCTAGTCGTGAGAGCGGCTTTGAAGTGCGCGAGTAGCTGCCGGCGTTCGCGAGGAAGGAGGCGCGGGTAGGCGCGGGTAGGCGCGGGTAGGCGCGGGTAGGCGCGGGTAGGCGCGGGTAGGCGGCACATCTGATTTAAACATGGCGTCTTGAGAGCTACTTGCGGCGGCGCTGTCTTTGGCTGCACAATGCGCGGTGGAGCCGGCGGCGCGAGTTACCGTTACCATTGCATTCTGCAAGTGGCAGCCAGCAGACGGCGTCGAGGTGCGCAGCTCGGCCGCGCGCCACTATTTACGGTGCCGGGGATCCAGTAAATTTCGCAGCGAAATTACGGCCGCGGCGACTAGATATTTCGCCGCTGATGGAAGCCCCCGGAACTCGCTCCGGCCGCCTAGCTCTTTGCTCGGGCCCGCTAAACATAGCGCTCGCCCAGGCCAAACACGCGCTCGCTCTCCGACGTTGATTAAGCGCGATGACTCCTTTAATGTCGTCTTCGACCGGGCCTGCCGGCAGCCCGACCAAGCACCGCGGCTCGCTCGCTTTTTCACTGCCGGCCGCGCTCCAGCGAGAAAAGAAGCAGTCATCGACCCGCGCCGGATCGCAGAGAGCCGCGGCTAATGGCGCTCGAAGCGTGGCTTCCTGCCTCGGCTGCGAACAACCGCCTACCGCACGATCGTAACGATAGCCTTGACGACGAGCCGAAGGACAAGGCGAGCGCGCCAAGATTAGCGCGGCACGTCGCATCGCCCAATCCGAGTCCGACTGCTCCTCGCTGAAGAGCAGCGCCGGGCGAATCGCTGCGTTGCGGCTCTCGTTAGCGAGTTTATTCAGCGGCCGACGACAATGAGGTCGTATAAATAAGCAGCTCTTTCCTGCGCGGCAAACGTGCAGCGGCGAAGGAAGAGACTGCTCGCTGGAGCTGCAAGTGACCCGAACGAACACTCGATGCTGGAAACGGCTCATCGCTGCTGAATGCGCCGCCGAGGGGCTCATGACGAAGCTAATTTTGAATGACGCGAGGTCAAGAGCATCCTTGAGAAGACCTCGCGACAGACTTGTTTTCTCGCTGCGCTCTACTTTCGGGCCGGCCGCGCGAAATATCTTGCAGGCAGTGCTCGCACGACGGCTGCCATTGGATGGGCCGCGACTCGGAAATAGAAAGATGCGCCCGCACGCCGGTATCGAACGAGAGGGAGACGCTTGGGCGCGACTCTCAAGAGGGAGACCATTAAGAGCGAGTTGGCGCGCGCGACAAGTGAAAAATCTGAAGGGTGTGTTCCTTCGCTCGCGGCGAACGAGCAGCGCGCGAGCTTGCCTGTGGCGTATACACGCGGCAGCTCGCATCTAACCTCGTTATTTTCCAAACGCGCGTCGGGCTTCCTTTCAGCTTGCCACCGCCGCGGTAATCGCGTTATCGCGTATCGTCGTCACGAGGACGACTCGATGCCGCGGCTGTGCGTGCGATGTCGGTAGTCGCCGAACGGTGTGCCCCCTTGCCTCTCGGCGCTTCACGCGAGGGAAGAGTCGCGCGCGGAGCGAGACGAGAGGACTGAAAAGGTAAGCGCCGGCCGCGGCGCGCCGAGATCCCGTCGAGTTGTGCCGCGGCAACGTCGCGGATTAAAAGTGAAAGTACTCGGGGCATCGCTGCATCCAGCGAGTGCGCACGCAGGCGCATCTACGTCCGATGGCGGATTTGCATCTTACGGGCAGCTTCGCGTCCTATCGATTGGCATAGAAATCACTGTTCATAGCGATAAATATCGATGCGCCGTGGCGCGCGGCTGTGGCCGAGCGTGCACTTTGTCCGATGGCATCCGCGCGAAGATGAAGAAGAGGAGAAGTCAGCTAATCCGGTCTCGGGCGCTGCTACGCGTTTGATGCCCATCGGCAGAAGCAGCAGCAGCAGCGCCGGCAAATGAAAAGAAAACGAGCTCTCTTTCTCGATCTCCGGACTGGCAGGCGGGCAGCCCGGAGATCGAGAACTAAAGTGGATTAAGTCGGAGCCAAGGAAGAAACGGAGAAATCGACGCCTACGCACGCAGACACACACGGACACGGACACGGACACACACACACACACATACACGTCTGCCGTTAGCTTCGGCTCTTCTCGGTCAGCTATCTACCAGTCTGCGCTGCCCTGTGACTGCAGCCAATGCGATAAAGTTTAAACTCGCCCTCGCTCTCGCTGCGAGTCGGCCGCCAACGGCAATGCCAAATGGACTGGCTTTCTTTTTATTGCAGCGCCCTATCAGCCGTAGCAAAGAGGATTTGCAACTAATGCTAAGGATCGATTAGCTTCTTGTTGCAGAGATGTGTGTGTCGGTGTGTGAGTCTGTGAAGCAACTCCGATCGGGACTGGCGACGCAAAGTTCGCCAGCGGAAAGCTGCTAATCCGCAGCAAAGTTTTAAGTGTTCGAAATGCAGACCGCGCCGGAAAGCTGCTGCTGCTGCTGCTGCTGCTGCTGCTGCTGCTGCTAGAGGGACGCGGAAAGCTCGAAAAAAGAATAATCCGCTGCGCGAGTTGAGACGTGCGAGCAGACGAAATTTAGAACTCCGATTAAGGATGTGCTCGGGCGAGCATCGTATTTTGCCCCCACCGCTGCCCAATTGATCCACAGAGACTTGTCGCTCTTCTTTTCTTCTTCTATCTCTCGTAATTACAGCAGTAGGGCGCATACAATGGCTCGGCTTGTCGTGTGTTGCGCCGCATAATAAATATAGATGATTACTCGCGAGCGAAAGCACGACCAGAGCTGGATAAAAATGCTGACAGATACGTGCGCGAGAGTGGAGGAACGGGCCAGCAGAGCCGGGCGTATTGTCAATGTTTTATAGAGATAGCCTTTTTATCCTGATTTATAAAGGACTTGGTCCAGACGACCGGAGAGGGCGAGAGGAACGATAAGCCCGTTGCTTTTTTCCTCTCTCTCTCTCTCTCTGTCGCCTGCGAGTAAGACAATAATCGTTTCTGCGCCGCCCCTCCGCCGAAGATACATACGTTCAGGATCGCCAGTGATCCTTTGAAATATCGATCGCAGCCTGGACGCCCCGGCTGTGTTGGCCGGCAACACGCGAGCGGGCGCGTGGCTCTGTTTCGAGTGCGCCTGCGCGCCCGGCCACCGACTCTTAGCGGCTAATTCGATCCAACTGCTCGAGCAGGTGGCGACCGTTTCAGCAGCGCCAGCCTCTGGACCGGTAGTCGCGCGAGCGGAACGCGACGGGAGCAGAAAGGCGTGGAGAGCAAAGCCCGGCACAGGGCGATCGGTCCGTTCGTCTGCGGCAGCGAGGCGCCAGAGCAAAGTGGCGAACGAGCGCGCACAAGCGCAAAGGTGCAAGGATGGCTTACCTTGATACTGTCGTAGCACGCGGTCACCCGGCCGTTCTGGACCTCGACGTTGGCGGGCGGATGGGCGAACTTGCACTCGGTGTCGGGCCGGGTGCACTTCTGGCGCTGGAACTCTCTGCAGACCTCGAGCTGTAGCCATCGCGAGTCTTTGCCGTTGAGTAGATTGTTCATGTTGACCATAGCCATGTCTTATCTTCAGGACGATTGTAGACGCTGCTCCTCTCGGTCGGGGTCGGCCGGCGACTGATAATTGGGGTGCAACTGGTTTATCGCAAGCTCTCCAGCTAATGATCTAATGCCGGGCTCGGCACTCGCGGCTAAGCGTAGTCGAAACTCAAAGGTGACGGGCGCGCGCACCCACTCGCGTTGCAATTTGGTCGGAAGGCAAGGCGGAATTGCGCGAGCAAGCCTCGTGCTTTCGTTGAAAACTTATCACTGTGAGGGGCTTCCGGCGAGAGCCACTGGATGGCGCTTCGGCCTTGGAGTTTCGTCGGCGAAGGCGCGAGCTCGGTACTATTGCCCGAACTGGATTGCCGCGGCGCGGAACTGGATATCAACAGATATTACGCGATCGGTCTTCGAAATGGCAATCTTCGAGTTGAAGGTCGGGCAAGTGGATGGGATACCTTGGCGGGTGCTGCTTGCTGCGTCCACTTGCGCGCGCGCGCGTTTACTGTCCGCCGGAGCTTTAAGTTGGCAAAGCTTGCAAGCTACGATACTGCTGCTGCTGCTGCTGCTGCTGCTGCTGCTGTTGCTGCTGCTGCTGCTGCTGCTGCAGCTGCGGCTGCTGCTGGTTCAAGCTCGCGCTCGGGTACTGGGCCGGGCTTGAGTCTGGCTCTGCATCAGTGCGCGGCGGCAAGCAGGGTGCGCGTGCGTCTTGCTTATTCTCGCGTCAGGAGACTATCTTCAAACTGGCACGACAAAGCCCCAAAACAAGCCTCGACAGTCGGTCAGGAAGTGAAGTGTGCAAAGGAAGGAGTTAAAGAGAAAGGGGGAGACAGAGCGAGACAGAGGAAGAGGAGGAGGAGAGAGAGAGAGAGAGAGAGACAAAGAGAGAGAGAGAGAGAGAGAGAGAGAAAGAGAGGGAGGAAGAGAGAAAGTTAGCGTGAGCTCGCTTGTCGCGTTGTCCTCGGTTCTACGTCATTTATGGAGACGTGCTCGACACTGCTTCTCCCGCGGACCAAGACGCTCCCGCCAGGCTCTGCAAACACAGAAAAAGCAAAAAACTTGCGTTACTGGCCGGTGCAATTACAGCGCAACGCTCAACCGCGTGACTCGTCCGTGCCACGCTACTGCCCCGCAGCTGGGCGAAGTGAAGCATCCGCGCGAAGACGTGCACCCGCCACGCAAGCGGACTACCCAACAGCCAACCAACTCCAGGCCGCAGCCGCTAGCTTGCCGCGCGTCCTCCTCGCTTGACCGGACGAGCGCACGCACACGCGCGAGCCGCACTCTGCGTGCGCGTGCGCCTTGTCCAGCAGCGGCAGCCTCCCCTCGCCTCTGCCGCCGCGGCTTGCTCGCGAGGAGCGAGGCCTCGGTCCGCGCCTGCGAGGACGCAACGACCCCCGTGGCCCGCGCTCGTTCATCTTTCAGCCCAGCGAGCAGCTCCTAAAGTCTGAGAGTCCCTCGGCCAATTAAATGCTCGCGTGCTCCCTCTGGGCAAAGCCCTCTAGTTTCGTCTCCTCCTGGCGCTCCACTCGCTTTCCGGTGGAATCGACACGCCATTCGAAGGACGAGGCGGCGACCCAGCAGCTCGCGCTTTATTTCGCGCCTCGACCTACGACCGGCGACCAACTTCTTTTCCAAAGTGGCTAGCGCAGCACCGAGTCGGCCGACGCGCGCGTGTCCGTCCCTTGCGCGAATTACGCAACGACGCAGCGGCTGTCCGGGGATTTCACGGACGGCATTCTGGCGAGCGTGTCCCGTTGCACGCGTGGACCGAGCCCTTTCAGCGGAGTTCGCAGGCGCTCATTTAAGAATGACTTTCCATGAATTCGGATGAATACAAGTGGATTCGCTGTGGCCACAGGACAGCAGCGAGCGCCCATAAAACATAAACGTGCATACAAAGAGAGGAGCGTGTGGTTCGCGTGCGCGTGTAGTCAAGCGGCGCGTACGCGGCTCTCGGAGAAAGAGCAGCAGTATCTAACGCGGAAGAATGGGACTGCGGGGACGGAGAGGCAAACTGAAAGTACGAACGGCGAAAGGAGCAGGCAGAAAAAGGCAAGGGACAAAGCTATATCGCAATTTTGAAAGAGCGAGAGTAAGCCGCTTATATCAAGACACGGCTGGCTCGCTCGGGCCGCTCGTAACTCGAACGCGCGCCAGACGTATGTCCGGAGCGAAAACAATGCCGCGCTGACACACCGCGAAAGCCGATTGCCGAACGCCGAACCAATCTCGGACTCCGCCGGCCGGCTGGTCGCATGCTCTTACGATCGGCGCTGTGTCCAGCTTCGCGATTGACGCGTGCCGTCGGCATGCTGCGCCACCGGAGAAATCGGATGTGTCGAGGAGCCCGATCGACTCGCCCAATCAGGCTGATTGCGGAGCAGAGAGCGAGGCCACTGCTTCGCTTTAGCGCGAATGTTCGCCACGAAAGCGCCACGGAGCCTTCGCTTCTAATTTTAGCCGGGCGCGCGCTGAAAAGGAGGAAGGTGCGCCACCCCGAGACGACTAAAAAAAGCGACGACACGCGCGGGCAGACAGGCGCAGATATCGTGCTCGTGTGCGCGCGTGTAAAGAGAGGCGAGGCGAGGCGAGGCGAGGCGAGGCGAGGCAGGCGGCAGCGGCGGCGGCGGCCATTGTGCTCGGCCAGCTATATAATCGAGAGCAGCCTATCGGAAAGGTTAAAAATCATTTTCTCGGCGTCGCTCGACCGCTCGATGCACAAGTCATCGGGCTCGCATCAGCGAGGACGACGGACGTGCCAATCGAGCGTGATGACGCCTCTCTGCACGCTAATTACTGCGACGTCCGCTGCCCGACGCGCGGCTCTCCACGCTAGTTACACTTTTTTACACCGGCGATGATTTATGCAGTGCGCTGATTAGACGACCGAGTCCAGTGCAATGGCGCCTTTGTGATCGAAAGTATTGGACAAAGCGTGGCGCGAGAGCGAGAAACAGGTTTGCGGAGGGCGAGGGGGAGGGCGGGGGGGGGGGGGGATAATATAACAGCTAGGCGGCGCCCGCGCCGTTGCCGTGCCGGAGTGTAGCCCATTGGCTTTGTGTGCAGCTCCAGGCTGCGCGAGATTCGATCGCGGACCAGACTTCACGGTCCAGTTGCTCTCCCGACAGCCTGCTGCGGGCCGAGAGGCACGCTCAAGCTGCACCTTGCGTAACCCGTTTGCCGCTCTCGCGCTGCTCCACGCGGAAACGCTCGGCGCGGCGCGGCGCGGAAATCCTGCGTGTCGCTCGCCTCTGTCCACTTGGCCGCTTATCCTCGCCCAGGCGCACTTTGCTGCGTGCTCGCTCGAACAATACGTGCAGTTAAACGTGGGGCACGTCGCCAGCTCGAAAGGCTCGATCCAGACGGCTCGAACGCTAGCCCACGCGCCACGACTGCCAGTCGACCGATGACTCGTCAAATCTGCGTGCATATTTCTGTATCACACTGAATTCAGTTGATATCGCGGTTTCGCGTACCTGCGAACAAAATCAAAGCGAGCGCAGAGCGCGGATTATGGAATTTGCCTCGAGGGACGCCGCCTTTATTCGCAACAACTTTATGAAAAAGTTGGCAGCGACGGAAAACACCGGAAAGCTCGCGCAAAAGTTCGATCGGTCGATTTTTACGCGAAGCAGGCGGCAGAGAGCGAAGAAGCTTGGACCCGTGCTCGCGCGAAACAAAATCGAGGCATAAATCGCGAAGCAGCTGAGCCGCTGCCGAAGTTGATTTTCTTTCTCTCTCGTAAGAAGATGCGATGCATAGGCGAATAAAGCGAAGAGAGCGTGTGCGCGCTACACGATTCGTTTCAATTTTCGCTCGAGCGAACTTTCTAATGGAGTTTGCGAAATCCGACGGCACCAGCGGAAGAATGCCTTCGCTGGCCGCACGGGAGCGAAGGTGCGTTTCTTCTAAACAGCTGAGGAGAGCGAATACAGGTAGCTGACTGTCTACGCTACACTCGTCAAATCCCAAACTTTTGCTTTCGCGCGAGTGTTGTTTGTGCAAAAAAGGAGAAGAAAGAATCGCGACAGACAAACGTTGCGCGATTTGACTGATTCGCCAAAACTATCCGAGCGTCGTATTTCGAGAGCAGGCTAAACATTGACACTAAACGGGCAAAGACTGCAAAAAAAATAAATAAACCCGTCTCTGGCAGTACGAAGAGAAACTATTTGTTCAGGTAATCAGCGGACTCGAGGCTTGCGTCAACGAGCGAGCGAGTGAGCTATGTATATATCCGCGATAATACACGTTGCCAAGCGCCCCCGCGCCTCTTTCTCTCGTGCCAGCGCGTCCTCTATTTATACGCGCAGCGGCATCGCAAATCGCTCTCGGCGGCTGCACGGAAAAGGAGGAACCGAAAGGCAAAAGTCTGCCGAACGCTTTGACACCGAAAAGCGCGGATAAACGGCAAGACTGGCTGGCAATCCTAATCGTTCTTAAAGACAAGCATTGCAAGTATGTGGTAGTTATGTGGATGCCCACCCAACTCGAGCGAAAGAAACAGCGTTGCAGGCGTATTATTAGACGAGAGAGAAAGAGAGAGAGAGAGAGAGAGAGAGAGCGCACGAGGCGCCTATACGCTCGCAAAAAACGAGACAAGCCCCGCCCGAGTAGGCTAAAGGCGGCGACAGCTGCACACCAGCTCGCGGATATAATTGAATTCACACGGAGCGTGCCGCGCGTGTCCCACCGTCCTATAGCCGAAATAACGCTACACCAGCGCCAAACTAGACTATTCCGCTCCTCTTTATTTCGAGCAGACCTTCATTTTATTAATGCCCGACCAATTGAATTTCTCGGCAGCGTCCGATAATTTTTACAAATTGCAGTGCTGAGTTTGGAAGGGATTCAATGAATGTTTAATCAGAGAAACCTGATTTCGACTGCAGTATTTGACGGCCCGAGCAATTATAAAGCGCACCCAAAAACCCGCCATTTTAACTCCATTAGCATCAGCAAGTGTAAAAAGAAGCGCAGGGATTACGTAGACTGTGCCACGCGCACTGCCCGCGTTATTAGCGCATCCAATTAAATGCGATTGCGAGCGAGACTCAGAGCGCAAGCGATATAAACACCGACTTTTGCTCGTTTGCTCTCAAGAAACGAGAGAAAATCGACCGGCGCGAGCTGCCATTGGCCTGGCGATGCTAATATTTTTCGTTGGCCAGAAAGACAAAGAGGGAGAAAGAGAGACGCAAGCGAGAGCTTCCCGAGAGCGGAGAGCACGAGCTACGGCCGAGAGAGAGAGAGAGAGAGAGAGAGAGAGAGAGGGAGGGAGAGAAAATCCGCCAGACGGAAGCGTTTGAACGCGCCGGGCTCGCGCGCCAATAAAAGACAAGGAAGCCTTTCACGCCCGCACGCCTTATACTTTGCACGGACAGTCTCGTCGACTCTTGACGACTCCTAAGAAAATTCAGAGCGAAACCGGCGCGTGCAGCTCGCTGAACCTCGCGTACACAGTGTGCTTTGCGCGCCTCTCGAAGGAGCTCTCGATCGTCTCTCTGCAGTCTTTTTCGTTTTCGGACAGATAAACGGCTCATTGTACTCGACAATGAAGCGACGCAAATGAGCTTGAATCCGCGTCCATCGCGAGCATCCTGGGCGACTGTTGCGTCAGAGCTATAGAACAGCAGGATAGCACTAACAAAGACGTTCTCACGGCCATTAGGCCGCGCGCGATCGCAGCGATAGAGTTGGAGCGGTCGATCGCACTGGATATCCAGCTGATTTTACTCGGTGCGCTCGCGGAGCCAAGCTCTTCGTCGGGAAAATCTACGCGAAGGACGAAGGTGTAGTTCTCGAGAATGAAAAGCTGTCTTCGTCGTCTGCCCGCAGTAGCAGCTTCGAGGCTGGCGAGCGAGCTGCGCGAGAGATGCGAAAGATGTACTTTGTGCGTAAATGCCAAAGCGAGTTTCCACGTGGAAGTCGCGTATTATTCAAACTCATAATCGAACGATCGTGGACGCAAGAGCTTACCGGGGCTTCGTACTTTTCAGCGCTGCGACGGCGCGAGGCCGCAATGATAATCGCCGACGGCCTGTGCGCGCTTTTCCCGATTCGGCCAGGTTGTCGGACGCGCCGGGCGGCTATCACGAGGCCCGGCAACTACTTCGTCAGGAGCAAACAGCCGGGCGGCAAGTCCGAATGGAAAGTCGAGGTCCAGCAGCGGCACAAGTAGAAATGGCGATGCGACCGCGCGCGTTTACCTCGTTTTTTCTGCAATGCAGTTAGCGAGCGGGACGGCAAAGCCAGTTGATCGCGAAATAACCGCGAGGCGACTGTAACGAGTGCATAACGAGAAATAACGCGGATACATCGAAATGGGGAGGGAGGGGGAGCGCGACAGGTCGTGCCATCGCCGCCGTTGCCAGCAGCGGCGCGCCGCCGGCGTGTATACGTACACGTACATGCGATTCGAAGGGACAGCCGACCGACATCGTTGCCAGGCACGAAAATTCAAACCGAGCACGAAATCGAATTTGCGCACCCTGTTGCGAATATCAATTTCAGCTTCTCTCTCGCTCTCGGCACTGTACCCCTTTTGCTGTCCTCCCCATTTCGCTCTTATTTACTTTTCTCCCGATTGCCTCTATCTTCAGACGATAGCCTGATGGATACGGGGCGCGCGGTCGGTGCCGAGCGACGGCTCGATCGTTAAATACACTCCTCGATCAGTCCTGCTCGACGGCGATTCGTCGAGAGCGCGCCAAGACAATACCAGCCAATTCTTCGCGCTTCAATATTCATTGTGCCCTCGGTCCGCCGATGTACAACTTTTACCGGGGACAAGATTCCAATCGCGCCAACAACCGCAGACAGCGATATTATTGCCGTTTGAATAATGCCGCTCGCCAACGAGAATATCGATTAATGCCGGATCCCCGAGGCTCTCCCGCTTTGATAACGAATCAGGGTTCGTTCGAACCTTTCCAGTGGCGCAACGTTTATCGTTCGAGCCGTCCAACGGCCCGCCGATCGAATTCGTACAAATATCGCGCTCATCGGCCGCGCATTCATAAACTCCGCCGCGTCCTAGCTATGCTCTCGTCGCGTCTCACGCCGTCGAACGATTTGATGGATTCGCAAGTGCAACGCTGATGCATCGGCATCGGGCACGAGTAACTTTTATTAATGGCGCCACCCGCTTTGCCCGCGCGTACTTAATCGATTGCCGTTATCCATTTTCTCGATCTTGGCCCGTTGCATTTTCGGTTTTATAGACGAGGGTCGATATTTCACGGCTCGCCGGCCATAGGCAGCGGCAGCGGCACGATAGCCGATTTTTCGTTACTTGCTAGAGCCGAGAGAAAAGAGCTGCCGGCGTGCCCACGGAGGCTGGCTCTCCTGCTTTTTGGGGTCAAGGAGACGGCGGCGCGCAACGCGCCATTGCCTCCTCCGGCCCCTAATCACTTACGCTCTACAAATAGAGCTCTCGCCTCTTGCTTGTGCAGCCTCTTGCCCGGCCGGAAAGCCTGCCGAGGAAATACGCCGCGGAAATCGTTTCCTTCCCTCGCGTTTCCTTCTCTTATTTTGCCGTTTGCTCGGGAATTCCGCGCTAAACGAGATAAGATATGATTCACGGGCGTGTCAAACGCGCCGTAATAGCGCTGCCAATCGAGCGCGCGCTCGCAATTATTTTTTATCGGCAGCGCTCCGTTGCGCAACGAACGAACGCGGCACGAGAACGGTTTTCGCTTGCAGCGTCAAAGCTGGCACGGTGGCCGACCCGACATGCGAATACAATTTGCAATTCGCAGGGATAAGTCACGGCTGGTGCGTCGACGAACGATGCGTATCGCGGTACTCCCGGGGCCATCGTTAGCCGCGTTCAAACAAGTCGCGACGGCGAATGGTCAGCAGCGCCGGGCGCGACCCGCTGCGTGCGCCCGCGAGCCACGGCATCGGCGGCGCTTTATCCGCGCGTTGCTGCCCGAGACTAATTTATCGCGCCTCACCGCTGCCGCGGAGCAGTTGCCCTTTGTCACTGTCCCGGTGACTCGTTGCCAAGCAAGTTTCCACGCGTCGATCGCGCTTTTCTCCCTTTTCGGCGCGAGCCGCTAATGTCGATCGTCGTCGTCGTCGTCGTCGTCGTCGTCGTCGGTATGCTTTGGACCGGTCGATGTTTCGAGCGCTGCGCACATCGGTGCTATCGACAAACAATCGCCTTACGAGGCACTGGCCGAGACGCGTACGCGAGTACTCTCTGACCCACAGCGCCAGTCACGCGCATTTGAAAAAAAAATCCTTGGCGCTCGTAATGGCGCGTTGGCAAGGTACATCGAGTGCGCGTTCGTGTGTACGTGCGGTTGCACACTTTGATCCTTCAGCAGGCCGAGACAGAGAGGCTTGGCCGACGTGCTCGTGCCGGTCGTAACGCCGAAATGCCCGCGCGCGCATACACAGAGGGTGAGCGAGAGTAGCCCTAAGAGCTATTAACAGTTATCTGCTCCGGTCGAGGGTGCAACGTTAGCTGGCAGTTAGGCGCAGCCAGCGGCAGCAGCTCGGTGCGAAACTATGCCGCGCGCGGCAAAGTCGGAACGTGCAATTTCCTCAGCGGAGCAGAGCAGAGCAGCAGCAACCCATCAGAAATCGGGCAACTTCCAACTTGCAACCCGCGCCCTCCTCTCTCTTTCGATGCGGGACGTGCCAAGTACTGGCAAACCTACGGCCAACGCAAACGGACGCTGCGGCTCGAAAGAAATGAAGAAAAGAAAGAAAGCGACTGGGCTGAAGTAGACTTTCTCCGGGTAACAAGTTTAGCTGTATTAGCGGCCGAATGGGGCTCCTCTCGCTCGCATTAGTAGCTCCGAAGAGATCGATAGAGATTCCGTGCGGGCCGAAGTTAACTGCGGCTCAATTAAGCCGATAAATGCGCGCGTTGAGGTGACCAAAAAGAGCAAAAGCGTAGAGAGCGCGCTTTTTTCTGGTTTACTGCCCGTCGACTTTCCGAACAGCGATGGCTGGCCTCCCGTTGTTTTTGCAAGTTTCGAATGTCCCTGAGCCAATCTCGCGCTCGCTCGTAAAAGCTTGAACGCTCGCGGGCTAATCGCGCTTTCACGATTGCCAAATAAATAAGCCGCGCGGGAAACGCGTACGCTACTCGGCTCTCGGAAGAGGAGCTACCGGCGACCGTTGTGCACGCGCGCGCAAGAGCGAGTAGCTGGCAGATGTCAAACGGAGAGAGACGAAAGTATGGCTACGCGCAAGTCGACGGCGTGCGCACGAGAGGGGGGCGAGAGAAGCCGTAGCAGTGACGATCGCAAGGCATCAGCGATGACGCGGTGCACACGAACAAAGTACACAAGCTGCATGTAGGTTAGTCGTCGTCGCGCCGTCGTCGGGTCAACGGCATTTCTCCGCGGGTGTAGCCGGGCGAGGGGCTTCGCAGCGAGCTTGCCATCGGGTCGCGCTTGGCCTGCGCTCGCAGGCCGTTCCGAGGAGGAGCGCGCGTGCAGCCCGGGCCCGCCGGTTTTCGTGCGCGCGCGAGCAACGGCCGGCCCCCCGCCAGCCTCCTCGGCCTTCCCCCGGCCGCGCACCCGCCTCCGACAGAGCCGCCGACGTGCCATTACCGTTACGGCCGCTTGTACTGGCGCAATGTCTGCTGAATTCCGCTGGCGTCGCACAGGCAGCTTGGCGCGCGCGGCGCGCGTTGCGCAACGCCACGCACGCTCGTGCGGTCAGTCCTGCGGTGCGCCCGACTGATACGCGCTGAAAATCCGAGCCCTGCTCTCTGCCAGCCGAGCCTTGACTGGATTTCTCATGCGCCTCGATTTCTCCGCGTGTAATTAAGACAGCCGCGCGCGGGACCTCAAGCTCTCCGCGCGTTTCCCTTGCGGCGCGAGGCGGCGCGAGGCGGCGCGAGGCGGCGCACGTAGCTACACCGGTTGCACGCTCGAGAGAGCAGCTAATGCGGGGAAAAGAGGTGGCTAGCTGCCGGCCGATTCCGCAGCTCGAGCGGCCAACGTCCGACCGAATGCCGGCGGTACCGGCGAGCGGCGCACCCACTGCCCCCAGTGGCGTGACTGGCGCTCCACTTCGCCGAGGACTGGCTGTGCTTTAGTCGCGGCTACGTACTTGGCGTGAGGCCGACTTATCGATCGCAGCGCGAGTGAACCGAGCGCCGATGAATATCTGCACGAGCGGTCGGCCACCGCGTGACTCACGATTGCCCGCCGCTGCGCAGTCCTGCCGAGCGAGCCCTTGTTCGCGAGCTTGCGATTGACCTCGCTCGTTCCCGGCTCTGTTGCGTGGCCCTCGTTGGACATCGAACGAGCTTTTCAACCAAGGTGACACTGGGAGAAGTCGGCAAAACGGTGCGAGAAATCAGATCGAAACGAAGGAAGGAAGGAGCGAACAATGGAGGCGCAACGAAGCTCGCCTCTGTCGCAGTCGGCGTGACGCAACTGGCACCTCCCGTCATCGCGCTCGAGAGAGAGAGAGAGAGAGAGAGAGAGAGAGAGAGAGAGAGAGAGAGAGAGAGAGAGAGAGAGAGAGAGAGAGAGAGCGATGTAAACGGGCCTAGTTCGCACTCGCGGCGAGTGAAAAATTTGGTCGGCGACGCAACTGGCGCGCCAACCCAACGCATCGACCGTCGCTTCCTCGGGCGCTCGGTCGATATTGAACTTGAAAGCGCGACGGCCACGTAAAATTGTGCGGGCGCGGTCGGCAGTAAGAAAGTAAGAGAGCACGGAAGCAGAGCGGACACAGCGACAGCAGGCTTTATTGATCAACGGAGAGGCGAGTGTGCTCGGGTCTGGCTCGGCGCTCGGCAGCGACACAGCCGAGTCGGGTTCGTTCGTAAATCGTAAATCAGCGCCCGTGTATCGCGCGCGCCGAACTTTCGGCCAAGTCCCCGCGGCCAGCGTGGCACTCCCTTCGAAGCGGCACTTCCTTGCCGCGCGACGCGCATACGTATACTTTATATCGCGCTACTTTGGGAGCTTCGGTCGAGCTGCTTCTACAAATAGCGCGCGGATGGCGAAACGACTTGCCGCTCATTGCAGGCGTTCGCCTAGCCGTGGTTAACGAAACGAGTGGCAGAGACAGGCAGCGAGACAAAAGGCTGGTATTTTGAGGCTAAATTTACGCAAGGCGAATAAATCGCAGCGCCGCGGCGATACAGCATACGCGTCCACGGGACTCGCTGCTGTCATTCCGCTCCTCGAGTGATTCATCGGGTTACGTCATCGTCGCCGAAATGTGCGTGGGGAGCTCGCGCTCTCGCTCTCGCTTGCGCTCGCGTTTTCGAAATCACTTTGGCTAATTGCTGCAGCAAGTCGCGCGGCAACTACCAACTACGCTCCTTTTTTATTTCGAGGAAGAGTGCAAATTAGAATTTATATCGCGAGAGAGCTGAACGTTCCGCCGAGCTCGTAACGAGATATCGCCGCCAACGCCGCACCGCATTGCAGTCAGCGTTCCGTGACGCCTGCAGAGAGGGAGGCCGAGCGTAATTTTGTTTCGGCCTTTTTCCTCTCTTCTTGGCGCAGCGTTACTTTTGATCGCATGAAGCCACGCCTGATTAACGCGATGCTGCAGCTCTCTCTCACACTCGCGCGGCCATCCAGCGGTATAAAGTGCTCGGTTAATCAAAATTATTAATGGCTTTTTTCGGGGATAACGAAAGAGCTTTTCAAGGACGATCAATTTTTCAATCGCTCACTTTCTCTCGCACAACGATTTTCAATTAAATCGTATTGACGCAAACAACGCCGCATTGCCCTCGATCGCGTCAGCTTATCTACTCCGCGTAGCAAAAAAACTCGAGCGACCGCGTCGATCAATAATAATTGGCCGGTTTTCTTTCTCAATTTTTTCAGACGTCATTGTAGTACGCTGCACATCGGACGGAATCGGAGTCAATCAGGCAAAAGGTCGAAGAGAAGTCGAACGAGTAGTTGGTCGATGTATTCAAAAGGCGGTCGAGAGGGGGACAGAGCGAGCGCAATTAAAAGTGAGACGCGCGAACGAGAGAACGGTGAGCGGGAATAGCGCGGAGTAAGGCGAGCTTGCGCTTTGAGCCGATTGAGCATGAATCTTGGACTGAGGCTACAGGTTCGCTCTATGCGCGTCCTTGGCGTTTCCGCTGGATTTGTAACGCGCGCTCCCGTGGCGGCACTAATTGCTTCTCACCATTTAAACTGCCGAGGCTATACTCGAGAGAGAGAGAGAGAGAGAGAGAGAGAGAGAGAGAGCGAGCCCGAGGTAACGCCGCTACGGCCGCCTACGCAGCAGCCACCACAAAGCACATACACACACGCTCCACTCTAATTCTTTCAAGTGCTCTCTTAAAAGCTCCAGTTCGCTCCCGGCTTTGGACGCCGCCGCTCTAGCTCTACGCGCACGTTTCATCATCGCCGTTGCCGGTAAACAATTCAGCATTTTTTCCTTTCTTTTCCACGACCTTATAATCCCGCCGAAGCAACAAGTCGCTCCGACCATTAACAATCGTTTGCATAATCGCGTCTAATGAAAAAGTTTATTCATTCCAGGATTGCGTAACGCGCACGGACACCTCGCCGACTCGCAGACATTGCTTGCGCGCTGCAGCCGCTCTGCCGTCCGCACCGGAGCGGTAAAAACAAGAACGCGCCGTTTAATCGTCGACTCGCCGAGTTTGGCGCCATTTGCCAAGCTCAGCGAGCAATGATCACTCGTGACTGCCGATAGCGCCAGTAAACAATGCATTGTCGCGTATATCGTCGGCCCATTTGCCGGCAAAGGAGGCGAGAATACTGGCACTGAACCTGCTTTTTCACTCCGCGCAAACACAAAACCAAACGACGCCAGTTCTCTCGAGTACGATCATCGCTCGGCGCAATAAAAGCCCAACGAGACGAGTCACAAGTTTCCGCGCGCTGTAACGCACGCGCGCGCACAGCCGCCTGTCTAGCTCGTGACTAATCCCGTGAAGCGGAGTGGCGGCGAGTCTGCATCTGTATATAGGCGGAGTGTCGCGAGGCGTAGGAGAGCAATCGACTCGACCGGCTCGCCGACGGAACAGCCTCGCAGGCGCGTTGCACTTGCGTAAAGCGGCGGCAAATTGGCGCGGGGCGCGCGGCGCGACGACGACGATCGCTGCGAGAGAGAAGCATTCATATGTTAATCGCCGGCACAGGTCGCTCTCGCGAGCGTCGCGAGGCTCAGCTTCGGGCGCGCGCGCCTGCCCCCTCCCCTCTCGCGCGCGAGGCACCGGCTTACGTAAGCCAACTCGCGCCGGAGTCACTCGGCCTCTCCGAGACGACTATGCACGCGCGCGCGCGCGCTATCAATTCTTCTGTCTGCCGTGCAGACTGCGAGCCGAGCCCGCGCCGGAGAGTGACGATTGTCGACGGCCGTTCGAAGCTCAGCGCGCACCTGGACACGGCGCAAGCGAACCTAGATCAATCTTATTTGAGGGCTGCCCGCGTCTGCAGTCTGCAACTTCCTAAGACGCCCGAAAGCATCGAGCGTACGGGCTGCGGCTGCGTCGACGGACTCGTATAATTATCCCGCGAGAGCGGTGGAGCAGCGACAATCGGCTGCGTCCCTCCTCGAGACAAGCTGTGGCCCTTGCGTATCATCCGCAGCCAGAGAGCGCCTCTCTTATTTCTGGCGACGAGCAGTGGAAGCTGGCTAGAGTGGAAGAGGAGGCTGCGCCGGCGGAGCTTCGATGTCGCATGGAACGAGGCGAGCAGCGAAGCAGCGGAGGACGCTCTCGGCGGCACGCCCTCCGAAGCCTCCGCTGAAGCTCGATCGCAGATTAGAGCGCACTCCGGGGCAAAAATACAACGAGTGCGGGAGCTAAGCGACTGCGTCGTCTGTAAATCACGGGCCACGGCTCGCTGCTTTGCTCGGCTGTCGGCGATGCGAGATGCCGATAGAGGTGGCTCGATTCGGAGTGCGACTCTGGTCCCGCGCCACGCGCTTCATTCGCTAGCGCGAATCTATCCGCTCGATGAGTTTGCCGTCGTTCCTCGTGCTGATCGAGCGACGAGATAACGGCTGGCCAGAGGAAAAGTACGAAAGCTCATTAGTCAGACAGCTGAAAAAGCCGAGCGAGGAAGACCGCGGACTCGCTGCTGTAATTGACGAGGGAACGCATAGGTAATTGAAAGAGGCAAGCATCCGTGCTAGGCAAAGACCGTGGAGAGAGCAAGGCAAGAAGGCGAAAAGGAAAATCGGCGTGGCTGCTATGCGACGTCGAACGACACGGCAGAGGCAGAGAGAGAGAGAGAGAGAGAGAGAGAGAGAACATTTAGCCAGTTGCATACCGCGAACGTCGACCGCGCTTTCGTCCCGGCGACGGCGATCTTGGCGCGCTTCGAACGCCCAATCGGCTTGGGTGGCCGGCGGCACTGCGCACGCCACCGCGGCTCATCGGTTTTCCTCCGTCACTTTTTCTCAATGTCCCTCGGCTTCATTCCCGATGCTGCGACACACATCGACGACAATGTTTACACGCTCGGCAAACGAGAAATTAATTTAGATGTACGACGTCCTTGCGCTCCTCTATATAGGACACTCTGCAGTACGCCTCACGTATGCATAAAGCGTGACTCAAAAGGCTAACCGATTGCCTTTTGAATACCAAATGAAGCTGCCCATGCTCGTAGGCTGAGCGTGCAACGAGCCGCTACACAAGACCTTTCGCAAATATTGATGATAGCCGCGGCAGAGATGAGCCGAGAGCGCTTAGTCAGCTGGCTGACGCAATCCTTACGAAATAGCGTGCGAGAAATCGGCGCGCTGATCGCTCGCTTCCGCGCCGCCGACCAGGACTACGGCCGCCAGAGGGGAGCGAGTGCAGCGCGCGGAAAAACAGAGGATCGGCCTTGGCGGCGCGCACCAGCCGTTACGGCGACTCATTGCCGATTCCCGCAGCTCGCAGCTGGCACGTGCTGGCAATCGAGCGTCGCATCGGCAATCCGCTGCCTCCCGCGCCTCGTCGACGCGGAATCGGCCAGAGAATAATCGCAACGGCGGCGGCGGAGGGAGGTCGCACTTTGCAGGCAGCGCGCGCTCGCTCGCTCGAGGCGCATGGGCCAAATTCCGAAAATCCCGCGGGCCCGCTTCGTCGCGCCCAAACGAACGGACGCCTAATGCAATATTAAAGGGCTTGTGCGTATTCGCGGCTCAGAGGCGGAGGGAAAAGACAATCTCCACGCGGAAAATATCGTCCGATCTGGAAGTCGGCAAACAGAAAAAAGAGGTCGTTGCGTCGTAAAGTCCGGTGCGCGAGAGCCGTATAAAGTTTATCGATGTCGCGCGTAGAAAAGCCAGTCGACAGCCTGCAGTCATGGCAGCGCGAACGTAAGCGACATCGCGATTCCGTATGACGAACAAAACGACTGCAGCGTAAATCGAGTGACGCTTCTCTCGGCGGGGCGCGCACGTGCGTCCAACTAACAATTGGTAATTCGACGTTTCTTGCGCTGCAACGCGCGATAATGGAGAGACGTTTTTTTTATCCGCGAAATTCCGCTCTGTTAGCCCGGCGCGTCGCGCACCGTTTTCCCGTTCTCTCTGCCACTGCGCCCGGATAATGAAAATACGAGCCCTATTGCTCTCGTTTATTTTCCGCTAATACTCTTTTTCAATCAGCACGGTGCTGCAGATTATTTTCGTGCTTGCGCGAATTATGGTTCGCTCTCTCGCTGGATTATTGATTCCACTGAGAGCCATCTCTGCAAATCCGCGCGCATTTTTTCCATTGTAACTTTTTTCGACCGATGAACACTTTACACGGCCAATTTTCCAGGATTTTTCATTTTTAATTAAAAATGCTCTTTGACGTTGTTCCGTATTGCGTAATCAGCATTTTCAATTACTTATTTTAATCCTCGAAAATGCATAATTAACATCGATACGTAATTCCACATTCGTCGGAAGTAATTGTTACAAGCAAAGATTTGACTGGCGCCCAGTGAAAAGAGCGCAAAAAACAATGTTCAGGAATGTCGTTGGTGCGAGCGCTAGCTCGGGAAGAAAAATAACGGAGGATCGACTGAAATATCGAGGACTCGGTGCAGCGAGAGAGAGTGCGGAGTCGAGAGTGGCGCGTCGACGGGAAATTGGAATAAGTGGATAATCGGGAATCTCGTGCACGCACGATCGCATCGTGTGTATTTGGAATTCGTGAATTCGTGGCGTGAAGCCCGGAGCACGCGATCGACAGCCAGCACTGGGATTGCCGGGCGAACGAGATAAGGCGATAAGGCCGCCGACGAGAGAGCGACACACTCTGTGCGCTTCGACGCCGTTCGTTGCCGGTTGATATCTCGCGACCGGTTCTCGCTTCTCCTTTCGCGCCGGCAACTCTCTTTGTCAGCCTCGACGCCGAATACCGGCGATCGATGCCTTTATCATTCGCGAGTTTGCAGAAAGCTCACCACGCGCGAATTAATCGACTAGTTGCTCCGAAAGTATTCAACACTCGCGAACACGTGTCTGCGCTAGCCGATCGCTGCTGCGGCTGCTAAAGCGAATGAATATTTAACGTGGTCGAAAGTGCGGCTATAAATATGCAACAATGTTCGCCGAGTTACACCGAGCGTACACAACTGCCAAATCAATAAATTTCGCGCGCGCGGAACCATTTCAAAATAGCCCATGAATATTTTGCGCGTTTTCGAATGTTACTGCGCGCTCGATCTAGCTGCCCTTTTTTCCAACGATCGCCGTTCTAAGTAAAGCAATTTATTGCAGCGACTGCATGACGTACGCCCCGGTTTTACGAGAGCGCGGCAAGAACAAGAGAAATGGATTTTTGGGCCGAGGCGGGCATCCACAAATGCATCGGTTATCTCCTCTCGCTTCGATTTCCAAGTTACTGCGATAGCATCAAACGGAAAATCGCGGATGGCATTGAGCGAGACTTGTCAGGTGAAGTGCAAAAGACCTTGAGCCAAGTAGACGCGGCATGAACGCTTCTCGCGGCAAAGGATATAACGTTGTCAATGAAACAGAGCAGCGTAGTCGCCTCTATCAGTTATAACGGACGCTTGCGGAGATACCGAGGAAAAGCAAAACCAAGAAAATTATCGAATATTCCGAGTGCTCCTCGTAATTTCATAATGCGGAGTCAAAGAGCTTCTAAAATAATAAAACACGTAGTTGGCGCTTGAGCGCGGCTTTACGTAATGCACGCTGACATCACATCATCGAGCAAACTGAGCGGATGGATCGTTGTCCAAAGCACACCCGTTTTCAACAGCCATTCATTTGCGCGGAACAACGAGACCGACTGGCTGTATCGGTGTACGTACCTATGTACAACGCTGGAATTACGCTTTATTGTTGACATTTTTGAGAGGCTGCCACTTTTCAAAGCACATTCTTTCGGCATGGAACACAGTACGTTACTTTGTAACCCAGCTAAGCAATAAAATGTGCCTCGTTGAAATAAAGCTATTATTGCGCAACATTGTTGAACTCATCTTGCACTCACACTGGGATTCACTAGACCCGCGTAGTCAGGTGCGTTTTCAAGAAATGACTAGCGAAATGAGAGGTGTAAGAGGCACAAAATTGAAAAAAACGCATAAAATCCGAGACGTGAAGGAGCTGCACTCGTGTTTCCCCCGACGTAATCGCACACCGCTTGCGGCGACGGCTGTTGGCTCTGCCTATGTCCGCGCGATTACGAACGGAAAAAGAAGTAGCTGCGAGTCGCACCAAGATTTGCGTGCTAGAAAGAACGAAGTTCAAGACAAAGAAGCGAGTAAGTGTGGGAGGCGCGCGTGTGCTCGCGACTACAGAGACGGAAAGAGGCTCGGCTGCTAGCGCGTTATCGGATAGTTATGTCGTCGCTGGCGTAGTGCGGGCTCCTTTTCTGCCGGTGAGAGGCAGCGACGCGTACACATCGAGCAACCGGCACATCGGTCAGGAGTTTCACAAAAAAGCAATGGAAAACGTAAAGACGGAGCGAGCGGCGAACGATACGGCTACGAAGCGTAACGAACGGAGTTTGAGCGGGCGTTGGTGCATGCAACGGACGAACCGAGCTGGCGGCGCTGCAGAGAGATAGAGAGAGAGAGAGAGAGAGAGAGAGAGAGAGAGAGCGAGAGAGCGAGAGAGCGAGCGAGAGATCACGAGGTTCCGACTCCGAGTGCATACGCCGGTTCTCTCTCCTCTCTGACGTCACCCCCCGCCCATACGTCGCTGCAGCCCGGCGCTCGCCAGCTCTTTCTCTCCCACTCACTCACACATGCACAAAGAACACACGCGAGCAAAAATGTCCGGCCACGGTAAGCCATTTCTCTCTCTCTCTCTCTCTCTCTCTCTCTCTCTCTCCTCTCTCTCTCTCTCTCTCTCTCTCTCTCTCTCTCTCTCTCTCTCTCTCTCGTTTGTCGGGCAATGCTCGCACTCGCGTTCACCTCTTTCACCTTCAGCCGATAAGACTTAGGCTCGAGCCAGCTGCGAAGAAAGAAGGCGGAAACACAGAGAACAAGACAAGATAAGGGCCGATTGACCGTAGTGTTGCTATCTCAACTTGTGTACTATATGGCCATAGCGTGTGTGTGCGTGTGTGCGCGCGCGTTCGTGTGCGGTAACTAAGTAAAGGTACCTTGCTGCTCGTCGTCGCTGAAGAAAGCCGAAAAGTCGGCCACGATCTCTCCGGGATATCGGTCAGCTTGAGCGTAAGGTTAAATTGGCGCTCTGTAGCTGGCTCGACGATCGCACACTATTTTTCAGCTATTTTCTTTTCTTTTCTCCTCGATAGCTCTCACTTGTCAAACTGAACACTCGCTCGCTCTTTGGTATTATATACACTTTACTCGTTAACTTTGATCAGCCCGTATTTGCTATACGTAGCTCTTCTCTATCTCTTTATCTCGCTCGGCTTTTGTCGCAATGTTTGCACATACTCAAAGAGAGCAGCAGATTTGAAGTAAATGTCGGCCACGGAGAGACCGCCTCACTCGGCGAGATAATGCAAAAGTTGTGTCAACTGCAGCGTACGAGGAAGAAAGAGCGCGAGTGAGCAAAGGTGCTCCAGCTTGTGCAGCGCGCTGCGATTACGACTAGGCGTGTATGTAATAAATAAAATGTATCTGAGATGTCGGCTGTCGGAACGTACGCGCGCACTGACACGACGTTCACAGGCTGCACAGGCGGACTGATCAGCGCATAGCTAGCAGCAGGCAGCAGCGGCGACGGTGACGGCGACGGCGGCGGCGCGGCAGCCGAGCAAAACGAGGACGGAGAGTGTTTCGGTTTCCTCCACCACTGTTCGGGGTTCCCCCTCGCTCTATGCTCGCGGCGTCTCTTTCTTGCTTTAGAGCTTTGGCTGGCCGCGCGCGCAGCGCCCCCCTATCGCCGTTTCTGTCTGTCGCACAGCGCCGTATATCTGTGCCGCGAGAGCGGAGGAGGAAAGGAGAGAGAGAAAGAGCACGTACAGCCGATGTCCGGTTCCATGCGAAGGCGGCGGTATAGTCTCGGTGTGGCAACGTTACGTCGAAGTAGGGTTAGGTCGCACGCTCTCTCTTTCTCTCTCTCACGCTCGCGCTTCTATATATGTATACATATACATGCATACATACACACACGCGCACACACATATATATATATTCAATTGCATACGCTGGCACGCGTGTGTGCGTGGCTATCGGTCGCGTTCTCGTGTATGGCTGCGCGTTTTTGCAAAAAGAGGAGAGAGAATTTTGGCCGAGAATTCCTCTTCTCCCTTTCTCGGTGCTTACCTGGCTTTAGGCTCGTCGTCGTTGTTTTTTTCGTTGCTCCTCTTGCTTCGCTCCGTTCTGCACCTCGGGATACCGTCTCTGCCTCGAGAGTTCGCCTTACTTTTGTTTCTTTAGCAAAAGTCCGCGATGCATTAGCGAGTTGCACGCGCGCATTCACTGCTGATTCGCAAAATCCTTGGCCAGCAGTCGCACTACCACAACATAGCAGGAATAAGAGTCCGAACGAGGGCCAGTCTATGCGAGAGACGACGGCAGACAGGCTGTCGGCGGTGCGGAGACGGGGATTCGATTGACGGCAACCACAACAGAGACAGTATCAGCGGTAGAGCGAGCTGCAGCGTTGGCCGGGAGAGCCGCGGCAGACGATGACGGCATATGTGGGCGTGCGCTCTGGGCGACAGGTGCTCTGGCGTGAACTGGCGATGCGGAGATGTCGGGCTGCACAGCTGAGCGGAAGAGGAGAGCTGCAGTGGCGGCGGCGCGGGCGCACTCGCCGCGGGGAAAGAAGTGACAGAAAGAGAGTAGGAAGCGGCGGACGGTCACGCACATGCGTGCGAGGCAGGGCACGCGCGGGGTGTCTCAGCAGAGTGGCTAGCTCGAGCGAGACTACGGTGCCGACTCCTGGACTCGGCCGAGCGCGGACAGCAGCCGACGACGCCAGCGCCTCGATCGTCCACGTTGCGTGCGCAGCCGTCACGCTGCGTGCGGACTTGCGCACTGCGCGCCACCCTCGCTCGCGCCTTCCACCCCATCTGCCGCCGAACGCACCCCAAGCGCGGCTGCTGGCTTTGCCGCTGCGCAGTGACGCCGGGGATGCTTTTTTGACGGATCGCCCCCCCCCCCTGCGCTGCAGCCGCCCACCCCCGTCCTCGGCGACCCTTTTTCGCGGGCTCGCTCAAGTCAATTTTCTATGTCAACTCGCGCCCGCCTCGCTGCCGAGCGGCCTTTGATTCCATTTGGCCTGGCGCACTTCTGGCCGCTCTCTCGACTGCCACGGCCGCATTTGCATCCTCCGGCACGCACCAATCCCTTCACCAAGAGAGAGAGAGAGAGAGAGACAGACAGACAGACAGACGGAGAAGCTCTTGATCCGCGGTTCATCGACCCGACGTCCGCGCATGCGACAGTCAAATTGCGCTTGGCCCCCTTTGTTTTCCCATTGCCTCTGATTGCGCGACTGATCTACAGGCCGCGGAGACGCGATCGACACAAGAACGATACTGCATAAGGCAGAGTTTCACGCGAGTCCCTGAGGTGCTCTAATATTAAGTAACATTGATGTACAAAGTGTGTAACTATATCCTGCGCACGGAAGTAAGTTAACGTAGCATGGAGAATCACCGCGGGGACTTTGCGGAAAGGGCCGCAAGATAAACGAAAGGGTGCACGGAGTAAGTCGAGCAACTTTATAATTATCGCCGGCGCAAAAAGACCAACTTGGAGCTCGGTGCCACTCGTCGCGCATATCTGCGGCAAAGCTTTTCGTATTTGCAGATCGGCGCCAATTAATCGCCAACTACGATCGTCGCGCGACGTGCAATTAAATGCCTCGCGCGTGCAGCTGACTCGTGGCGGAGAAAGCGGCAAAAAGCGCACCACACACTCTCCTGCGATTTGCTGCGCGCAGGAATTAAGCCGCTCATACAGTCGGCCTGCAGCTCAGACTCTAAATCGCGGCGAGATCTTCGCTAGCAGTGTACAGTCGCCTCTGGCAATCGACGCAGTATACGACTTGGTAAAGAGGCAAAAGAAGATTATCCGCGAGTGAGAGACAGACAGAGCAGCTCCGAGTTATCTTTCGCACTACGTTCGCTCGTGTACCCACTGTTTTCTCCTCTCTCGCTCTTTCTCTGCCGCTCCCCCCCCCCCCCCCCCACGCTCTTTCTCTTTTTTTTGTCAGTTCAGCTTCCTACATTCGTTCGACATTCGCTTGCGAGTTCTTTTTCCCTGCACTCTCTCGGTCGGGTCCCCGTTGCTGCCGCCGCCGCGAGGAGAAGGAGTAAAAGAAGTGAAGGAGAGAGAGAGAGAGAGAGAGAGGAGCGGGCATCGCAAAGCTCGGACTCTTGTGCTTGCTTGTGTGGGTGGCACGAGAGCGAATACAGAGAGCAACAGGAGAAAAAAGAAGACGAAGCGAAACTCTCTCGCGAGCGCACACACATAAGTCGGAGAGTGGACTCTTCTCTTTTCTCTTTCTCTCGCTCGCTCGCTCGCTCGCTTGCTTGAAGCTTTCGTTTTTCGGAGCATATACGTGCACGCGCAGACTGCAGCCCTGAGATAGAGGCGGCAAGAAAGATAAGAAAGACGAAGGACCGAGTGGGCGAAAATTCCTTCTTCTCCTCCTCCTCCTCCTCCTCCTCCTCCTCCGCCTCTTCGTCGACTGCTACGAGCTCGCAACCGAATTGTCCATCCACGCGCCTATGCAATTTTAAGTCTGCATTTACCTTCTCAAGTCCAGTAGGTGCCGTGCGTTCTTTCTTGACTTGAATTTGTCCGTACGAACTCGCACCTATATGAACGCACTTTGTCTCGAATTGAACTTGTGAGGTAACATAACCAATTCGCTTCCCTTTTGTTTTTAGTCTATATTCACTTTGATTTTCCTTATTAAAAGCACCTCACCACTCGTTATTGCTTCAATAATTGAGTTTCTCTACAGCGTTGTACTTATACTCCAAGTTCTACTACTTCGAAGGAACTAAATATAAAGCCAGAACAAGTGAATCAAGCAGTCATATGGTTATATCTCATAATTTCTATACGAGTCTTCGCTGTACACGTACAAATAACCCTTGCAGCAAATGCACATAATACAACGTGACATGTATTATCTGCTTAATTGAAGTTTATTATAAATATTTTGCAAATCCAGATTAATAAATTAACGAATTAACAAGAGAAAATAGAAAAAGGCAATTTAATGCAAAAAACGACGTTGGTTGTGGTAAAGTAAAAAACGTAGTGCGACGCGAAGCGATAACGAAGGTCATTAAATTCGACTGCCGGACAACTGCTCGAAGAACTTGAGAGAGAGGGAGAGAGAGAGAGAGACCGACAGAAAAAAAACGAGGCACAGGCCTCGAACACGCAAAGCGCAAACCGACGTTAATGGTCGTTAACAAGAAGCACTGGATTGTAGACAGCAAGAGGTCGTACAGTGCCATTCGAATTTTTGGTTCCGTTTTTTATCGTCACGCGCGATTACGAGTGAATCTACATATAGTACATATAGACTCTGCGTTGCGTGCCAATAATTATGAAAACTTTGCGTAACTGTAATTGAAAAAAGTCTTTATAATAGCACATATACATGGAATTGTAATTTAGGACGTTCTCGTGATTATTATAAATAAATTTATGAAATAAGTCGAAAGATATAAAAAATGTTGGAATGTAGTAATTTAAAATGGATATCGCGTGATTTTGGAATGGGAAAAGAATGTTAGAGTAACGAATAAGCGTTCTATTGAAAATTGAAAAGAGTAAAGGAAAGATCGAATTTGTTAAACGATAAGTTATCGAGGGGGAAAAAGCGAGATGCACGGAAGGATTTGGAGACGCAAATAAAGCAAGAAAAGGAAGAAGAGCGTCTTGGCGGGTAAACGCGAATAATAAATATTTAAAGAAGAAGGCAAGGAGGACGAAACTGTGCTGTGCGGCGTAATGTAAGTTTGCAAAGAGCACGGGCCAGGAATGAGTCGCTCTGGCTGTCTGTCGACGTGGCGTTGACGATCGCTCGAGAGCTAGTAAAGCCTCCCTCGTCGACGAGCTGGCGCTGTCGCGGGCGAGAGAGGGACAGCCCAGTCGTAAAATGCCCTTTGCGTTATTTACGGGTAACAGTCAGTCGAGACGGAAATATATACCCGCGCTCAATGCACACACTTCGAAATTTGATGCTCGGCCGAGCCGACCGAGTTATTTATAGAATGAAAATTTGCCGGCGCGCGCTTTTCAACCGGTTATACTGTCCAATCGGCTTTACGCTCCACTCGATTGTCGACCTTTTGTTTGCCAGTGGCGAGAAAACAGCAATGTTCGCTGCAAATTTTATTGGTCGATTCGCCAAGGCGAGGCGCGCTGCAGCGATTGTTTCGCCGAGTGTCGAAGGGAAGAAAATGGGCCAGAAGAGGAAAAAGCGAGCGCGCGAATCGATTGATGAGCGAGACTGTATCGAAGCGATAAAAGCAGCGACAATGCTATTTTGCACGCTTTCGCCTCTTTCGGTGCTGCCTCTTGGAGGCGCGGCACGACTGCTGACTGTCATCTTGGCATAAAGCCGTTCACGAGCATTGAGGGTCCTCGACCAGCACTTCGGACTATGCTAAAGAACGCAGTTTTTGTGCCCTCGCCGCAGAACAGCCCGCGTGCTCACCTTCCTCGTCAGTTCCAACGACCACCTTCTCCGTCCGTCCTTCGCCCTCGGCGTTAAAATCATTGCTCTGCTCAAGCACTCGACGCTTGCCCGTCCATTCGCAATCTTAGCTGCGCTTCTTTTAGATCGAGAGCACCGAAACTCATCGGTCCGATGACGAGATGGCAAGTGAAAAGCAGCACGTTTCTTTCGCCGACGTACAAAGTTTGCGTGAAATGCCGCGACACAGAACTGCGCTTAAGCCGGGCGGAGGCAGAAATCAAGCGATACGTGTAAATTTCAGCTCATTTTGCGCGAAAATGAATGTCGCCACAGAGAACTCTCGCAGCGAACTTTATAAAAGCTCTGCTCTCGACGGGCAGAAGTGCAGTAAAAGTCGGGGGAGAAGAGAGCATAAAGTAAAATCTGATCGAAGTGCTCTTTGATGCAAATATCGCGGGGCAGCGACCGATTCCCCGGGCCCCGGGCCAACCTGCGACTGCGAGAGAGAGAGGGAGAGACGCAAAGTTTGAAATGAGCTCAAGACAAAAAGGAGCTCGGACGTTTGGGAAAAAGTTTCGCAGAGTGCGAGCGAGCACTGAGTGACGAGTCGGACTTGGCTAAAGTTGTCCGGGCGCGAAACCGCCAAGCGTCTGCCGCCGCCTCGGGCTTGCAACTGGTTTCCGAGCCGCAGACTGCGCCGCGGTCCCGCTCACGTTTTCACGTTTTCAAGCGCGCAAGTGCGCACTCACGAGAGCGGAGCGCTCTCTTGCACCGTGATGGGGCGACTGAGTGGCCGCCTAAAGTAAGCACTCGTTTGCGTTTTCATTTGTCCCCGCTCGCTCTTTTGCCCGCTCTTTTGCCCGCTCAATTTATTTCGATCATTGCCAAACATCGCACGAGTGATGAGATACGCCAAGTTTTCGACGGCCAGAGTCCGAAGGCCTGCTAGTTGAGGGACTCTGTCGTACAACCGGTTACGATTTGCACACACATGCCGAATGGAAAGCTCTCCAGCGGAGAGAGAGACGTGGAACTCGATACAAGGCACTGCTCGAAATGACAATTCATCTGTCTCATTTGCCGAGAACACGAGACGTATCGCGCATTCGCGTAGTCAGACGTGCTGCCAGTCGGGTCGGAACAAGCGAAGGCTAGCAGTTTGCCGTGCGGCAAGCTGGGCCATCGGCGGAGGCTGCAAACAAGCGTGCAGAAGAGCTAGAGAGAGAGAGTCAGAATGAACGAGGTGCTCAGCGAGAGCGAGCGCGAAAGCGAGTGCTTGATGCGGTGATGTTAATTAATCGCGCAGCAAATTGCTGCAAATGCTAAAATTACGCGCGGCTTAACCCGCGGGGGCAGAAGGAGAGGCGCGCGAGCGCGAGTGGAGGAAGGGTGCTGCAGCCTCTCGAGTGAGCGTAGATATAGCACAGAGACAGAGAAAGAACGAGAGCACGACGACCTGTAAAGAAAGTTTTCCAACCAAACGGCTGGCCTTCCGTTTAATTAACGGATTACGCCTCGTACTAGCTTTCGCCCTGCCAAAATTCTTAGCCAAAATTTGGCTTTATGATACATTGAGAATCTTGGGCGAGTTGCGAGAGTTGCCCGACAGGATCCCTCATCCCCAAATCCTTTAATGCAGCTCTCTTCCTCTCTGTATTTTCAACAACTCCGCTCCCTAGATTGTTCCACTTTGCTCCACTTGCTCAGCATTCATTCTTGCCAACGAATTTGCGGATCTCGGCAAAACTTAATTTTAATTACTCGCTTATAAATACATTTGTTCTTAGTCGCATCAACTCAGCAGCATGCTATTGCTGCTGCTTTTGTTACCTCCATGATAAACTTCATTCTGCACACTTTCTTCATGCTTCACCTCATTTTACATGTTTTTTTACTTCACTTGATTAACATTTTTATAAGCTATCTATGCTTTTAGTATATTAAGCGATAAATCCAACAAATTTCTTTTATTCAAATGGTATACCAGCCTGACGTTAGTACTAACGCTGAACGAAAGACAACAAGAGACTGTTGTAGTAAGAGGACGTAACTTTTGTTACGGGATGAATTCACTGAAAATTAAATTATTCTTCGTGTAAGGTCCGTTTTCTACACGCAGGCATGCGTTTATTTTATCAAATTCCATGCTGAATTCCATCTGACTCATAATGATAGTTACCAAATAAACAACAGCAACAAAAATAACAACGTTTATGACACTCGATATGCGAAATTGAACGGGAACGTTTCAAATTTTATTTCATAAAATAGAAGTAAACGAATTATAATTATTTTGACAACGCTGATCCCATAGCCTCCATAAAAGATCATGTAAAACGTCGAATGTTTTATTACCGACAACTCAAAAACGAGACAAGTAATCGATCACAAACTCTGCACAGCTATTAATTAGTATATTAACCAGTTTGGCTCCGAGTTTTCGAAAACCTTTTTAGTTTAACTTTTACACGGTACTACCGTAAGACACTTTTATTAATTGGCAATTAATAAAAGCGTCTTCTGTCACGAGTGATTCACAAACATTCAAAGAACGCAGTGAGGTATTGATTGCGAGAACTTGTGAACGTACGACTGTTCAAAAAGTCGACATTTCTAACGGGAAATGGGATCGTGGTGATAAATTGGTTCAAGTGCCGGTGCGTTACCGTTCCATCGTTTCTTTAGATAAAAAATAAAACTTTCCCGTTCATTTCCGAAAAATATACTGTCAAGTTCAAACTAAATTTATCAGTGAGTTGAAAACCCCGGAATTTCTTTGCAGTTGCATTTGAAGAAAGCTACGTGAAAAAAAAGTGCAAACGTACTTATTTCCACGTTCAATGCAACTAGCTCCTTTCGATTTAACGTGCGTTCAAATCCGCCGAGAGGCTTATAATTTTTTCACTCTTGAGCAAGACGAACGCGCAAAAAAAGCGAAATCGCGGAAACGAAGAAGAGCGTGCTCGCAGGGGAAGAAAAAGAGCAAAAAGGCGCATGGCTGCGTGAAAAAGTACCGCGGTCGAATTATCAAGGGTTTTTGGAGCGCGAATTGCACCCGACAAAACACTATGGAGACAGTACATTCGCTCTACGCGAGCTCACTTCTCTTTCTTCTATTTGCCAGCTTTTACTCGAGCAGCTCTTTTCGACGTTTCTTCGTTGTTCTTTTTGCTTGCTCGCCGAGGAAATTTTTACCGAAAAAACATACATCATAAGACACACTTTGAAGGGTACGCGGAGCTTTGTCGTTAGTTTTGAGTAATGGCTTGTTCTTTGAACAGACGGATAACGAGATTGCGTGAAAAATTTATATTACATCATTATGGCATTGAGTTTGAAAAATGTCAAAGTACGGAGTGGAATTAAGATACGTTGGTCGAGAGGGAGAGTCAGACGCAGTGGGATGGAGAGCCGAAATATGCTGATGTTAGAGTTGCTCGCACGAAGTACACGGCCTTAGAAATTACTTCCTCGAAAGTTCATCGCCTGCAAGAAGTAGAATAGCAGCAGGCACAGTGGTCCCCGTGCAGGCAACACACCTAGGACACCTCGAGAGCTGCAAATTTTTCCGCATAGCTGTCTTTGTGATTATCAATAGGACGCGCGGCATACCGGCTCTGCGTGCACGCACGAGTTTGCAAGAGAGCGGAGAAGAGCCAAAGTAGCCGGCACATCGTGCAGGCAGATTTGCATTTGGCCTGACGCGGAGCATCAGCATAATGAAGACGGCCGTGTGTCTGTGCTGCGCGCGCGTACAAGCGAGGCCCGGGGGAAAAAGAGAAACGGAGAAAAAGAGAGCTGCATCTCCGTCTCTGTCGTTTGCAGAAAGCCGTCCGGCAAGTATCCGTCGGCGCTGCAGCGCTTCTCCGTTGTCCGCCGCTCGTGCAGCCTCAGCCGGCTCGGGCTGGCTGTACGCGCATCATGCGACAGCGGAAGAGGACACTGGCCACTTCATAATAGTGCCTGCGCGCACAGCACGCCACACATATAGCTATACACACATCTCTCTCTCTCTCTCTCTCTCTCTCTCTCTCTCTCTCTCTCTCTCTCTCTCTCTTGCCGCGTCTACTCTCACTGAAATGAAACTCTGCAGCCGCTGCTCTCGCTTACACCTTATCCTGTAGTAGCCGCTCGCTTTCGTATTTTCAACTTGACGTGTGCGGCTTGCCGTGACGTGCGATTTGGCGCTTTTGCAATAATTATCGGGCCGCGCTCGAGCAGCTGGAAAATCAAAAGAGCCACCATCGAACCCAGCTTAAATGTTGGCTTGGCTCGATCAAGTGCAATTAGAGGCAATTGATCAACAATAACGGCAATCGTTCATAACTGTGGGCAAAACGGGTTATTCGGCTTCGTGCAAAGTTAATTTCCACACGAGAAACAGGCTATAAATAGAAACGGAGAGAGAGAGAGAGAGAGAGAGAGAGAGAGAGAGAGAGAGAGAGGTCACGAGCTGTGCCGAATGGGGGGTATGACCTTTGCATGCAGCCTTTGTCGAGAGAGGGAGAGAGGAAAAGATAGGGAGAAGATGAAGAGCCCGAGCATTCAACGGAGAGAGAAGCTGAACTGGATAAGTTGGAGAGGGAGAAGCTGTTCAGCTCCAAGACGATGCGGGGTGCGCTAACAATACCTACGTAGACAGCGAGATAACAAGCCACACGGCTGACCCTGTGTATGCACGCTGTATATATGCTGTATAGCCACTGCTAGCCAGCCTAGCCATGATCTTCCTCTCTCTCTCTCTCTCTCTCTCTTTAACTCTGCTGTGCGCGAACCGCAATATTCTCTCTCTGCCGCGCGGTAAATATCCGCGATGAATTTCGGCCGGCTTTTCCGCAGCACGCGCTTTCCCTCTTGGAAATTATTCGGCGCTGGCCGGCCAACGGCAGTAGTGCTACGCAGACACTCGTAAACTCGCGCGCCGACCCTCTCTCTTTCTCTCACCTCGCCTCCCTCATTACTTCGTTTGGGAATTTATTAAGGAGAGCGCAGCAGCTGAACATTTAATATCCCCCCACCGTGCCAACCAGGTTGTGCAATGATTTTCCTCGGCTCTTACCTCCTCTTCTCTGCATTCAAGTTTACTCGCCAAACTTCAGATTATTTCGTTCATTCATACGTCGTCGAACCCTGGCTTTATACGTCCTCGGGTTACATCACTATTGATTTATCGACAAGTATTTTATGTATATTCTATCACCAACATGCTACAGTACAAGTCGATCATCGTATCAAAGTTAGAAGCAACGCTATCAAATGGAAGCTTGACACGAGCTGTTACATGCGAATGATTTAAAGTTGAAAAAAATGGTTAAGTATGCTATGCATGCGCATTCGTTTCGTATGAGTGTTCCCGCAGTAGCTCGGGTAATTAAGGCGACGACGTAGCCACCAGAGCAAATTAGACGGCAGCTGCAAGCGAAAAATGGCTGTTGCATTGCGATAAGATCGCGCGAATGGCTGCTTTGTCAGGCATCGACGGAATTTACATGGGAGAGGGCTGCGAGGCGCCACGCACAGTAGGCGGATAAGCCCTCGCTTGCTATTCCTGCAGTAAAAAATGCAACAGACGAGGCTCGAGCTGGCCTCACCCTGGCTTACAGCCGCTGTAAAACTATAAGCGGACGTAGCCGCGCGCGCGTAATTTCATAAAACAGACCTGCGCCGGGCGCACGTGGCGCTCCTCACTTTTTGCAATGCGCTTTTGTGACGCGCTCGTACGTACGCTGAGACCAGGAGGGGGGCTCGTCTTTCCATTTTTGCCTCCTCCAAAACCGTACGGCGATATGTGCCGAGCAAACATCGGTTGCCGCCGCCGCGCCGTCTTTTACCGACGGTGCGGCGACGGTATTACAAGCCGACTTGCTGCCCCGGGGGGCGAGACACGTGCAGCCGCATAGCCCTTTCCTCGGCTACTCGGGAAAACAAATCGCGAGAGCCGAGCCGAGCCGAAATTGCTTTTGATCTATTGCTCATTTGTTTGCTCTTCGATTCTCTCTGTCCCTCGCGCAGCCAAGTCGGGCATACTCTTCCGCAAAGGGGAAAAATAATTTTCGGCCTCATACGTGTGTTTCCTCCAGATTGATATATCAGTCGATCTGATGAACGATCGAACTGCTGCTCTTCCGTCTTTTGATGTCTCGAAGCATTTGAATAATTTTTCTAGCTATATTCGATAGGACCTAAAAATATACTCGTTGGCGTGATGTTTCATTCATCGTGTGCGTCGCACCTAATGCGTTTATAATTCGTTACGACCAATCGGTGGTGGATTACTTTGAGTAAATATCCAGCACGAGTCAATTAGTTCGCTGAATGAACGTAACGTGCCCAGAGCTGTTCAAATAAACACTGAATTCACCTCGTTATGTAATGCACTGAAGATTATTTTAAAACGAGATCGAGTTTGTTTAGCGGTGTATACGCCACAGGACTGCCGTTGTTGCTGGCACTCCGACTCGTAATGAAGTTCGAAAAGCAAATGATGCTTCACTCACTGACGCATGTTTAAGGAAAATTGAACCAATTTTCTCATTGAAAGTGTCCCATTTGCAACTATGCAAACAGCGCCTTGTGTCAACTTCTCCGAATTTCGGGAGAATCGCATGCACGTTGTCACTGACGAAATTCGACGTGGATTCTATTCTGATTCTATTCTTAAACGGCATGGCAGAGTGTCGGTGATCAATCGAAAGCTGGAAAATGCTCTGAGCGTAAAGTATAGAGGGGCTGGTAGCGAAGACAAAGTCGCTCGGAAGATGTAATTGAAACAAACGAGCAGCTACAGAGGACAGGTAACGACCGAAGGTAAGTCTCGGAATTGGAGATTCCGCGCGGTGGTGCTCGCGGCAAACGACTCGATTTTCGTGCGCGCATCGCCATATTTATAATGCGATCAGCGCGACTGACGGCGAGACGAGGCAAAGTAAGCGCGTGGCGAGAATAAAATCGAGAGCGGGGTGATGGCCGCCTCCATCATGCGCCGCCAGGCGCTTGCGTCACGCGTGCTCCGATGTGCTCATCGCCGGGCGGCAGCTCGGCTCTTGGACGTTGGAGCTCCGCAAGTGCCCGAGATCGATCGGCGGCCGTGACTCACAAAGGGTCGTTAGACTTGGCTCCGGTGACTAAGACCAATATTCCCTGCGCTGCTGCGAAGCGTTACAGGGGTTGCCGCTGCTGCTGCCTCGCCGCGCTGCGCGTACCGCGCGCGATCTATATCCAGCCGAATTGGTTTTTACGGCCCAGCCAGCAAACTGTCGTGCCCAGCCGAACCCATTATATTTACATACTTTGCTGATTGATATACGCACCGAGGCTCTCTCGCTCCTTCTTATTCGTCATTGCCTCGCGGAAGTGAGTAACGCGTAGCGACTCGCACTGTTGTCTTGCTGCTGGGGGTCGCGCGATCACTTTCCATTTCGGGATACGAACGAACTTTTCTTCCCTCTATCTTTCAGTGCGCGGAGATACCGCCCATCGTACCATTTGCCAGGCACTCCTGCGCCTATTCACATTCACGCGAGTCTGCACATCGAAAATAAGTTTTGCAAAAGCAGCGCAGCTTCGGTAGTCGTCCCCCAGCCCCAGCCTCCTACGCGTGATAGCCGCACAGCGCGCGGGCGCGCGGAGCGCCCCTTTCCAAATCATTTTTCTCGACGTGTCCGTGATAATAATGAAGCCTAAGTGTCCCATTGCTCGCTCGTGGAGAAGGAATGGAGCTCCCGCAACCTGCCGCGCGGCAGCGGATCGGAGCCCGACCGAGAAGGACAGACGGATAGGCGCGGCTCAAAAGAAGAAAAAGAAAGCAACACGAGGAAACGGAGAGGTCGCGCAGCCTCTTTCGTACCAGCCTGGACGTTCCCTCGCGTGTGGTGTACCCCTTGAGATGCCCCGTGATCGCGACCAGACACACTCGGCAGCAAAGAATGGCAGGGAACGCGACCAGTCGCCGGCCAACCTGGACGGAGCTGCTCTAGTGCGCAGGACAGAGCAGCTCCGTCGCGAGCCCTGCGACTACGACACGACTCGCGCTCGCGCGGGTATAACGGCGCATCCGCGGCAGGTTGCGGCGATTTGAAATTTAATCGGCCGAGAGAATGAAGCCCCTCCCCCGCCCTTTCCCTTCCCCCTTCCCTTCCCCGTTCCCCGTTCCCTTCCTCTTTCTCAGCCGAGCGCGCCTTCACAATTGCCGCCGTGCTGCTGCCTTTAAAATCGTATTTGCATAAGGCGTGAAAAATGCCTCTCACGGGAGATTTTAATCCATTCGCCCAAATAAAATCCCGCGCTGTTTTTTGCCTTGGCAGCGCGCACACCTGAAAAACTGCCAAAGTCCCTCCAATTCTTCACTCTTAATAGATTGGCATTCGTTTCAACTCCACGCTCGCGACCCCCTCATAGCATACGTAAATATTTCCAACTGGAAATAAAGAAGTGTATACGCTGACGGTTCGCAACAACAATTAGTTTGTAACTGAAGCGTTTTCGAAGCTATTGAATGTCGAGTCAGTTGGCGTGAAAGCTATAAATGTCCAACCTGTGCGAGTGGTCTTGTTTGACATCAACGTGACTTGTGACCCTTCGTATATCATTGCAGGCTTTTAAATCCGGTTTTCATTCGAACCCGGTTGATGCGAAGCGCATCGCCAGATCAGCTAATTATTCGAAATCATTTGTCGGCTGTACCTGTACGTCAACCGCGTGAAATATTATCAGTTTTTATTTGCAATAGGAAGTGTCCGACACTGGGACAACAATAATTGTAGACCGTCTCCTAGACAGCATCAAACTGTCCTTGAGTCTTGGATCAGTGCCCGACTGAAAGCCCTCCACGGACACATTGACGCTTTAGAGTGGACCCCCTTGTTATCTCAAGTTTTCGACCATTCGCGAATATGCTCGTCGCTTTACGATCTAAGTCAGCGGAGCGCTGCGCGTGGAGGCAGAAGCCCGAGAAGCGATAAATAGTCAAGAAAGAAAATCCAGCACTGAATATTCAATCGAGTCGTCGGTGATGCGATCGCAAAAATTGTTGCGATTCCATAGCGCGAGAACACGAGAATAGTGTGCCGTCGTTGCAGAGAGAAGAGGAGCTTGGGTTGCTATACACTTAAAAAATGTAACACGGTCCGATACTGCAACGAACAGCCGTTAGCTGTTCGAGGTTGCCGCTGCTGCTACTGCATCCCGCAGTGACTTATAACATTCATGCTAATTTCGCATTCACGCTTATTTTAGGTGTGTGCGCGCGTCTGTGTATGTGGCGCTTCGACCGCTTTTATGTTCCCAATATCGTGGCTCACCTCAAACTGTTATCTGTCTCATGCGAGTTCATTCTTCGCTGTCGCATAGTTCTACTTACTTTTGCACGTAAAATAAAGTTTTTGAGATAAGAAAGGTTAGACAAGTTTTGTAAGCTCTCGATACTTTCCAATAGCATTACGAAAAATAAGGCGAGTCTGATAACAAAATATTTTCAAGGGAATATGCTTTCACCGGAAAACGATTAAATATTTGTTCTCACGGAGTTCCTCATAAAATGTGCACGCCATCGTTGCTGACTGTGAATAGACCCTGAAAATAAGCAATTGAATCGTAGCAATTAGAGGAAGCTGACGGAGAGAGTCTATTTACAACCTTGCAACAAGGTCTTTCATAATTGAGACACTTGATTAGGATAAAACCGAGCTGAATTGAGAGTAGCGCTGTGGCGCGGCGTTTCCGTGGAAATAAACTATGTAGAGTCGACGGAAGAAGAATAGCGGAGCACACATTGGACGGCGAAAGGTCGAGAGGCGTTTACAGAGATCATAACTCGGTTATCGCCTCGCCTTGCCTGTATTATGATCGCACGTGCTGCCGGGGAAGAGATGACCGCGAGCTGGGCGAGAGCTTGCTAACGCCCACGCTCGCGCGCTCTCTCTCTCTCTCTCTCTCAAGACGGAAATAAATCCATAGGCATAGAGTTGAGTGAGCTGGCTAGCTGCTACGCGCAACCCGGCCAAAATGTGTAGCGCACCGCTGGAATTCAGAGTGACGCAAGCGTGCGCTCTCACTCCTTCTCTATTCTCAGAGAGCCTACAACGGCTACACAGTCCGCTACCTATTGCCCGCATGTGATCGAGAGTAGACGGCGGGGGATATATAGTCCGTGTACGCGCTGCTGGCCGACTCTTATTAAACAAGGATGTGCGTGTGAGAGGAAGAGAGAAAGAGAGAAAGAGAGAACTCGACGTCTGCGTCGTTACGTTTGCCGAAATGAACTCATTCTTCCTCTCCTCCTTCTGCTTCTTTTCATTGGACCGGCCGTTGAGCAACTCGCGCAAACTCGCCAAATATATTCTCCCCTCATCTGGCGCTAGCCAGTCATGTCTGCATAAGTACATGCCTCTTTGACGCCTCATTGACACGCTCTCGCGTTCTATGGACAACTCGCGCGCGATTACTTACACTGCTCTCGACTTACTTTTACTACTATTCGACTCTGCCGCCTTGCTTCGGAAAGGCCCGCGTCGTTGCGCTGCGATCGCACCTTTGCAGCCAAGATTTTTTTTACTGTTACAAATTGATTAGCTCGCTATTCGGCAGGGCCGCAAAGACGGTAATCGCATCGTTCCAAAGTTTTCATGGCGTTCGTGTCCTGGATGCCGAAGCTACGCTGATTCGATTGTTTTTCCGACGAATCTGCGCGGAAAGTCGTCCGCGTCGTCGTCGTCGTCGTCGGTTGTAATTTTACGGGAACTGAATTGCCTACGCAGCTCGCATATCCTACCTCGCTGAATAACAAATTTAAAGAACTGCCAAAATCACGTTTCTCGCGGTGTTTACAGAGTCCGACAGCGACGCACGGTCCGACGGCAGACGTCCAGCAGAAAAAAAGGAACGGGCGAAGGATTCGCTGACGGCACGACGCAGCGGACTAGAGCAGCAGCAGGCACTTGCGAAAAAGACGGAGTATAGGGAACAGCGGCTTTACCGGGAAATTGAAGGGCTTAACGAGAATGTGCTCGCTCTCTCTCTCTCCTTCTAGAGCCGAAACCCTTCTTTTTATGTACGTGAACCCAGCGAATACCATCGCTGTCGCTGCTGCTACCTTGCTCGGACGTCTACGCGGCTCCCGGGGATAGACCAAAAAAGACCTTCCACTTCAATGGCTTTAATTAGCAAATGTACGGCGAGCTCCACGGCTTGGCGAAAAAAAACACAAACGTCTGCCCTGGCCCGACGGACAAACAAAAGATCTTGTATTGTAGCGCTCGTTTTTTTCCTTCTTTCTTTCTTTCTTTCTTCGTTTTCGCGACCAGCTCATGCTCTCCTTTCAAGCTAGCTTTTTAAGAAAGACACGCATCATTACAGCTCCTGCAAATGCAAAGCGTCACTTCCCCGAAAAATCAGCTGTGGGGCAATCTCAAAATCTCATCGACATGGCGATAGTTAGAGAAAAATACGTACACAGCAGTGGAAATAATCTGGACCGAGTGGGAGAGACCGAGAGTGTTGGTCGCGACTGCATTGCGGATCGAGCAAGCGTGGCGAGCCCTCAGGTTGGTTCTCGCTGTGGGACCTTTATCGGATTTTCGTGATTTCTCTGCAGACGTCGCTCCCCGCGGAAAAACGTTCGACTATTGGCCTCTCTTCTCCGCTCTCTCTCTCTCTCTCTCTCTCTCTCGTGCTGGCATTCCAAAAGCGACAAAGGGCATCGAGCCCGCACGAGGTGAATTCAAAAGCAGCGAGAGCTCTGCGGCTTAGAGTTTCGCGTAACGGTTAAACTACCTAGAGAGCTACGGCTTGCGGCTTGCGAGCGAAAAAATGAATCGACAGAGGTCAGATCGCAATCTCGTCCAGCACTTAGTCACGAAAGCTGCGCTGGCTGCTTTGGCACTCCGCAATAGTCGCGGTGGTGCGGATTCTTAATCCACTTAGCGACGCTCATAATACTTGCACGGTCGGAGCTTGTTTTTACTTCGGACTCGATATACATCTGCACTCTTACCCAAAGGAACGCCCACATACTTTGATATATTTCGCAGAAATGTGCCTCGCGCAATCTTGAATTTCCTTTCGACTAGCCGCCTCCTTGCCGCCTGTTTTATCGCCGCTAATAGCTGAAATTACCGTTGATTTTAATCGCACCGCGTTTATTCTTCGACTCGAAGGTGTAGCGCGAGGAACAAGTTGTTCTTATTGCCTTGTCGTCGCCAGCGCACAATTCATTTTTCCCCGCAGCCTCTCTCGCTCTCCGAGCGTAAATTCTTATCAGATCCGAGCTCTTGGAGAAGGAGCGCCGAGGGTAATTGAAAGTGAGCTCGTGCAAGCCAAGACAGAAATTAGAGGGATTGCTCGGGTGCATGGCGCGGCAGTTGCGCAGGTCGCGGCGAGGATGGAAAAGGCTGAAGGAGCAGAAGAAGAAGCTCTACGGGAAAACTCCATTTGCAGGTATACAGATAGAGCGAGCAGCGCGGTGCTGCACGAGGTAGATTTATAGAGCGAGCGGTGCGCAGATCGAGAGCGCGAGCGTACGCCCAGGAATCTCAAGCGCGTCTAACGAACGCTTTTAACGCGATTAACTTAATTGCCCCTTTAATTAACACGAGCAGAGCGAGCGAGAGAGGAGATCGCGAGTGTAGGCGTCTCGCACGTACTACAAATATTTCATTAGCGCGTCACACGTGCGAGATTATACCCGCGTAGCGACTCGATCTCGTTCGTATTCCTGGCTGTGCCGAACAACCTGTCACGCTGACACCATCGCCGTCTGTAGCTGCTGCCGCTGGTGCCGCTGCTGCCGCCGCCGCCGCTGCTGCTGCTACATGGCGCGCCAATCAACGCCTCCTCCCCCTGCCTGCGCCTCCTGCTGCCGCTGCGTCGCGTCGGTTGCAACTATGTGTCTCCGTTCGTGTGCGGCGCAATTCTTGGCCCGACCCGAACGCGCGATAAAATTACCCGCATTCGCTCTCGCAAACTTGTTTGCGGAAAGGCCTCGCACGTGCGGCGAACCGTCACAGACGCAGCCCTTATCGGCGCAGCTGCGCATATGTGTGCAGTATACCTTTACAGACAAGTTGCGACTTTAACGTCAATCTTCGGAATTGCACGCGGATCCATCGCGGCCGGACGGACCATTAGACTAATAACGCGAGCGCACAACTTTGACGCGGCGCACTGCTTCGGCCAAATAACGCCAGTCGCGCCGAGCTCCGTCCAAAAAAATATGCTTCGTAACAACGCAACTTTTCTCATTGTTGTCCCTTCATCGGCGGCCTCTTTTCCTCTGAGTCGTTTTTTGCGGCGCGCGCGCGTAGACACCGACAGGTCCGAAACTCCGCGGAAGCAGAAAAAGCCTGCTCTAACGCATTCAGCCAATGCGAATGGAACGGCGACGGAAGGAGCCGAACAAAAAAAAACACTGGCACTCGCGCACAAAAAGCCCGGAGCTCAGCGAAAACAGCCGAAAGGGTTGCGCGGCCGATGATGAGCGGCGAGCGAGAAAGGAGGCAGGAGCCGATGAAGAGGGAGAGAGAGAGAGAGAGAGAGAGAGAGCTGACCGCTGGGGGTAATTATTGTCGCTCGCAAAGTAAAAGGTCTCACGCTCGCCGGCAGAACGCGCGCGGGGCCAAGGGAGACAGACTGGCGGAGCAACCGGTCAGTTTTCAGAGCAGGGATATATCTGCCTCGGCATCGCGTCCCCCCTCCCCCCTACTCCTTCTAACCGCTCATCTCAGCCGATCCCACCTCGGGACTCCTCGACCTTGCGCGAAAAGCGCTGCACACATCCGTACGGACCCGCGTACGTGTCGCGGCTCCTATTGTTCTGCGGGCCGCGCCGTTCGCCTTAGCTCGGGCCTACGTGTGCGTCGCACGAGGGTGCCTGCCACTTTCCAGAATTAATCACGGGCGACAGGCAAATCACCTTGTATTCGGAGGCTGCTGCTGCTTCGCGAGATCGTCAATTTGTATCGAATTGAATTTCCAACAGCCGGGCCTCATCTACACTGCTCTCTACTCTTAACCGACGTTGCTGCTTGCATTTGTGCGCCAGATATCTTGTGTTTGCTGTACTTTCTTGGCCGGCCAGTTGCGTACGTATTAAATGTCACGGCGTCGCAGTAGTGTACACGTATAGGTACAAATGTGTCGCTTGCACTTTTACTGCCAAACGCATAGTGGATCAAGGTGAAATATAGCCGGATTAGCGACTGATTAGCTCATCTCTATTAGCAGTAACCCCCCGTCGCTACTACGGCTGTGCCGTGCAGCATATCAGCGTGGAATTGGTGGTAATTTGCTCCTGACGCGATTAGTCCCATACACACGCGCGCATATATAGATATAACACGCACGCGCCTTTTCGCCTTGCACCAGTACTCGTCGATCATAAAATGTTTTTACGCGTGCGGCTTTTTCGGAATTTATGTCGCGCGCGCGCGCAAGCTGCGCAAGCCAAGCTCGACTTAGCGTGATTGGAGCAAACCGAGAGATTGCCAGCTCACTGGTTAAGTTAAGGCGACTCTATTCCCAGGTATCATTAATAAAAAAGTAATCTGAAGATGTGCTGCTTCGCTTGTGCTTCTTTTTCTCCCCCCCCCCCCTCTCCTGCTGCCTTTATTCCGTGCAAAATTACCTTCATTTAGTCATTAAGACCACTGAATGTCCAGTCGTAAAGTGCAATTTTAATGCCTAGTCGACCGCTTAGAAATATTAAAATTTAATGAGATCTTCCAAAATTCAAAATTAAACCAGTCTCTCTCGCGCTCTCTCTCTCTCTCTCTCTCTCTCTCTCTCACTCGACTGACTGGCTTTCTCAAAATCAAAATTTAAAATTTTAATGCTACTTCACTTCAGAAGATAGTTATTTTTTTTAATTTCACGATCCACTTCACCGAACAAGGCCAACGCTTTATTGCCGTTGTATAAACGTCACCAATGGCCATGCGAATCTAAAGACATATTATAAAAAGTCAAACTTATCCTGGAATCTCTTTTACAATTTACGTTATAATAATATCCTAAATATTCGAAAAATGTTACCTTTTTCAAGTATTTTTGAAATCGTCGTCAAAGTCTTCAAAGTAACGAATAAATTGGAATACATTTCACGTTTGTTACAAAATTACGTAAAGTTTGGTTTAAATGTTTGAAATGTTTATGTTGAATTAAATAGCTTTCAAAGCCTTCACTTTGTGATAGATATCAACAATATCAAATATATTTATGTACCAATCAAAAGTATCCCACGTGTTATGTCGGTTGAAATAGATATCACAAATATATTTATAAGTTATACACGTATTATATATTCGTTTAAAGCTAATTTGCACAATAACGCACGTGGAACGTCTTTACTGACTTATGGTAAGAGCAACAATCTTCCAAATTTCATTCTGTTCTTTACTAGAAAATTTTTTGTTCTTACTAACGGAAGGCAGGTGTTTTATTTCTGGTTTACGAGCGACCGTCGGCTCGATCCCACTGTTTCCTTTGTCCGAAATCAGTTTTACGATCTCGGATCACAACGTGTCAGGATATACTTATGACTCTACGAGCATACAGGCTTTGATTGTTTGAGTACGTTTTACAATTACATCAATTTTCAGCTTTAATGCAATGGATTTGTTGAAGCGAAGAAAAAGATATTTCTCGAGTTAGATGGATGAGCTGGTCGAACGTAGGCCATCGGTGAACACATTTGGCATGTAGATTATAATTGGCGAATGTCATCGCACATGTGGCCAAAGCCGAGTTAACGTGAAATATATTACGAAAACTCGTTCACCGCAGTGAAGAGGCAACCGGAAATGAGAGTAAAACGATGCTGAAAGATTCTCTCGTCATTTACGCGAACGAATGGGGTACAGTAGTGTGTATTCTAGGATATCGGGGGTAGCGAGTTATTGCCAGCAGCTGACGCAGAGTGCCAATGTGGGTAATTTTGGCTAGCACTTGGCTATCGTCTTTCTTCTTATTGCACTATTTTGTTGTTAGTTATACATAAAGTATGCTGCGCTGATCCTCTTGTCAGCGTGTTTGTAGGTCAATAAATTGACACTTGTGACCGAGTGTTTATCGTATAAAAGAAAACATTGTTTCGAACACTTGTATGTGTTGAGTTATTTGAATAGATACACAGAGAATAAATTGCTCGATTTTACATAGATTCTAAAAAAATTTTAATTATTTATTTAAACTGATGTTGTGTCTTAATACTAAACCCATTATAATCGTATCAAAGTAATGATGATATTCGAAAATCAGGATGTATTTTGATAAAAACAAAGAAAAGGAAATCGAACGTATATTTTGAATGAAACAGAGAGCCATGAAAAATGGGCGAATGCTGAGTGATAATAAGTGCAGATGAAATAGTGAATTAGAGAGTCGGGCTGTATAAACCAATTAAGGCCTGACCCAGATAGTTTGCCGCCTCCCTACAGTGAGAGAGAGGGGGGGTAGAAAGGGTAGGTGCACCTGTACGTTTAGCGAGCTATATAGCTCATGCATTGCAAGCTTGAACACGAGCGGACGGGCGAGAGAGGGAGCGAACTGCCAGCCAGACAGTGCGCTAGCTCCCAACTTTGTCGGATGACTACGTAAATATTGGAATATCACGGATGATCCTCTCGGAAGCGTCAATTATTACCCTCTTCAACGCCAACATGTTTCACATTATTTACGTAATATATATATATCTCTCTCTCTCTAGCTCCACCGCCAAACTATACATTATCCGTACATATCTCATTGTTTGTTTCCTAATATTATTTGTTTTTTACTTACTAACAAACTTGGTGTGATTACGTTGTCGAATTTAAACTTTATAACGAGCCTTAAATATAGCACCAGTAAAAGTTATGTAGCAAGGTTCTTTATTTTGTTTTTGAAAATATGCAACTTTCTCTTTTAGCTTGAAGTGCTTGCGATGAGATTATTAAAAACAAATATCTGGTTAAGTCAAAAGTTTGACGGCAAGCCCGAGTCTTCGTAGTAAAGTTCTGCGCGATAAATACGTTTGAACAAGTTGTTGATCCAATGCTTACAAGTTTAATATGTGCATATTAGGGAAGCGGCATGCAAGGAGTTGCGGAAAAGTTGCGAAAAAGAAATGGCGAATGAAGGTTGGCAGAGTGGAAAATGCTTTGTGGACAAGTGGGCTGATCGCAATTCTTCGCAGGTTTTCCTCGTTCGAAGTGCACAATCTGAATCCCACGAGAGACCCGTCCATGCATCATGTCGGCGGCTTGTGTGTAGGTGGGAGGGCAACGCTTCTGGAAAATCCGTAAAGAGGGTAGTCTTCTACGTTCTTCTACGTGTCCTTGTTACTCGTCTCTCCCAGGCAGCCGCGCGCCTGCATCCTTTTCCTCCATTTTTTCCTATATACACCTAGAATACCAAATCGCTTTAAAATCAACGTTCTGTACGTTCGTAGCCGCGCGAGCTTACGCTTCCCTTGAAAATTCCCGTCTGTCTCATACACCATGGCTTATCTATTTTTCACGGCAAGTGCATAGCGCATGGCAATTTGTTGATCAAGTCCACTGACTTTCCGAGCTTTTCCTCGTTCTATATTTGTAGCCCGGGCTAGATTCTAATGTTGCCACTCGCGCTTCTTCAAATTAATGATTCGGTTTGTGTTTACACGAGTTAAGCTCACTGGCACATTCACGATCCTCGTGACATCGCATTAATCGGCAGTTGGCGCTGAATCTTGGCCATTGCCGCGATCGCATCGCGAAAATAACCGTCGAGCGGGAAACTGGGCTGGCGCCGACGCAAAGTGCGTGTTTGCACGGCTCGTTAAAGCCGTCAATTAATGAAAGCTCGCTGCAAGCACAGCCGATCATTTAGCCGAGTGTATATCTTGCAAGTGCCCGAACGACACTGTTTGAGAACGAGAAAGAAAGGGTCCAAGACGAAAACCAAGTGGCACGTCTACAACCGCAAATAAATTTTAATTTATACCGCTCGCTCGTGCTGTACTTGTCTTTTTCGCTCGTGCGCTAGTCCGCAAATAGAAAGCTTCAGTAAATGTACGCCAGGTTAGTTCATCTTTTTACAGCTCCTTTCATTTATACTTACCTGCGATCGAAAAATCAATCCAAAATACAATCACATTTACAAATTACATGTAAAAATGACGTGATACTTGATGATCCAATTAGTTGTAGCATGTTCAGTTTCATCTACGTAAAGTGGTGCTCTCAAAGAATCATCTCGATTGATATTTCAAACAGTTTAGTACTATTCCTGACAATTCTAAAGCTCTGCCCGCTGCAAAATTATTATCAGGCGTAGTGAGTCGAAAAAAAAAAGCTGAAATTTTACGAATTCCCAGCTCGCTGATCACTCGCGGTAAATCAAGCCGTGAATCTAAAATAAACTTACACTAATGCTGCGATGCGATTCCTCACTTTACGGTTTATAGAAGAATAAGCTGCAGCGATTTTGTGAAAATGGTTAAAATCAAGTTTCTCTTTTTTCTTCGCGGACTCCGCGGCGCATCTGTCTGAGCCATTTCCATTTCCACCGCGAAATTGGTTCACGCTGTATATATCAAAAGGAAGGGTAATGGTATTCCATTAGCGTCAACTCATCTGGAATATAAAGCTGAAACAATGAGTCCACTCGAGGATCTTCATCTTCTCTCGTGCTTCTTATGTACTTTTTCTTCGTCGGCGCGGCTCCGCAATCTACAACTTTGGCTGAGCTTCTTTGTTTCTAAATGCCTGCGCTCGGTCGCGTTTTCCGGCCGACTCATGTAACCCATTAGGACTACAACGTAAATGTGGAATGTGGTGCGTTGGACGAGAGGAAAGGTAGAAAGGAGCTCGCAAAGAAGATGACGGATATCCGATGAACGGTAATCAGATTGCAGTTAATTACTCGCAGGGTTGCGAGGAAAAGTTGGCATCCTTTGAGGTGGATCGTGGCGGCGCGGCAACGAGATGAGTCGCAATTGGTGGGAGTTAATAGGAGTAAAAGAACAAAGAGTTTGTGCGCGCGATGTGCTGTTTGGCAGAGTGGGCGGGGTTCGTTTGTGCGCGCGGGGCAACAACGAGGAGTCCAACTGGAAAACAAGGAGAGAAAGAGCTCTCGTGGTCCCCTCTCGGTCGGCGGTTCGCACGCGCGAGCGACACGCCCGGCATCGTTACCTCAAACAGCTTCGCGTATCTTTTATTTATATCATTAGTATAGCGTAGTTGGGCGAGCGCGGACTGCGAGACCCCGAGGACTCATAAGGGCGGCGCGCATTTCGGCAAATTACGCGATTTATACAAAAAGCCCGGCGCGCGCTCCTCGCAATCGGCATCGCACGCGCCGAACGAAAACAGGATTCGCCTCTCCATCCCTCGTAGCGTTAGCGCATACGCTACGCGCCAATCGGATCGAGGAGGGTAGGTGTATATAGCGGCGCGCTAACGGCCGTAGAGCACTCGCGTCTGCTGGAAGTTGGAGGGCTCGGGCAGGAAAGGAAGACTTATTCCGCGGCTAGACGAGCTGACTGAGGCGGGCTGGCATGAATTTGGCATGCGTTGCGCTGCTGGAGTGGCGTCGAGAGTCCCTCGTCAAGTGAGGCGGCCTGGCTTGTCCCTGGTCGGCCGCTGCTGGTGTTGCGAGGACTGTTTGCCGAGCGCACACGTGACAATTGCTCGGCACCGCTCGGCGCCGCTCGGTTTACAGTCGCGCTCGTCGAAGTTCAGCGGCAGCGCCGGCACTGGTCCCGCGGGGCAGACTTTAAAGTGCTCCGCCTCGCCGAGACCCAAATGACTGCCGTCTTTTCCTTCGCCAAATTTCGTTTGCGAGCGCGCTCGCTAACTTCCACCAAATTATGCTGCGGCAAGAACGGAGGGGGAGCGACGCTCTGCCCGCAGACAGCGCCGAGGAAGGAGCGCGCGAGCGAGCGGGAGAGAGAGCTTTTTAATTGGAAATTAAAATATTATGAGTGCTCGCCCGGCTGCTTCTCGCGCGATTCCCTGCCAACTCGGTTTTCGTGCTTTTCCACGAGTCGCTTCAAACATTCAGAGCTCCTGTAATGCCCAATCAGGCGGGAACGCGACGGCGCCCGTCGCGGGTGCGCTCGCTGTTCTGGCCTCGAGATTGGGCCGCGCGAAGAGCCAAGAGCCGCGACGCGCCGCGCGGGTCATCGATCGGCCAGTGGCCCTCCCGGCAGTGGCTGCGTTCGCTTGTCCCGCTAATTAATGCCATTGAACGTCGCTCGTCGGGCGCGCCGCTCTGGCCTCGGCATCCGAGCGCCTCCGGGCTCGGGTGGGTCCGCGCGCTCGGCTCTCCGGAGCTTTTCCTCGTCCTGCCGCCGCGCGGCTAATATGACATACATATTGCGCCCGAGCACGCTACACTGAATCTTCCACGCTCTAACTTTTGTGCTGCTGGCAGGCGCCATACATTACTGTCTCTGAGTACACTGCCAGCGCTGGATCGCGATACCGCCGTGCTCGCCCCCGCGGCGGGCACACCGCAATCAACGGATAGACCCATTTCTTTTCTCCGGCTCTTTTCTCCTCTCGTTCATTTTAGTCGCCGATCGTAATGTTTATTCAGTGCGAAAGCTCGTTACGCTCCTGATGCTGGACCTGCTTTGTCTCTCGCTTAATTAAGCCGACTACTGGGACTCTCGATATCACTCCGGCTTTTTAGCGACAACGAGATGGGCCTTTCTCGCTGATAACTTTTTCGTTTGAGCAACTCTTTTCTGTAGATTAGATTTCAAAATACAAAAATGTACAGCTGGTACACCGCAAACGTTCAACGGCAATTTTAATAAAGGTCAACTGATTCTTGTTTACGGGGTTAGTATAACCCAGGAAATAGAGCCAATATTGACAGTGCACGGAAAGTGGTCGGATAAAGTGGAAGCTCCGTTTCGTGGATATGTGCCTCGCGGACCACGGGATCGTGTAGATCAGTTCACAAACGTCCAGTCGATACTCAAACAGAAATCGAGTCACATTCTCTCTACGTTCATGTTCAGTTCAGTCATAGGTAACAACACCACAGCTAAACTGAAAATCATCAACTTTTAATTCGCGCCGTAGCGCGAACTTGTCGTTCGTAGCATCAGATAGTATACACCGGCTTGTCTGTTCAATTCGTAATAATAATCACGCCTAACTTGTATGTTATATTTTCTAGCCTAGCGTTTTTATCCAATCAAGTTGACTCTCCAGATCGTGTACCGCTGCTTAATTTCACACACTGGCACTAATTTAGCAAATATATGAAAATTTTATTTCAACTCAGCAATTGACTTGTCGTTCAAGTACAAACGGCGGAGTTCTGTTCAAAGCATTCATTTTGGACCCAAACTTCGCTTGCTTACTACATATTGTCGTGTGAAAAACTGGATGGATGTGCAGCTTTGCATACACGCCTAAGAATTTTTCTTTTTAAATCATATTTTGTACTACGTGCCGATATTTATAATCACTTTTCACAATAACCTTCTGCTCATTCTGCCGAGTAGTATTTTTAGTTTACTTTGAACAGTATTCCTTTCAATATACAGTGCTATTTCAAGAGTAACATTCTTATCGAGCCGCATTCATTTAAGATTGATAATAACGTCCTTGTTAATTTTAGCTATGTATCAGTTGTCTCTCGGTGGTTTTTCGTTCCAAGAATGCAAATGCACCATAAGCTTACCAACATATCAAAGCGAAGCTGTCTTTGACAAATGCTCATTCAAAATATCTAGGTTGCCTACAGTTTCCCTGGAAAATAATTAAAAGGAACAAAGATTGCACTCTGCGCATATTTATTGTGTACGAATGGAAGCAAATGTGGTCCCACTTGTGATTCAGGTCTATCAAGTGCCGCGGTTCCGAACGTCAGACCTACGGTTGACAAACGGCTGGTGAAACTGCCGCAACAGCGTCGCACATCAGCGCATAGCTGAAAATAAATAAACCCAAGCGTTGAACAATTTGCCAGTAGACGCGTTTCGGGCGCGGTGCACTGAAAAAACGCGAGGTCAGTCGAGAGCGAGGGGCTGAATATCTAGCTTACGGCAACACATCACAACGAGTGAAAAAAAAAGCAATAGGAATAACGCGGGAGGAAAACAGCTGTGACAGAGGAAAAAATGCAGCTGCAATGCAGTAGTGGTGGTGCAGGAGGCGCGCGATTGCGGTCGCGTTGGCATTGGCACGGGCCGCGCGATATGAAAACACCGCGCAGAGCAGACAGCAGGACAGGGCTGGCGGAGAGTGGAGTAGAGCACATAGGAGCCCGAAACACGATCGCTCGAAGCCTGCATCCGCATTAGGAATTCATTACTGTTGGAGGCATATGCTGCATCGGCCGGCCGGCTGCTCTCCCTCTCTCGCGAATTTTGTAATGTCCCAGAGCTCATCGCGATGCAATACGGGGACGTATACGGGGATATATACGGGGGTATATACGGGGATATATACGGGGATATATGCGGGGATCGAGAGAGGTTACACCTGCCGCCTGCGACGACGGCCAAGAAAGCCCATTCAGCCCATTGACTTCCGACCCCGGTCGACTTAGCATTTTCAATCTGCCTGCGCTTTGTTTTACGTCGCTCCACAGCTCCTCGGAATCATGTGAATATATGTGGCGACTGCGGTAACTTGATAGTGCCTCGGTAGACGGTGCTCCGTGGCCGCAGCCTGATCGACAGATAATAGCGAGCGTCGCCGTTGTGCGTGCGCGCTGCAACCTCGAGCCCCGGCATCCTCGCAGTCGTGAGTCAGCCTAGAGACTGCGAGCGAGTAAAAGAGCTGATGCCGACCGAACGAACGCCGATCGTACGTACTGCTCGTATGGGCGAGGAATATATTGCCGAAGGAAAAATTGCAAAGGGCGTGCGCGGCGTGGAACGACGGAGGAAATCGAACGACTCGTTGAATTGCAGCTTAACGAACGGAGAGAAAGTGGGGGAGAGGCGCAGCATTTCGGCGATAAACTTGACACACGTGTACAACAAAAGAGGCGTGGAGAGGGAGAGGGAGCTTGAAAGAGCTGAGTCAGAATGAGAGCGGTGATTGGATTCATTGATCGAGCGATACTTTCTGACGGCGCTGCTTTAGTCGAGGCGGCGCGCCGAGTACAGTGGCGCATGATCGACAAGCTAATGCGTTCGACGCCGCACCGGCGCTCGATACATGCCCTTCACCGCGCCAAGATAAATCCGTAAGTGGATGAACCCGCTGACCTCGCGTGATTTGCATAACTCGCGTCGCGCCGATTCCACTGACAATCTACATGGCTACACATATGCTTGACGCGGCTCTCTTTCTCCATCTCTTTTTTATAGCATCGTAAAGCATTGCTCTACACGGGATGCACAGGCAATAGTCTCGCAATGGCCGGACAATGTCTCGATACATTGAATCGCATTGCGTCATAAGGTCTAAATACGAATAAACGATCGTTCGGTTTTCCTCAAATGCACTTGATAGCACTGAACGTTGTTATTCCTCGGATGGGTCGGATGGGTCGGATGGGTCGGATGGGTCGGATGGGGTTATTCCAGCGGATTGCTGGAGGACTCGTCGAGTCGAAAGCATGGCTGATCAGTGTGAGAAAGCATGGCAATTAGCAAGAGCAGATTGCGAAAAAATTGTTGGCCCGTTGGCGCATCAGCAGCGGGTATTTTTAGCGCGCACGCAACAAAGCCCTGAAAATGAAAGGGAAAAAAGGAGAGCGAAGGCTGACAAAAAACGAGCAACCGTAGCCGAGATTATGAAACATAAACATCATAGCTCTCGTCGAGGGCGCAAGTGAAAAATATTGGCCGTTCGGAGATTGAAAAACTTTGCGGGTCAGCGATGCGCTTGCACACGTGCTTGCATAGAGCGCGGGCACTCGCATCACTTACTTTTTCGTCTGCCACGGCCCTTTTCCCTCGTCCCGCGCAGCGAGCGCGAGCCGCGTACGCGCGCACGCTGCGTCGAAATTTATGATCCGAATTCCGATGGGTTTTCCGACGCAGTTTCACGTTGTTGCCAGTGCTCGCACATTAAAACGGCAATGCCAGAGCCTCGCGAGCGTGCTTCTCGGCCATTGGCTTGCAATCTCGTAATTATTCTCTTTGGGGCGCGCATCGATTTCCATTTCATTCGCGGAAAAATCGTCGATCCGTCGAGCGCTATACGTATCGGCGAACGCGCGAGCTACCCGCTCGTCTAATAATATTAATACGATACGAACAGTTTGCACTTGTTCTCTTTCTTTTTAACGGGTCTCGAGTCAACCGATAATCCTGCTCAATTCCCTCGGGTCTGATATGGATAAAGGATATGGAGCCGAACGCTATCACTTTGACCTGCATTTTTATTACCACGGCCTGCATGTTCCACATCCAGCAAACTCCGATGACGACGTCTTTTCCAAATTATACTATAGTACCGTTTGCCGAGGACATTCTCCGATAGTGAGAAACGCGCGGATGAGCATGTCACTTTGTCATCGATTAGATATCATTGCGACAGTGAGTAAGAAACTTGGGGCGGGATAAGCGGCTGATTGCACAGTTCATTATGGAAACGACGAGGCATGTGGCAGTTGATTGATATAATGCAGCTACGCACGAGTATTGGCGAGGTGTCGGTGGAACGTGCATCTTGATAAGTGGCTTGAGCTTGGGCGAGGCGAAACGAAACAAAAGGACAAGAAGTTACGTGATGAGGTAGCTGCGTACGCGCTTATAACGAGTGCACTGCCGGCGCGAGTGTAAGCTGCTTGTGCAATGTCTGATTGGCAATGGTTGGCATTCACATTGCATACCAAACGCCGGCATGTGACAGTCGTCGTTTGTTTCACTGCTGCGGCTCTTCTATTTTTGCCCACATCACTCCTCTTTCTCTCCCTTTTTTCCTCGCTGATCTCCCATTTGGTTTATGCTTTGCCATTTTTCTTCCGCCTCTCCCTGCCCGCCTCCCAGCCAGGTTTGCTCTCTCTCTCTCTCTCTCTCTCTCTCTCTCTCTCTCTCTCTCTCTCTCTCTCTCTCTCTCTCTCTCTTTGTATACTCCCCACACCCGCGCGCGCATCTAATGCATTGTCGCTTCATTGGCCGCACTGCGTGACGTGCATGCTTAATTCTGCTCTGCGCTCCGACGTACGCCTGTATACAGAGCGCTCTGTGCGATGTGCACACGCTCGATTCCTCTTTGTCGCTATGGTTAATATTTTCATTCTCTTGTCTCGTTTTTAACCGAGTGCTTTGTACTCGGATCGATTTCGAAAGCTTCTAAACGGCTGGCTCGGCAACCATTCGATGATAATAAATTAATGCTGCAGCCGACCAGAAACAACAGCGTGAATATTGCCAGCGAAGCGAGTGCGGCTTTCTGTAGCTCTGATGAAAATACCGCGCGAGAAAAAGACGTGGTTGTTATTACAAGAGCGAAACGCAGAGGGAGAGTAACAAGTAAAAAGCATTTAGCCCGAATAGGTTAATTTGAGAGCGAAGAAAGGCAAGATGAAGAATTCAGCGCCAGCCGCAAGAAATGGAGAGGAAAAATGGAGGAGAGAGAAAAAAAAAAGGAAGAGGAGCGAGGAGAGCAGTGTAGGAGAAGAGTAGCAGCGGGACAAAAGGTGCGTGTAGCGAGTGCCGATATTTCTGCAACGACCACTTGTTGTAACTTAAGATTTGACGCGAAGGTCGGCCAAAGCGACGCAGACGTGCTCCACGCGACGGAGCTGTAGGCCGAGCATGTGTATGCTTTCTCTCTCTCTCTCTCTCTCTCTCTCTCTCTATTTGGCTTGTTTCGTTCTCTTTCCGCGCGCCAGTTCTCATTCAAATTGGGCATGCGTAATCGAAAATGAAAAATGCAGCTTGGCTTGCGCGCGCGCCAGCTAGGCTTTTTCCCCGGAACGATGCCCCTGGGGACCATGCCGTCCTCGTCGGCAGTACGGCCGCCAGGCAGATCGATAAAATATTCCATCAGCCCCAGAGTACGTTCGAGCGCACGATGAGGAAGGGGGCTCGGGGAGTTATTATCCGAGCAAACTTACCAACTTTTCGCAAATTGAATAGAGACGAGAGATTTTTATCCGCTCGCGCGTATATGTGCTTCATGCGAAGCCGCATGTTTATGGCTTTGTTCGTTTTATTGGCCATGCACGTGTTATGTGCCGGCAATATACTTCTCCCCCCTCCCCTCCCCACCCACCTCCTCTCCACCGTGTCTCTTGCTCTGATTCAGTCTTCCTACAACGACATTTTCTTTTTCGCCAATGTTGCAAAAATACGTTTATTTGATTAAATCAATACTTGGAATAAATTTATTGTTGTTTTAGCAAAAATTCAATATATTTTGCAGACTTGCAGAAAGCGCTATAGAACGAGGCGTGGTCGATGAGGCGCTTTCTGCCGCAAGCAACTATTTCAATTGCCCAACGTAATTATAGACTCATTTATCAACAAGATTTTTCACAAAACAAGCATATTCGGCGAAAATCGTATAAATATACAAGCGTAGTGTATGAATCAGAAGAATTACTGAATTATACAGACAAATATTTGCTGAATGGATCGATCAGTTCGTAAGACCCTGTACAGTGAAGCTTTAACGTTTGACAAATGATCCAAGCAAAGCAAGTCTCGGTAGTCGCGTCGGTCGCGACAATCGCGGCAGTTCCTCCGTCCGGCATTCCCTCTGGTAGTTGCGCACAGTCCATCTGCGAACTATTGCGAGTCTATTTATACGAGCCACGGGTCCAAGCGATAAGTGCCGTTTTATTTAGTTTTGTTATCAGTCGCTAACCCTGTCCCACGGAGCAGCCAACGCAAGCGAAGCCTCGTCGCTCTCCCCTCCTCCTTCCTCCCGACTCATCTAATTTAGCTCGCTGCGGGGCGCGAAAACGCGGCCGGCCGCCGGTATAGCCGAGCGAGAGCTTGCGAGAGAGCGAGCATTAGTATTCCGCCGAAAGAAATGCGATTACCTCACTTCCCCGTGGCGAACACCAATCAGCGCCCCCCGAGCGCACCTTATTCACAGCCGCTCCTTCCTAATAGACGCGATGCCTTGATTAACTAATCGTTACACCATTGAGCTCTCCATATCCGTTTTTCTTATACCTACATCTCCACCTCCCCTCTCCCCCGCCTTCTCTCATCGTCGCTTTCCTTTCCCACTTCGATAAAACCTCAATAATAATTACACTTTATTGAGTTACACGCTCTGACAATTTATTTTATCCGAATGCTTTGCTCGGGAGCAAGCCAATATCAGTGATTATTAAGAAAAATAAAATAGATTGCATTGGTTATCTGCGAAGGTTCCGTTGCAATCTAACTCGTGCTTATTTGCACTCGACGAATTCGAAGGAACTGCGCGCGGCGGCGGCGGCGGCGGAGTATTTAGACGTAGCCCCGGCCCTGAAGGGACAGCGCAGCAGCGCGGAAGGGGCCGAGGAACGATGGCATAACTCCGATATCCATTTGTAGTTGTAATTAACGAGCCGAGCGCACGCGTAAATGCGCGCGTGTAAAAGCAAGCGAAGAAAGTGCTTAGCAGCGAGGCCAGCTTAAAAAAGCCTTTGCACTCGAAATTGGCGGCGTGACTCGGGCGAGTAGCGCACTTGTCCGACCGAGAGCAGCATTTATCACGGCTTACTTGTCGCAGTTGTATAGGTGTGTCTGCTCGAGCGGCGTCGCCGACAAAAATAAGCGAAGGCGCGGCCGCCTCGTAATTTTATCTGGTTTTCGAGCGCAAACGTCGCAGAAACGATGGATAAAGCCCCCTCGAAAGGCTCTGCCTCTTCCTCTTTTCTGCGACAATAGCCGCTAATTGTTTACTCTGGATCCAAGAGCTTCAATTAGACTTGTTTCATCGGCAGCTCCGCTCGAGCTCTGGATAAATGCGAGGCGACATAGCTCGTAATCAGCAGCGCTAAACACTGTTGCACACCAGGTAATATGCCGCTATTCGCGCTAGACGGCGCTAGACGGCGCTAGAAGGCGATCGATCACGCCGTCGTCCTCGTTACTGCATGCCATTCGATTTGGACTTTCGATCGGATTACCGCGTCCGGTCGTATAGACCGAGTGCCAAACGGACAAATGTCATTGAAAGGTATATGGCGCTGGGCTGGAAAGAACGCAAGTGGGCGACTGCGCGCGCTCCGAGTTGTCCGCTTCCTTCCTGCATCGGCTAGTAAGGTACAAAACAGCCCGAACCAGACGAAAGACCAAAGTAGAGAGGGAGTCGCTGTAGATGTGCGCGAGCTGCGCCTCGGCGCCGCGTCGTGTCCCGATAGCTATTGCCGAGAAGCTCTGCCGCGGTGGCTTCGCCAAAGTAGGATTATCAATTTGCCTTGATTATCTCAGTTTAATCCACTCAGAGCAGCTGCTCACCTGCAGCCATTCGGCTTCTTTCTCGCGCGCGCCTTTGCCTCCGATTCTCGTTTCACTCTCTCCATTCGATTACTTTTATTAATTAGTTGCAAAAGCGGCGAATCAACGAATTTCATTATATTCCCGGAATTCGGAATTCCCGCGCCTCGTCTTATGACCTCAGCATCCCCCGATAACCCCAACTCTTTCTCCAAACTCGTCATTGACGTTCAAGCGCAATTAATCATTCGACTCATTAACTTGGTCAATTGGTGTCAATGATGCAGAACGATTTGGTCGGCGGATGCCGCAAGTCTGACATGTTTGTACAGAGGGGCCCCTGCAACCGCTCTACGCCGATTACATACGCGCATGAATCCGAGCCAAGCATAAGGAGTCGGGATAAATCGATGCAAATCAAGTTAGTCTCTTTACAAGGTCCGTCGTTGGCAGGCCAACGAGCTAGAGCGACGCGAGGCGGCCGGTGCGGCGTCTCGAAATACGAGAGCTCCGGCTAAGCGGTCATCGACGCGTCCGAGAGCTCGGTCATCGGGCAGAAAGTAACCTTTCGCATTCAGTTCCACTGAACAGGGCTTTGCACTTACGCTCGGTTTCGATTAAAGTCCGCGGCGAGGCTCTGGCCGCCGACTCACTCCCACGCGTACACATCCACCTGACACTCGTTCTCCTTCCTCCCTTCCTCTCTTCTTCTCGCCCTCTCCCTTTCTCGCTCTTTCCTCCGAAAGAAAGCGACGGGAGCAGCCACCAAATAGCAAAATCACTTCCAGCGTGCAGCAGGGCATGTACTCTCGACCAGCGGCAAAACCTCCTGATTTAGCGTTTATTTTAATGTGCACGTAATGAGAAAAGTATAAAAACCTCGCAAATAAAATCTTTGGTAGAATTCGCAGAGAAGAAAATATCGCGCGAGAATTCAGAAGAGCGCACAAATCGTCTCAGGAAAGATGACGCCAAGTATGAAATTATACGTTTTCAAGCGAGACAAAAAACAGTGCAACGACGGCAAATGAAAATTATCACTGAAAATGCGCTAAACTTTTCGTTTTCATTGCTCGGTTACCACGATCCTGGCCGTCACGAACATAAAGAGAAAGAATGGAGACTAAGCGAGAAAAGAAAGAGAGATAGAGAGAAAGAGAGAAAGAGAGAGAGGAAAAAAGAGCCTCCTGGAATTAGGAATTTCTTTCTCGGGAATGAATGGTATAGCTATATGCTGCCTTTGCGCTGCTGTCGACGCGCTAGCGAAGAAAAGAAAAAGGAAAGAATTAGGGGCTGAAGAAGTAAGGTCCTGCATATTTGCTTCTAAATAACCACTGAGGAACGTTAAATGTTTTTAATTTACATAGAAAGCACTTGCAGCTCGGCTTCGACTCATTATTATTCTTCCGCCCGTCCTTCAATTTCTTTTGTATGAAAGAATAATTCATGTGGAAATTTAATTGATCAAATAAAAACATATTATATGCTTTTAAATTTATCTAATCTGCTAATTGTCGTCAAGATTTGCTATATATATTTTAATTACAAGAACTATAGCACTTTAATGTTCTTGTCAACATCGTTGAGTACCTTCATCCAATAAAAGGAATCAATATTTTTATTATTTAGTTAGAATTACTGTTATCGTAGACTATTTTAATCAATGCCCAGTAGTGCAGAGTACGTTACCATGTTTGGTATCGCGACAAATCTTTCGCTGTCGACAATGGGAATATCATAGGTATAGTCCTTAGATTATTTTCATAGCGCGTTGATTCTTATGCTCGTCCCGATATTTGCGGCACAAGTACAGCGAATGTTACAGGCAGAGCGGGCACACATCGAAAACAACGTGCATATTAAATTAATTTTATCCAAGGATTGTATAAATTTTTTTATTAATTATTATTAGGAGGCTTGTTAAACATAAAGCAGCAATTATTAAATGTACAATAATTAACCCATTAACGCTCAGAGGACAGTTTTTCAAGAACTAAATTTCAATTATTACTACGTAATGAATTTTTAAACGAAAAAAATTTAAGAAACACTGTTTCCAACGATTTCAAAGATGTTTTTTTCAATAGTGTTGATTGAAAATTTCGACAACAAGGTTTTTCCATCGAAAAATCAAAAATAAAAAAAATTTTTTTTGTCGATGGACTTATTTTTCAACCAGACTTTTTGATCTCTTTACATTGTTATATATGCCTAAAATCTCTTTTTTTCGCAGCATCGATGTCAAAAATAAATATTAGTAAGTTTGCCTGAACAAGAAAATTTATTGTTTAAACAAAATGGCGACCGATATAAAAAATTTTCTTGGAAATTTTACGAATTTTTTCCTCGAAAACTATAGATTTTTGTAGAAAATTCCTAAAAACAAAATTATCTTACAATTGATTAAAGAATATCTTCAAATCTTATTAGAATAGTGAGAGAAAATATTTGAATTTTCGAAAAGTCAAAATTTCTAAAATTATATCAGAAAATTCTAAAATAAATCTCAAATACTCTTTAACTAATTCTAAAATATTTTCGTTCTTAGAAAATTTGTTGTAAAATATATAGTATTTGTGTAAAAATTTCTTAAGGTTTACTCAAAGTAAATATTTTGCCTAGAAACTATATATTTTACAATCAATTTTTTAAGAATGAAAATGTCTTAGAATTAGTCGAAGAGTATTCGAGACTTATTTCAGAATTTTCTGATATAATTTTGGAATTTTCAAATCCGTGATTTTTCGAAAATTCAAACATTTTCTCGGACCATTTTAACAAGATTTAATGTTATTCTTTGACTAATTTTAAGATGATTTCGTTTATAGGCAATTTTTACAAAAATCTATAGTTTTTGAGAAAAAAATTAGTAAAATTTTCATTTCGGTCGCCATTTTGTTTAAACAATAAATTTTCTTGTTCAGGCAAATTTACTAATATTTATTTTTGACATCGATGCTGCGAAAAAAAGAGATTTTAGGCATATAAAACAATGTAAAGGGATTAAAAAGTCTGGTTGAAGAACAGTTTAATCGAAAAAAAGATTCTGTTCTTTATTTTTGATTTTTCGATGGAAAAACCTTGTTGCTGACAAGGAAACCCCCCCAACCCGACCTCACCGATTTCAATAATCTTTTGATATGTTATAGTTCATCAAAAAATAAGACATAAGTTTTTTTTTTTATCGGCGGAAAAACACTTTGAGGGGGTGAAAACAACCCTCAAAGTTCACCCCCAAAAATAGATTTTCCAATGTATCTCAGCATCTAATTGATATTTTACGACCAAACAAATTTCATATCACTTCTCATGTGAAAAGCAAACTAGCACATGCAATTCCGACCACAAGGGATGCAACCCTTATTTTTTTTATTTAAAATACTATCTATTTCATGGCTATTTTTATGAAAAAAATTAAAATAACCCGAAAAAAATTGGAAAAAATATTACCCTACATAAAATACAAAAATAAAGTTAATATAGTCAAGGTTTTTTTTGAAACTACCCCCTTAAAGTTGAAAAACCACCCCTAAAAAATTGTTTTCAATACATTACAGGAGGTGTTGATAATTTAGTGTAAAATTTGTTAAGTATCATTTATACTGTACAAAAACAACTATCTCGTGCAGTTTCGACCACAAGGGTTGCAACCCCTAATTTCTGTCATCGAAATTTTTACCTTCTTTGTACCTATTTTTGAAAAAAAGTTCATAATGAGCTTGAAAAAATTAGTAAAAATATTACCGTGGATAGAATAAGAAAAAAAATTTACCTTTTATTTTTAAAACCACCCCTTATGTTGAAAAACCACCCCCAAAAAATTGTTTCCAATACATTACAGGTGGTGTTGATAATTTACTGTAAAATACGTTGCGTATCATTTATAATGTACAAACACAACTATCTCGTGCAGTTTCAACCACAAGGGTTGCAACCCCTAATTTCTGTCATCGAAATTTGTACCTTCTTTATTCCTATTTTTGAAAAAAAGTTCATAATGAGCTTAAAAAAATTGGAAAAAATATTACCGTGGATAGAATAAGAATAAAAAATTTACCTGTTCAAACTTATTTTCAAAACCACCCTCAATGTTGAAAAACCATCCTAAAAAAAGTTTCTGACATATCGTTGCAATCTCTTCTAAATCAAATAAGCTATGATTCCATAGCTATTTTGTTGCTCTCTTTTAAATTTTTTACGTTCTATCGTTTATTAATTCTATCAAAAAATAAATAACTTTTATTATATAAAAAAACAAGTCAAGAATAATATAATATTATAAGTATACCTAGAAGATAAGTATAGTTTCTCGGATGCGCAAAAATGTTGGTATATGAATGATAGTATTATCAGAATTTTATTTACGTCCTACTATCAGCGTCTCTGACGATTGTCTGTTATTTTCATGATTGATAAATATGAGTAAGTAATTCTTCATCAGTAGCCAACACAACTTTCTTGTTGTTGGACGTATTGTATCGACTATTGAACTAACAGCATAATAAATAGTAATAAGAATATAAGATTATAAGTACAAATAATAATAAGATACTATTCCGTTAATTCGTATTTCGTAGTACCTGCTACGTAAGTATAACTATAAAATTATTTTTTATATGCAAATAATTTTACGGCTTTTTAATATTTGTTATTAAAAAAATTGAAATTACACTGATTATGAGGATTTATTAATTAATGATGTTTATAATTATTGTTTACTTATTGATTTGTTTATTATTATTGTTTATTAATTAATATGTTTACTTTTTAATTTATTAATTAATTTTTTTCATGAATGTTTTCTATAAGTTTGTTTATCATTATTGTTTACTTATCAATTTGTTTATTTATTTGTTTTTATCCTAATTTGTTTATTTGTTATTCAGTTTATTTCTTATTCCCCAGCGATATCAGGAGAGACCTATACAGAGGAAAAATAAGGAAAAAAAGGGGACGGATGGATGGACGGACGCACGGAGAATTTCGCGCCTTCTGTTTAATATAATAGAAGATATATAAGATATATATATATATATATATATATATATATATATATATATATATATATATATATTTTTTTTTTCTTTTATTTCAGATTAAAAAATGAAAATTAACGCTCTGAACGTTTTAAATTTATTATTAGCTTACTTTCAAACTCTACAAATACCTGAAAGTGAGACAAATTATAAAGAGATTCAATTGTCGGAAAGAATTAAAAGCATTTTAATAGATTCTGTGAATGATTTCAATGAAGTAGATATGATCGTTGAAGATACATTAGATTTTCAAGAAGATTACAAAGATCATGCTGCAAAAATAGTAGAAGATGAAGTTCAACACCATTTTCCTGACGATTTCGAAGCACCCACCGACCATTGTACCAAAGACAATGAAGATGTCAGTTTTGAATATAAGCAAAGAGCCGTAGAATACTGGAGAAGTGGCAAAAAAAAAAATTTAAGTGTTGAAAGTGTACGTCAAAAATTTAAGAAAGTTTCATCTGTGAGTCAGTTGAAACGTTGGGCTCATACAGTCAACAAAGGTGGTACTTATAGAGAAAAAATTGCAAGAATTTGTCAGTACACTTTTGATAATTTGAAAGCAGCAGTAGACGCTGGTTACATCATTCATGATCGTGACATACGTCGATGGGCATTGCAAGCTCAAAAGATTATAGGATCAGAAGATGTAAGATTCAAAGCTTCGGATAACTGGCTTTGTAAATTCAAGAAAGCTCATAGAATAGTATCCCGGAAAATAAATAAGTTTATAACCAAGAAAACACTAGAAAGTAATTCAGAACTAACGATTAAAGCAAATACTTTTATTGCTGATGTTAAAGCAGGCATAAGAATAATTGGAATTCATAATGTGTTTAATTCTGATCAGAGCGGATTCCAACTGGAAATGCACTCCGGAAGAACGCTAGCGGTTGAAGGAGAAAAGCAGGTACAGTGTTTAGTACAGTCAGTTTCTTCAACAACCCACAGTTATACTATACAGCCACTCATATCAGCCACAGGAGAATTACTGTCACCACTCTTTTTAGTTTTGAAGGAATCTAGCGGTGAGTTTGGACCCATTGTTGAAACCACTTTATTTAGACCCGAAAATGTTTACGTAGAAGCATCTAAATCTGGAAAGTTGACTACAGGTATACATAATCCCATCTAGTTACAATTAATGTCATTATAAATGATTTTACAAATAAGATTTTTGATTTTAGATCTCTTTAAAATATGGCTGCAAAAAGTATATTTCCCTAATGTAGGTTCCAATACGATGCTGTTGCTTGACTCCTGGAGCGGTCATTGTGACAGTGCCATAGAAACTGTAACTCCACGTGATAAAATTATAAATTTTAAAAAAATACCGACTGGCACAACGGGAAAAATTCAGCCACTTGATGTTTTTGGATTTTGCATATGGAAGAACTTTGTCCGCCAATTTTCAGATACCGTAATTTTGATGAATTATTATTTGGATTTACATAAAAGAAACAACATTATTAAACTTCAGTCGTTAGTCCACAATCAATTATCTTCACCAAGATATACTAATCTTTTTAAATATTCCTGGTTCAAGAGTGGTTACCTCACTAAAAAACCAGAAAATTTTGACAATCCTGTTGCTTACAGTTTTGGAGATTCCTGCAATACACATTGTGACATAGAAGGATGCAAAAATGTGGCTATTATACGTTGCGGTTGGTGCAAAAAATCATGTTTCGAGCACTTCTATGAAGAATATCATTATTGTAAGAAGTATGAACAATAAATCCGTCCTAATTTTTTTGATTGTTTTTAATTGGTAACTGAATGAATTATAGTAACGCATATAAAAATCAATTAAATATATATTACTTGGCAGTTTACAATTTTAGTCACAAGAAAGGAGAAAAACTCAACCAACAAAAACAATAGCAATGCTATCAACCCTCCTAATCACCGAATGGCGATGGTAATAAACCTCCCCCTAATAACCCTCCTAATATCCCCCAATGGCATTGCTTACAACCCCCCATTAACCTCCTAATAACTCCCCCCCCAATAAGACCCTCCCCCTAATAACCCCCTAATAACCCCAGTAGTTAGCAGGGTTGATAACGTTGCCATTATGTTATTCGGTGGGTTGCAAGCATTGCCATAAGGTTGCAAGGGGGCTCAGCTATGTCTTCGGGCTATTAGTGGGGGGCTAACGGCATTTTGATTGGAGGTTTTTAGGGGGTTATTAGGGGGGGTTGTAAGCATTCTGATAGTGCGGGTTAGTGCGGGAAATTGCCATTGGAATATAAGGGGAGTTTTAGAAATTGCTACTGGGTGATGGATCATTTTTCCGGACAGATTCGGAATCGGCGCAACAAAATACTTTGGAAAAACGTTGTCCCAGTTCTGGGTCTTGTTAGGTGATATAATCTTGAATTGGTACATATTTTTCGTATTCTATCCACGATAATAATTTTTCCAATTTTTTTAAGCTCATTATGAACTTTTTTTCAAAAATAGGAATGGATAAGGTAAAAATTTCGATGACATAAATTAGGGGTTGCAACCCTCATGGTCGAAACTGCACGAGATAAATGTGTTTGTACATTATAAGTGATGAGCAACGTATTTTACAGTAAATTATCAACACCACCTGTAATGTATTGGAAACAATTTTTTGGGGGTAGTTTTTGAACACAAGGGGTGGTTTTAAAAATATAAAGGTAAATTTTTTTTCTTATTCTATCCACGGTAATATTTTTACTAATTTTTTCAAGCTCATTATGAACTTTTTTTCAAGAATAGGTACAAAGAAGGTAAAAATTTCGATGACAGAAATTAGGGGTTGCAACCCTTGTGGTCGAAACTGCACGAGATAGTTGTGTTTGTACAGTATAAATGATGCTTAACGTATTTTACACTAAATTATCAACACCACCTGTAATGTATTGAAAACAATTTTTTAGGGGTGGTTTTTCAACTTTAAGGGGGTAGTTTCAAAAAAAACCTTGACTAGATTAACTTTATTTTTGTATTTTATGTAGGGTATATTTTTTCCAATTTTTTTCGGGTTATTTTAATATTTTTCTTAAAAATAGCCATGAAATAGATAGTATTTTAAATAAAAAAAATAAGGGTTGCATCCCTTGTGGTCGGAATTGCATGTGCTAGTTTGCTTTTCACATGAGAAGTGATATGAAATTTGTTTGGTCGTAAAATATCAATTAGATGCTGAGATACATTGGAAAATCTATTTTTGGGGGTGAACTTTGAGGGTTGTTTTCACCCCCTCAAAGTGTTTTTCCGCCGATAAAAAAAAATACGTATGTCTTATTTTTTGATGAACTATAACATATCAAAAGATTATTGAAATCGGTGAGGTCGGGTTGGGGGGGTTTCCTTGTGAGATTTTCAACCAACACTATTAAAAAAAAACATCCTTGAGATCGTTGGAAACAGTGGTTTCTGAATTTTTTCGTTTAAATTCATTACGTTGTAATAATTCAAATTCAGTTCTCGAAAAATAGTCTAGTGAGCGTTAATGGATTAAACACGTAGCTTTCATATTCAAAAACAAATTGTATTTTTATTAAAATAAATTTTCAGATATCAATGATCTACAAAACTTCTTTTTCTTTTATTTGGCATTATTGGAGGATAGGATAAGAAAGCTGTAAGATTTTAATTAATAAAAAGAGACGTGGATTCTGGAATTTTGCTCCCATTTGCAGTAACAAATTGCATTTTTGAACTTGGTTTTCAACAATATTTCAAGGATATACATAATACCATCTAATGATGAAACATCAGATTCTTATATTAATAACATATGTTTTAAACAGAAATATTAAATTATAAGGTATATTAATTAACAATTTTAATCACTCAATTTTATTCATTATTCATTATACTATAAAAAAATAATACATGTGTAGAAAAGGAAGACATTTAATTCAATTGCATTAATTTTAACTAAAAAGAAAATTGCTACAAAAATCCATTGGAAGAATTTATTAATTCAAAATTCAAATTCAACAACTGACTTTATGCTTGCTGAAATAAAACTTTTATTAAGATATTGAAAAATATTAGTCTTATTATCTCATCTTTTATATTCTATCTCCTATCTTAAGAACAAATTATAAGCCGCCAACATCCAGCGTTGAAATTGGATGACGTGAGAAGAAAAGCGAAATTTTGAATTTCGTATACTTGAAAATAGTTGTATTATATATTTAGAAGTATGAGATTTATATTTCAGTTATAAATTAAATTTATAAACAATTAATATGAATACTAATTTACAAAAATAAAAATATACCTTTAATAAATAGTTATAAGAAAATATAAGGATATTTTTTCTTATAATGTTGAAATAATTAGTACGAATATATAATTTCATTACCTCCTGTAAAATTAATATGATTGAAAGAGAGAAATCGTTAATAGAATAAAATAGAGGAAATTATATTTTTTTATTTTTTAACATTGTAGCGTGAGATGTACGTAATAAAGGGAAACTAATTATCAGAATATTTAATTCGAAGAACGTTCACAGGTGTTTTTAACAAAGCCATAAAAGAACGTACAATGGTGAAATGTATTAATAATACTAATATTACACTCAGTCCATAGACAATCATTATTATTGAGTAAATTTGTAATTATATGATACAAATAATATAAAATACAGAAAAACAGAAAAAGAGCACGTGAAGCGTACTACATAACGCTTCAAATACGAATTCAAATAGCAAAACAAGTATCAAAAGTATTCCTCTTCATAAAATTAACAAAACGATATATAAAAGTTATATACTATTACTATTAAATATTACATTGATTACCCAAAGAATTAGAATGTTTAGATATAAAACATTATTAATCAAAAACTAAAAAAATAGATAGTAAGGATAAACAGATTATTTTTATTATTACATTTATGTTACTACTAATAAGTTCATAGTATTTATGTTTTTATGTATACACCGCGTGGGTTAGATATCGTGCAATCTTTTAAAAAATTGGTATAGTGTCGAGTTTTGGCTAGGTGCAAAAAAGGTACAAAAATTTGACCTCGAGGGTCTTTCTCGACTCGCATTCTTAATTAATGCTCAACTGCAATGTCGACTTTGTCGGCAAAGATGTGATTTCGTAAAAATTCTGAACAACTAGCCTAAATAATTAATAATAATCGTAAGTATTCAAAATTTTCTGAAAGATGTTCCAAATTTGAATATCTTCAGCAAAAACTTTCACGATACTTGAGATTCAAATCTGGCAGTCAAATGATCGTATCACAATTATAATAAAAAGTATAATATATTAAAAATGTTATATTCTCAAAAAAGAGATTAAAACTTGAAACATCTTTCAAAAAATTTTAAATACTTATGATTATTATTAATTATTTCGATTACATGTCCAAAATTTTTACAAAATCCCTTCTTTGCTGAAAAAAACTGAAATGAAGAATGCATGGTGAGAAGGACGATATCAAATTTTTACATCATTTTTGCACCTAGCTGAAACTTGACACTACACCAATTTTTGAAGATTCCACAATATCTAATCCACATCAAATGTACATGCTTGTATATAATTCCAACAAAAACAAGAGGACATTTTTCTTTCGTAAGCTGATGGATAGTACCAGATAACTCTTAGAATATTACAAAATAAAAGAATAAGTAAATAAATAAATAAAAATAAAGTAATAGAAACTTTTCACAATTGAAATACTTGATGATTACTTGAGGAACAGGTGGAAAAAAAAGGTTAGAACAATGATTTATTAATTCGGTTTACTATTTAAATAAAATTTAAGTTGATCTATTCTGGATATAGTAAAGCGTTTGAGCTCTATAAGAGTGTCAAGTGTGTGTACACTGCCCGTCAATCACTTTTGCCATGCTTACCTCAAAATTAGGCAAACTTGAAAGTTTTGTATCTTGGTCGGAAATCATCGTATCACAAAAAACCGCAGGGCATTTTAAAGGTAATTGCAAAAGCTTCCATTTAAGGCGTGCAGAGACTTAAAAAATGAAAATATGTGTTTTTTACAGTAAAAAAACTGATTAAAAAAATTTCAATTTTTTTAACCTCGACTTAAATCAATGCCAATTTAGAACCAGGCGGTGGAGGGCAAATCGACCTGAGAGGTTCGGAGGGTAATGTCTTTCCCTTTAAAATGAGCTCCCACGGGGTACTATCTGATGTTTTTTAACCGAGTTACGGCGTTTTTTGTAAAAAGCAACCTTTTTTTCCAATCCTCAATTACTTCGACTTGCGTACGTTTTGGAAAAAAATGCCAAAGAGAAAAAAGTTTCATTTTGTGTCCAAGAATACGAAAATAAAGTCAAAATAAAGAAATAGAGAAAAAAACTTTTTTCGGTTTTTTAGCGCATTAAAAAAATAAAGGAATTTAACTTTTTTTTTACGCTTAGTTTTAGTTTTTTTGTGATTTACTACGTCCCTAGACATTTTAAAACTAAGTGTAAAAAAAAAGTTAAATTCCTTTATTTTTTTAATGCGCTAAAAAACCAAAAAAAAATTTTTTATTTATTTTGACTTTATTTTCGTATTCTTGGACACAAAATGAAACTTTTTTCTCTTTGGCATTTTTTTCCAAAACGTACGCAAGTCGAAGTAATTGAGGATTGGAAAAAAAGGTTGCTTTTTACAAAAAACGCCGTAATTCGGTTAAAAAACATCGGATAGAACCCCGCGGAAGCTTATTTTAAAGGGAAAGACATTACCCTCCGAACCCCTCAGGTCGATTTGCCCTCCACCGCCTGGTTCTAAATTGGCATTGATTTAAGTCGAGGTTAAAAAAATTGAAATTTTTTTTTTTCAGTTTTTAACTGTAAAAAACACATATTTTCATTTTTTAAGTCTCTGCACGCCTTAAATGGAAGCTTTTGCAATTACCTTTAAAATGCCCAGCGGTTTTTTGTGATACGATGATTTCCGACCGAGATACAAAACTTTCAAGTTTGCCTAATTTTGAGGTAAGCATGGCAAAAGTGATTGACGGGCAGTGTATTTCATATGAATGAGCTAGAAACAATGTCTGCATCTTGTCAGGCGTATATGTTATTGTCAGATTTGAATAGAGCTAATAGAAACTCATAAAAAAGAAAAAATCTCATAGTTAGTATCAGGAGTTATGAAAACCTTCTTCACTAGAGTGTATGTATACTTATATATTTTTTCAGATTTTATTCACAGCAGTTTATCGTGTTAATTACAATATGTAATATTACGTTTCATTTAAATTTTTATTTATTAGTAATTGTTTATTATTCGGTGAAATGAAAATTTCAATCGTAAGAAATCTTTGATTTGAGAACATATGTTTTTATGTTAGTAATAATTGTTACGATATATGGGTATGATATTTTTATTTAGCCGTGAATTTCAATTCAATTGACGTTATTTCTTTTATATAGGCTATGTGTAACACGAATATATATTTTATGAAAGCGCTGTTATGTTTCGATAACAAGTGTAATAAAGCCCCTTACAAGAAACTTATTTATTTTAGATGCTAAAATAGAGGAAGAAAGATCTAAGTAACCGATATACTGGGAGATTTATTTAAAAATATAGGCGTTAACAAGAAAGTCAGCAAATAAGGAAAAGCAAGATGGAGTGTGAAAGGGGATTTCGGGGGGCGTAGGCCTCACCAGCTAAAATCGCTAACACCAATTTTCGTTGGACGTGATTTTCCTAACTTTGGTAGCAGGGTGTCAGATCACCGCCCTTACCTACAGTGATCGTTGGAAAATCGAGTCAACGGCGAATTCGTCGGTAGAATTGCCCGTCGTGCGACTGCGCAGAGCGGGCGATGAAATTTCAAAATTTCAAAACTGTTCGAAACTTAAAAAAAATCACTTAAAGCTCCGACGATGTTTGTCCTGACATTCTCGTTCAAATCAATCCTTTATCCAATATCCTGCTTCCAGCAGAACCACAGAGGATATCCGGCCGCTTAGCTCTCATTCCTTTGTTTCAGGTCGTGTTTCGTCGAATCGTACGTTTCGTTACCGTAAATAGAAAATCAATTCAAATTTTACTTATAAGATTCCGTCCGCGGCTGAAAATAATTTGCAGAGGAAAATTGGAACTTAGGTGAAATTATCGGAACGCAATATCAAGTTAACTTTATTTATTCGTAAAGCCATACACCGCGCACTGAAATGGCGGAAGGTCAACGCGCTTCGGTCAGAACTCGCAATCACGACCGCGACGGATCCACGCGCCTCGGCGAATTACGGCCTACCCGTATCCTAGTGCCCTAACTATTCGCGAAGGTCAGTCACACTTCAACTACTTACTTGGGAATAATGCGGCGATAAATCCTTCACAAAGAAATATGCTCGATTTGCTATCTACGCTCGGAACTGTCCTTGGCGAGATCCAGTGGCAAAATGGAAGAGAAACAGTTCTCCGCGGTCAAAGATCTCTCATTCTCTCCTCTTTCCGAGAAGAAACACTATTATTGGCCGATATGTAAATTCGGATATCGGTAGCGCCCTCCGAGTGTGTCGTTATTGGTCAATATATAAATTAAGAAGGTAACAGCGCCCCTCGTCTTATCTATTACGCATCAATTTTTACCCTCTCTCACCCCCCACTAGGTCGGTCAGCATTTAATCTAAGAGAGAGATTCATCCCTACTCTTGTCGGAATTTTGATGAGGACGGAAATCAAATATCCTAATGATTTGCCTATTGGTCGTGACGTCATCAACAAATTTCGTCAGAGTTTCAAATTTCATCGGCTAGCTATTAATTTCAATAAATGCGCGGCTTATCGCTTTCAAGTATATATAAGAGCGTGCGAAATTACATACATTATTTAATCCGTACGATACGGTTCAACTATAATTAACACATTTAATTTAAGTCAGTTCTAAATTTAAAACAAGTTTTAAATCGCTTTACATTTATTTACAATTAATTCGCATACGCGTACAAATAAATATCGTAATTTTGAGTCAACTATAGGCGCGCCTTTAGTAATCTATCTATCTCGCTCTCTCTTCCCCTTAATTAGTCTATCTCGCTCGCACTCCCGCTTAGTCTACCGCGCTGCCGTTCTACCTAGCTTAGCGCTCCAAAATGGCCGCCTACTCTTTAACGCGTGCACCTCGTGTCTCGGTGCCGGTAATCGTAGCGCCTCCTGGAGCGCTCCGTTTTTCGGTCGTGTGCGGTTTCGGAGTGTTGTGTGTGAGTGTCGGCAGTAGTTCATATCAAGTGTGTGTGTGGCGTTCAGGGTGTCGTCGATGGTGCGCAGCAGCCTGACTCAGCTGATTGCCGGCTGCCGCTTCATCGGCGATTTTCTGTTCGCCCCATGAATGTCAGCGTGCTCCGGGTGTCAGTGTCAGTGTCTGGGAGTGTAACGGGTCGGTACGTGTCGTTACGTGCATCTCCGCTGCACTTTTCAGTCAAGTTTTCTTGTTTTTCTTGCCCGCCGGCAACACGTGGTCAGGAGTGTGTGCATGTGTTCTCTCTCTCGTGCGCTCTCTTTTTTTTTTCATCCGTCGGATCGCGACAGCTCGCCTGTTTTCCTTGTTTACTTAGTCGTGGTTGGCATGTAAGGGAAAATATGATTTTCGCATTAGGCGCGTTTTAATTACGTATTTTCAGCTGGCTACGGGGCGGCAAGGGACAGGGATGGCCTTTTCTGAGGTGTTGCAAATAGCGCAACGCTCTCTGAAAAGGCCTTGTAATGCACCGCATTACAGGAGGTACAACGATTGTAGTGGTTTGGGTTCTAATCCAACAATGTGATAACGTCTCAGCAAAACACGATTATATTCACTGATCTCGGATACTACTTGGGTACTCGAAAGAGTTAAAAGTTAACCCTTCACTCCTTCGTGGGACCATTTCGTTTTTCTAGCACCTGTTATTTCTTGTTTCTTTCCTTAATCTCACATAAATGTACCGTGCAAAGTCTTGTTACATTTGTCAATATAACATTTTTTCATATATCGTGTTTTAATGTAATTATTTAATCATAGAATTATTGAGCAGCTTGTGTATGTATATTAGTTTACGGGATATCTCTCTCTCACTCTCGCTCTGTAAAATTTTTCTTAAGTGAATGATTGCAAGTCGAAGGTCTTTCCGACCAATCGCTGGAATTTTCTTTTTCTACATGTTTTTCGTGATATTAGTGATCTCGAGAAATTTTCATTTTCACTGAGCTGATACTTCATTGCAGCAATGTTCGTTTACTAATAATAATAAAGCCGACATGACTACTATTAACATCGAGTTGAGATATCAACTCATCATCATGTGAAAATAATCAGTGATACACTGGGTCATTCGAGACGTCGTTGGACTTTTATAATTTAAGTGAGTGCGATTATTGTCTCGTTTTGTTTATTTTAACGAATGCAAATTTAGCTACCGGCTATATTGTGAAGTTGAGTTGATGTTTTGGGTTTAAAATTTGCAACGGTCCATTACTTTACGGATTTATATGACACCATCCATGTGAAATCATTTAATTAATGATCTAAATCGATAAATCAGGTATCTATAATGTTATGCGTAGACAATTTAGGATATGTACATATATGAATATATTATGCGTAAATCTGCAAATAATTATGTATATTGTAAGCGTGTAAATCTACAAACACAAATCTTGTATAACGGTTGAAATTGATATATCCATTTAAATTGTATCGTTAAATTCCAATACTCAAACAAAGTATTTAATTATTGCCTTCGTATAGTCAGTCCTCTTTTCCGTACAAAATGCGCAATTACCTTCAAACTGGAATTTTATGACATCTGACCGAAATGAGCTTATCTTTCACATGTTCGTTAATAATCAAGCTACCATGCAAGCATTACTTCACAATTGTGAGAAACTCTCCGAATGATTAATAACTTATAAAGCTCGACCAAGTACTGCTGAAAATATACTTATTTACAATATAAGTAGTCATGAAATCGGTTAACTGAAAGAGTTGAAACATCGATGGACATCCTTTTCACAAATCAAAGTAAATAGCAATCTATCGAGCCATACCTTGACCTTGGAAAATATTGCTCATAATATTTTGAAACTATTTGTGCAGTAAAAGCTGATATGCGATATTTTGGCAAAAACTGGAAAGTCAAGCCCTCAATGTTAATACTTCCACCTTCACCTCTAATCAACATACTAGCAACACAACATAATAATAATAATAATAATAATAATTATTATTATTATTATTATTATTATTATTATTATAAACGAAAACTGAACATAGGAACAACAAAAAAGTAATATATTATTTGCATACACATTTCTTCCCTCCTTTCTAATACTTATATCTTGAGTAGTATTAGTTTTACCTCAAGTGCTAGTATATTGTTCATCTAACTTATTTTGATTTTTCGTAGAATTATTATTTCTTGAATTTGATTTGGAATGTTTGAATGTAGAAAATTAACTTGCAATATTAACGGTGGTAAATGGACTAGGACTTGTGGAGCTTGCTGCAATGGAATGAGAACTTGAATTTGCGAGTATGATTTACGTGGTACATTAATGTTTGACGTTGAGAATTGTAAATGATGTTGAAACTGCGATGCTGGGTAATCAAAATAATTATCCGATGAAAAATGATTCCTATTCTTTAATGATATTAGATTTATAAGTGAGTTTGAATTACTATTGTAACAATTAACTCTACGTCGGCATATGTTTTTATAGAATTCTGTATATTTTGAATATTTTGCTCTGGATCACGACCTAAGAAATTCTCTGAGGAAAAAATATAATCTACTTAATATGGCGTTTATAAATTTTTCGAGAAAATTCTATTTCATAATGTAGGTCATCTAGTCGTTTGATTTTTCACAGAAGGATTACCCAAAAGAAAATACATGCATTGAAGAGGTTCTAATGTTCGGAATTTCGAAACAAATTGATTTTTTTGTTTTTCTTTAATCTTGACGTTGATTAGAATTAGTCGAATTAAATTGAGATTTGTTATGATGATTCGTCCAAGAAAAAGCTCAGCAGGTGATCAACCACTGGTTGAATGTGATGCTTTTCTATACTACTTCAAAATTGCATTCAAATTTTCTCTCGATGAACCTGGTGTGATATTCATTTTTTGTAAAAGTAGCAAATAATTCATTCATTAAAAATATTATTGCTGAACTTCTGGTAGATTGAATAATTTTAACTTCTAACCATTATGATTAGACCTACCTATTCATTATTTATTCTTTTTCACAGAGCTTTTAGGTATTCCTAATTATAATTTCGGAAAACTAAAGAAAGATGGGCATCTTTAGCACAATCCACACATGATTTAATTAAATATTCAATGTCAGCATCAATATCAGACCAGTAAATAAATGATAAGGCAATACTTTTCATTTTCACAATATCAATGTAAGTTACGTGCAAATCATCGAGAATAATTTTTCTTAAACAAGGTGAAACTACTACTCCGTGTTCAAAAATGAAACAATCAACAAGTCTATAGTTGGATTTAGGAGTTTTGTAATCATACGAAGAAAGATTTTTATCTGTTCAAGTGATATTGAATCAGTTTTCCTAATTATAAATCCGTGCGACTTGTTTTGCAATCAATTTAGTACAAATTCGTAGTTGCTTTATTTAAGATATAATGAATTGATCAAAGTCATTAACTTCTTCTCCATATTAAAATAAAATTTGTGCTAGAAAATCAATCATTTGAAGTTAAGAAGCTGGAGAAAAATAATCTACGTTTGTATTTTAAGGAAAAATGGTCTTGAATTATATGTCATAATTAAAATGAGTCGTTATTTTGAAGATGTTTCAGAATAAAGAATCTATGTTAAAGGTTTACGATCAGTAATCATGATAAATTTTCGTACATGTACATAGAAGAGAAACTTTTGCTAAGATCAAAAAATTGTCAGATCCTCCTTATCGATTTATGGGTTTCGTTGTTCAGTAGTTGTAATTGAACGACTTGCTTGGGCAATTATTACACCTTCCGTGCCATCATGGAGTCTATATGATAGTATTGTTACCAAACCAATCCTGCTAGCATTGACTGCCAGTAGAAGAAATAAAGCTGGATAATAACGCTTTTGGAGAAATCAAAATATTTTGGAATTTTTCGTAAGCTTTGTTAATAGGAGTACATTTGAATGATTCTTCACGAAGCATATCTTTAAATGGACGTGATTTAATGCAAACAAGTATATTAATTAATAGAAATAATTACAATATATATTACCAGCTCAAATCCTTCCGATGTCTGCAAAAGAAGAATCTGCTCACAAATTAGTCTTAGCTCGTTTTTTGAAAAATACTCCTTCAGTTCATCGCGGTTGTTATGCCAAGTTTCCTTAAAGTCAGCATCAACTGTTGCAGCTGCCTTCAACTTCTCTAACACTTGAGTTGGCCAGGAAAAGGTCAAGAAATATTCTTTCATTAGCACAATTAAACAGTTTAATTGGTGGACCATTTTAATCGAAGCACCCAGAAATCTTTTTCCAGGTAAGGATGCGTGAAACATGTTTCAGACAAAAATTATTGCATTTTGAGAGGGGCATCTTGTGGTGACCTTAACTTCGACCTTGAGGGTCATTTTCAAGGTCATTTGGAGGTCACATTTGTTTCTACTTTTCTATTAGTAGTAACAGTAGTAGTAATTTCTACAATACTTGTTTTGGGAGTATCTTGGATAGGGTAAATAAATCACATCAAAGTGTACAGTACACAAATTGATCTTATTTATCATGAAAAAATTATCATATTTATTATCTTTTTTATTAATAATTAATCAGGAATCACAAAGCATTGTGAAGAAATCTTAATAATTACAAAAAATGTCGTTTCAAAATAATGTTACTCAAGTTAGAATTACGAACGGGTTTATGAAAAAGCTTACAACAAAAAAACCCTTACAGGAAGGGTCACCTAGATACTACATGTGTTATGTTTCAAGAACGTTGAATTCTTTGTTGTTTCCGAATCCGTGATAAAAAAGTAGGCTATTCCGAGAAACAGAAAGTTGACCTTCAAATAACCTTGAAAATGACCCTCAAGGTCGAAGTTAAGGTCACCACAAGATGCCCCTCTCAAAATGAAAAACCTTTGGCTACATCATTTTTCTCTAAACCATACCGATCTTAGGTTAGTTAGGTGGAAAGATTAAGAAAAAAATAATATTGAACTTTACGTGATGTTGGGGGCGACCTTGGTGGTACCCAGACCCCACGTATCATAGGTCATCTGAACGTAAAATTTCCCGCTCTTTCTGAATCCGAGGTCGAAAATGGGGGTTTCTATTTAAAAAAACAAAGTTGACCTTCGGATGACCTTGAAAATGACCCTCAAGGTCAGAGTCAAGGTCACCCGATTATGTCCCCCTCGGAGTCCAGCAACTTTAGTCTGAAACATGTTTCAGGCATCCTTACCTGGAAAAAGATTTCTGGGTGCTTCGATTAAAATGGTCCACCCTGTATATATATATATGGGACGATACATGTCAACCGGATCACTGCTGTGTCCAAAATTTGATGTGACCAAAAAAATCGTGCAACGACTCATTTTAAAGCTTAGGATATCTACTTTCTGATGCTTGTGCGCCGTTGCAAAATCCAACATGGCGGCTCCAATATGGCGGCTACAAGAGACAAACTCGTAATCAAAAAATTTTATTTTTCATATTTTTAGTAATAAATGTTAAAAAAATTAATATTTCATATTTTTTTATGAAAATCTGGCTCATTTCCTACAAAAAAGTAACAGAGACCATTTTCGCTAAAATGAAAAATAAAAAAAATATAATTTTTTGAAAATTTTCAAAAATAAAAAACTTTGCGATTTTTTTACTCAGAAGGAAATGAATTTGGAAAAAAAATTTAAGGAACAAAATTGCTTGAAATTCTTCAAAACACAAGTGTGAATTTTTTCGAATTCCTTTGAGCGATTTTTTGCTTTTTGGATTTATCGGATTGTTTGAAAAATTAAAAAACTTCCCAAGATCTTTTACAAAAATTCATACGTAGTCTACGACTAATTATAAGAACTTTTTTTTAAATTAGTTGGTCTATTTTAGCTTGTTCTTTCTATGCCTTTTATTTTCGGAAACGACAGTCTTTTTCAAGATAGTCGTTTTTCTGATATATTGGATGGTACTCAGCATCGGTAGAAACTCAGTAACGGTTCTTCTCAGGATAGTTATTAAGATAATTTTCCAGGTTTGTGCGGAACATCGGTGGTCAATTTCCAACAGTCCTTTTCAGAATAGTTGGTGTATTTCCTACTTGTTTCATTTCTTTTAATTTTCTTATTTTATTTCCATTGTTTTTACAAGTACGTATTCACATCCTAATTGTGGATATGGCTGATTCGTCACAAAATCTCCATTCTAAGAGATGTTATAACCCACTGGGTAAAGATGGTCATGTGGGTAAAAACTTGCGGAATATTTCGCAAGGTATTTTTGAGTCCTATCCAAATTTGCATGCACTATCAAAAATTTGTCACACTTGCAGAAAAAGTATTTATAACTCTCATAAAGATCTTTCTTTTGAAGGTAATAGTCGAGATTACATGGAATTCGATGACTCCTTGAATGAACCTCCGAATAAAGGAATACGCGAATCCTGCAGTAAAAATGATAGTATAGAGGACATGAAATTTGATGATTCCTTGGAAGAACTTGCATGCAAATCTAGAGAAGAACAGTTAGAAGAACTCTTGAATGGCCTTAAAAAGAAATTCCTAAGTTTATCTGAAAATGATCCAATGCGTACGTCTATTCTCACTATAGCTCCTGATTGTTGGAGCATTTGTACAATCATGGAAGAATTTAAATGTTCTTATAGGCTGGCAAAAAACTCTAAGGATTTGAAAAATTCTGGTGGAGTATTATCAGTACCACCTTTCAAAAGGGGAAAAAATATAGATGAAGAAACTGTATCGAAAGTTATTGAATTTTACGAAAATGACACAAACGGTCGCATTATGCCGCATAAAAAAGAAGTTATCAAGGTCAAGATAGATGGTGTGATAGTTTCTAAACAAAAACATTTACTACTCTATGATGTTAAAGTTTTACATTTCATGTTCAAGGAGAAATATCCAGAACATCTTATTGGATCATCTAAGTTCGCAGAGCTGCGTCCTAAATGGTGTGTTTTAGCTGGATCATCAGGAACACACAGCGTTTGCATATGCACGACTCACCAGAATGTTAAACTAATGTTAGATGCTATAAATCTTAAATTTTTGAGCAGGGATTCTGAATTTCAATTATGTGACTACAAAGATTGTTTTAAATTCATTCAGTGTAAGAAACCTACAACTGATTGTCATTTACTACAGTGTAACAAATGTCCTAATACTGAGAAGCTTTCCGACTTCCACGAGCAGTGATTATATGCTTGTTTGCATGTTTGAATTTTCGTGTACTATATCGACGTAGATGCTAACAGTGGAAACAGCTTTTCCAATTGCTCTGCCCAGCTTTGAAATTGATCACGAACGATCCTCTGTTTTCCGAATGCCTGGCTCAAATGCTTGTTAACTATTATTGTAAAAAACATTAAGGAAAAGGTCTTATTTTCGGGAACAGTCTAGAGCGACGAGTATGAGACCGTGCGAGAGACGCGAACGAGAAGTATCGAACGAGAAGTATCAAATAATGAAAATTCAAATAAATGATAGGTACTCAAAATATCGCTAGTCATTAAAAGTCAGAAAGAATGGAGGAATTGGGTCGCGTGAGAAAAGACATGCGCGTTCACGAGAAGCGTGAATCATGGTCACCGTACACACTGCTCGACTTCGAACCTTCGGCCAAAATTGGAAGACGCGTAATAAAAAATTAACTGCTGCTCTCGGGCCCGGGGATCATCACGCGGTGTGATAAAATTATGAGAATGAATACACGGCTGAACAACTGATTAGTTTTAGCTTGCGGTTAGAGTAGAAGTTTGTAGCGAATCTAGGATCGAGCGGTTTACGACAAATTTATTGTAATCGTTTGCAAGAGAGGAGTGGACGTACGAGTGTGATCGTCGATGTAGAGTGTGAGAGGATCGATGAGATATGAATGCCGCGATGATGTACGCCGGGGCGGCTTGTCGCGGGCCCGCGATTGAGTCACTGGTACTGCTCTCGGAGCTCAAACTCGACCCTTGGACGTGCACGAGCGCGGGATGCGTTACGTGGCCGTGAAGCCAAAATTTTCAGATTCGCGGAGTTTGCTCCCCGAAGGCTGCAGACCCCGTTTGGAGTTTTACTCTTTGTTGTGTGGGTCATCTCATCTTACTTGATGAGTTCCGGATCGGGCAATAATAAGATTGCTCCTAGGACCGGTAGGCTGGCGAGTGATAGCGAGCGCGAGAGTCGGAGGGCGAGAGAGCAGGAACGCGATAAGCGTGGCAGCGTGTCTGCAAGGCCCAAAGAAAACATGTGTACCTAGTGGGACGGCGTTGGCGGAGAGGTTGGCGAGAAAATTCGGCAGCAGGCTGAAAAGAGATGCACTTTACGTCCAGATTCCGTCGAGGCGAGTTGTACCTTCCTTTAGATTTGTGCGCGCTACCTTGATCGTAGATTAGATCCTTCTTTTTTGTAAAATAGCGGCTTTTTCCTCACACGGTGAGGTTTTTTATGCCGGCTATTTAGTCTTAACTTTTGATTTGTAAACTAATTTTATTAAAAGAAAATATCGAAATTCAGTGTACTTGACTTGACCATCCCTTCCGCACAATTGCTCACCCCTAACAATTATATTAGCGACTTTCGCTGTTTTGGAATTTTTTTTTGCCGATTATCGTCCTTAGTAATCAAATTGCATAAATCTACGTCACCCAATCCTTCGTCATCAGAATCTTCTTCTATAAGCTCTTTTTCGGAATATGGGTTCAATAAATTTGTATCAAAATGTCCATTACTCTTATCACGGACATATGCTGCTAAATAACAAGCACCGGTCCAGTCATCAGCCAAATCTAAATTAACTCCTTCTCCAACGTGATACTAGGAGCAAATATCAGCCCAGCAACAGCAGCGACGGCAGGAGCAGCGGCAGCAACAGTAGCGGTAGCTACGGCGGCATTAGCGGCGGTGGCCGCAGTCGCGTTTGTGTCACAAAAGCGCCCGAGTAAGTACGCTTATTTTTTTGTTAGATCGCGTGATTGCTGAACGTCCGCGTTTACGGGAGTGCCGTATGACCTTCGCGCGTCCGACCGATTCACTTGTGCGCGCATTTTCGTCGCTGACCTTCCGGGCGAATTTTTTTGTTGCGCCGTTGTTCCGTTTAGTGTCCGAAGGCGGATTCTTCACGCGCGCGCTTATGTGCCGTAAAATTTTCGCCTAACCTTACCGATTTGCTGATTGATAATGAGCTATCCCCCGTTTTGCGAGTAACGTAAGATTGTCCGCGTGCACGTAGTTATTGTCGATTTCTTGGAACGATTTTCCTGTAGGTTGCGATTAGACAAAGCCTGACCTTCGCATGACCGGCCGATTCACCCGTGTACGCTAGTTGTTGTAGATTCGTTGTGGAATTGTCCGTTGATTGCCGAACGACCTTCGCGCGGGCGACGAGTCGCATACGCGCGTTAATGAAGTTATTTGTGAAGCCGATCGGATATATTACGCGAATCGCGTCTGACCTTGGTTCGACAGACATGTTTTCCATGTGCGCATCATTAGCCCCTGTTTTCCGTTATATGATTATTGCTTGAGATGCTAATAACGTCGATCGAGTAGCGACTGACCTTCGCGCGACCGACCGATTCCGCGCGTGTGTGTTTACTTGAATACATTCCTGAGCTTTAGTGCGCGAAGTAGATAATTTGGATGTTGCATAACCACGCGTTCGCAATCCATCGAGACCGTCCGCATCAACTATCGTCCGCCCAAGTCGACGTCGCGTCGCGGTGCGCCACTCCTCCCTCTACTGGATTAGATCAGGTAGACCATCGCGAGCGATTGACCTTGGGTTGACCCGAGGATTTCTTGAATTGGTTTAATAAACTCGAGTCCATATTAATTTATTGTTCTTATTGACTTTGCCCGCTTAACCACCTCGTGCGAACCACGCCACCAGTCGACGACGAACTGGAGGGGACCTCTCTTATCTACTGGCCTGTCAACGAGGCGTCCAGGAGACGCCACCCGACGTACCCGCTCCCGAGGCGAGAGCCTCGTGCCCCGAGTAACACCGACTAGCCGACGAACCGCAGCCGTGGGTGGCTAAAAACCACCCGTTGTCCCCTCTTCTTCCGTTCGGTATTCTCTCGAACGACCCCGTATAGGATTTCATGCTCCCTCTTTCATCTCCCATAGGTGCTTGCGCGCGAGATCGGCGTACGACGACGACTACGAGGAAGGAGACAACGAGGAAATCATCCGACAAACCCTAGCGACCAGGAAGGGAACGCTGATCGACCATCACCGCATCGTCAATCCGTTCCCCCGCGACAGCCGATGTTGCAGCGCTACCTGCTCTCCTAACTCGGGAGCACGGTAGCTGGCGCCCAACTCAAACAAATAAAAGCTGCACACATTATCGGCTGACTGTGCCGCTGGCGACCGGTCGAGGCCGGAGAAAGAATTGTCTTGTCTTTAGCACACATTTATTTTTCCCCTCCCTTTGTCCCGTCGCAACCTATGTTTGATCTGTTTATTAATACTTGAGATTTTCTAGAAAATTTTAAGGCTGGTTTGGAGTTCATATAGACGTTGCTTTTAATTTGTCGAAGATGGTTTCCTTGGCTTTTAGTAATCCATAGGTTATTCCATTCATCATATATTTTTAAGTTTATTAGTTTGTCAAAATCTTTTGGAAGTTATGTTTAATACTATTTCCGTTTAGATTACATGATGCTTCGGCGAATGAAAATACCTATGTTTACTGTGTCGAGAGGACAGTTATATTATCGTATAGTTAGGGCAATTTTCTTATATCTGAGGTTTTAGTGAGTTAATCATGCGATTCTTTATTTATTTGTTTTATAACAAAGCAGAAGTCTATGTAGATAAGAGATTTTGTCGGGGAATTTAGGATATTTTTGATTGCTCTAAGAATAATTGGTATTAAAGATATTGTTGTATAGCTTCTGTCAGTGAAATTATTGTTTCTTCAATAAATTCGGTTGTGTTGGTGATCTAGTATGGATTAAATGAGACATTCAGTGTAAAATATTTTATTCCTGGAATATAGTCGTTTAAATACGTATTTTATGAGAAAGGATTTCATTTTTTTATGTTTTTTGTGATTTGTTCGTCAATTGACTTTTCTTATAAAAATATACAAAATAAAGGGTACATTTGATTATTCGGATGACATAGAACTCTGGATGCTTCGTTTAATGTAAATTTTTTACGTCATAGGTTTAGAAATAAGCTGTATTGTCGCTAATAATGCTGATTATTGGACTTCTAACACATGCTTCTGTTACTATGCTGCATTGGATATTGAGTTGATTTTGTTAAGTATGCTTTATTTTGCTGATATTTTAGTTTGCACCTCAATAAGCAATAAGCGTTTTCAATATGTTCATCCTTAGCATACAGTCTTTTTTGAGGTTTCCTATATGTGATTTCTAGAGAAGTTTTGAGTCGAAAATAAGGCCTAGTATTTGAATTTCTTCAAGGGTATTACTGGTTATTTTTCATGTGCTGAAGCTTTTTCTACAAGTTGTAATATGTCTAGAATTTTTACTTAATTGTTTCACTACGTTTTAAGATATCTTCTGTGTATAAATAGGGTCGTATCATCAGGAAATATATATATATATATTTAACGGCAGCGTCTATGTATGAGTTGATTGCTAGTAGAAAAAGTGTTATGCCGATGACGAATCCTTCAGGAACTCCATTGGTTAGTGGTCTTTTTTCTAAGAGGTGGTTATTGATACGTAGATTTCTATTTTTATTGGTTAGAACATTTTTTATAAAGTGGAACATGTTTCCTGTTTTGTAAAAATTTGGAGGCTTTTTTTTTCGCAAAACGAGATCATGTTTTTTCAAGATCTAGACATACCATTAATAGCTTTTTATTATTCCTAAAGGCGTCGCATATGTTTAATTAATTTGTAATATTACTGATTTGAAGGTGCCATCGTAGCCGTTTGTTTAATTTTTTCAAGAATTTTACATAGACAATAGGTTAAGGAAACTATTCAATAGCTTTCTTTTCTAAATATTGATTTGTGTAGTTTGAGTATTGGTACAATTATGGTATTTTTCCACAAGTCTGGAAATATTTGTTTTGTCAAAATTATGTTAAAGATATTTTGTATGGTCTCCTGGGTTGTTTGAGGCTGATTCCAGATAATAAGAATTCCGTACGGCAATGACGTACTGTCTGTCCTGTCCTCTACGGGCGGTAACATTTCTTTGCAATGTCTCCTCTTGTTCTTCTGTTCTTTTTTAACATTGATACAACAATCTTTGTTATATATCTGTATTTATGTTACAAAACATAAATGTTTTGTAACATTTATTTGTTTCTCAAATCATGTTATAAAATAGTTATTATTAATTATTTTAAAAGTGAAGTAAAACACAAATTAAAAACGAGAAATATTATGTGCAATAGAATCACTTGAAAATAATTTTAAACTTTTTGAATTTATATTTGTTCTTCAAGAATTGAAAAATTAAAAGAAAAGGTTAAGATTGTGGGTGAAACCGCATTTATATCCCCATATACGATCAAAATTTGGAGCATATGATCTTATCTGCATATACTTTAAGTTAAATGATCATAAAAAGTTCTATAATTTCATGAGAGTGTCTATAAATAACTATCTACGTTTATTATTAATTAAAAAATAAGCTAAATAAACAAAGAATAAGAAGAGTTCCTATCAAATCAGAAATTAGGTTAGCTTCTGTATTGCAGTAAGTATTATATTTACAAATAAATTACTAAAAATACTAAGAATAATTTTTTATAGCTATTTAGGTCACGGAGGCTCAGTATGAAAAAATGCATTTTATTTTCATATAGGATTGTCAACTATGTATGAAATGATAGCTGAGACCTGTAAAAGTATAACTGAAGTTTTAGTCTCACTATACATACCATCGCCTGATGAAGATGGACGGAAACGAATATCTTATGAATATAAAACTATAGAATTTTAATAAATTGTGTAGAGAGTATTGATGGCAAAAACATATACAGATATAATGACCTACTTACGGTGGTAGTAAGTTCTGATATTCCAACTTTATTTGGTTCAATATGGAAGACCATGGTAAATATATATGTTCAAAATTAAATTTTGTATTATGTAACATAACATTAATATTATTTCACATAAAAATGAATATTTTATAACTTATAGGTTCTATGAGTGATCCAAGTGTCTGAAGAAACAAATTTTGCTCAAAGACTGAAGAATAATTCATCAGATCTACTAAGTGTGAAAAGAATTAACGGTACAAACTTTGAGTTGCTTTTCGTATTTGTTGGAGATGAGATATTTCCCTTAGAATCACATAATGAAACTTTATGCTAGAAGAGTTCTTCGAGAATATTAATTGAAGAACTTTCAATTATTAAATGACAAATTTTGTACTAATGGAAAGAACTTTCAATTATTGATTAAGTCGAGCTAGGAAGTTTGTAGAGTGTGGTTTTGGCATTCCACGTAGAAAATAGGTTGTGTTTGGAGAATCTCTTAGATTTAATCTCAAAACGATTGAACAAGTTGTAACAAATTGAATATGTTTGCATAATTTCATATGATAACAAAATCCTGAACCAATATCTCTCGTGTATCCAAATGAAAATCAAGACGTAAGACTAGAAGAAATGCTCTGTACTGTCATAAATGCGTTTACAGAGTATTTTTCATCACTAGAAGGTGCTGTTCCATGGCAAAATAAATACTTATATTTGAATTTATCATAGAAAATACTTACATTTTAAGTGTACCACAGCTCATAAATAAGAAGGTAATGGAATATCATTGAAATTTAGCACAATTACTGAAGATTTTTAATAAAAAAACATGAAATTTTATATTTCTAGAATTTCATATTTTAGTATTATATAATTTATATGCATTAAGAACTACTCCAAAAGATTCCAGATGCTTTGGAACAAAGTCATGGAAAATATTTATTTAACCAATTGAAAGATAACAAGTAAGCCTAATTGTGATGCTTGATATGCTAATACTATGAATTATAGATATAATCAAATATAAAATCCTTACCGATACACAAGAATAGTATGAATCTTATTTAACCCTTTTCCTCCCAAATAACACAAATTTTTTCTTAACTTTCATCCTCATATCTTTTAATGAAAAAATCGTATGAAAAATTTATCAAGCATCATATCTTGTAGATTTTAACCTCCTCTTTCGAATGCCGTTGACAAAATTTACCTAAATTGTAAGCCGGAAACGTTATAGGCCGGTTTTTCGGAAAATTCACAAATTTTTCGCATTTTTTTTCTAAAAAAACTATATTTTGAAATGGAAAAAGTTTGCACACACCATTGGAAACACTGTTATCGGTGTTATAGATGTCTTTTCTTTCAAATGCCGTTGGATTTTTTTCGAAATTCAAAATGGCGAACACAAAATGGCGTTCGAAAGGAAAAATTTTTTTTTTTAAACTTGACGAATTTTTTCCTCCAAAACTATCAAGTTTAGTGAAAAATTTCTAAGAACAAAAATGTCTTAAAATTAGTCAAGAAATACTCTCAAATTTTTTCAGATTTTTTTTACAGCGAATTTGGAAATTTCGATTTTCGACGAATTCGAAAATTAACTCGGAAAATTCTGAAAAAAATTGAGAGTACTCCTTGGTAAATTTTAAGACTCTTGTTATTATGAATTTTTTTATTGAGTCAATAGTTTTTGAGTAAAAAATTAATCAATTTTATTCCTAGTATACTTTTTTTTCAAATTGGTTTCACAAAATTTTAAAAAATTTCAAGTCTAACAATTATTTTTTTTGCTACCCTCGCTAAAAGTCTATTTTCCTGATAGCGACGCGATAGGACTTTAGGCGAGAGAGTTAATTTTTGAATTCGTGGAAAATCGAAAAATCGAAATTTCCAAATTCGCTGTAAAAAAATCTGAAAAAATTTGAGAGTATTTCTTGACTAATTTTAAGACATTTTTGTTTTTAGAAATTTTTCACTAAAGTTGATAGTTTTGGAGAAAAAAATTCGTCAAGTTTAAAAAAAAATTTTTCCTTTCGAAAGTCATTTTGTGTTCGCCATTTTAAATTTCGGAAAAAATCCAACGGCATTTGAAAGGAAAGACATCTATAACACCGATAACAGTGTTTCCAATGGTGTGTGCAAACTTTTTCCATTTCAAAATATACTTTTTTTAGAAAAAAAAACGCGAAAAATTTGTGAATTTTCCGGAAAACCGGCCTATAACGTTTCCGGCTTACAATTTAGGTAAATTTTGTCAACGGCATTCGAAAGAGGAGGTCAAAATCTACAAGATGTGATGCTTGATAAATTTTTCATACTATTTTTTCATTAAAAGATATGAGGATGAAAGTTAAGAAAAAATTTGTGTTATTTGGGAGGAAAAGGGTTAAGCAGCTCAAAATTCTTATACAGACATTATTTCATTATTACAAACTTGGAAAAGCTTAGATTTAATTGAAAAATGTCCAATTTTATGATGGTAAATACATTTCAAAGTTTACAATAAAATAGGCAATACGAATTAGATAATCTGAAGTATAAAAATTTGAATCAACCATGAATTTAATTTATTTTACTATTATCGCTTTTAAGTTTAGAAATGTAGTTAATTATATTGTTCACGCATATAACTTAACATTCTTTCGGTAACATTTCTGGAACTTTTTCTGTATCCGAGAAATGTATGTAAGTTTATCACTTAAATCTGCCTACATGATTGTTTCCTCCTTTAGTTATCATTACTTTGAAAACAGACACTAACAAGCTATACTTAACATTAAATTTATCAAAGATGTCGTTTATTACATAATTTGTTAGAATATCCGATGATATACGTATTTGAGAATATTATTCTCTGTTGTTTTAAAACTAAGGGTCTAACAGAAATTTTCTGGTTATTTATAACAATATGTTTGTACTCTTTGGTTACCTGGTCGATTAGGTCTTAGTGTGTAAAATAAATGAAAATTCTGTTATTTGAAATTCTTAAGTCAAAAATAACATATTTAGTTTTTAATATATTGCCGAAGGCCTATGTCTAGTCAGTTAAGTTGAGACCATCGACACAGTTCATGATAAGACTCTGGCTTCTCTTGGGAGGTAAATTTTTCTGTGCTACATTTGCGTAACTTGAATTCGATGCCTTGTTCGATATGAATGTTAGTATTTCGCTGGTTGTATTTCTAGTTGTAGTACCGTTGCCGTTGGAAAATTTTTTTACAGGATCTTTAGAAATTATCTCGTTTAACATAACGTATTAATTTCTAGAAATCCTGAGAAAACATTTTCCAGTAGTAATGCTGAGTTGTAGTTGTCATGTTATTATTTGAGTGTTCACTTGCGGTTTTGGGATGAATGGGCTGTTGTCCTAATATTAATTTTACTTAACTGACTACGGAGCTATAATAAACATGTTTATTCTCAATGAAGACCCAACGTGAACTGATGTTTACTTTGTTTAATTTGAAGAGGAATAGATTAACATTAAAACCTGAAGAAGAGTAGAGAAAATTAGGTTAATTTTCTTAGTTGGCAGAATTTGCATATTAGATTTAACTTCGTCAACCGTATGTTTTGTGCTTTCAAATGCATAAACAATATTTCATTTTTTTTTAATTTGTAGGTTTTTTAGATACCATTTCGTCACATATGTCATTATTCATTAAACCATGTACAGACTGTTCTATTACCCTATGATCTAAGAACGCTCCATACTCACGTAGTAATCCACTCTTTGTTTCATTTGCAGAGAAAAAATTAGAAATTACCGTCTTGTAAGATTTTTCTGTTATGTTATTCTAACACAGCAACAAAATAAAATAGTAATTTACATACACAACAGAGATAATAAGAGTAATATTATTATTTGAAGCTTTATTCGTTGTGCACATATAAATGTTTACTTTCAAACTTCAAGTTCACCTCTTAAAACTTTCTTTCCCAATAAATTATTATTAAATATTATTTATTTTTTATTTATTATTATTACTAGAGTATATGTACATATATATATTACAAAATCGCAATTTGTACACACATACATTACATTTAACACGTAACCCAGCCTAGAAAGTGAATTTCTGTACGCTAATCTAGTTTATAAATAAAACTAAATACACTAGTAACTATAACTAATAATGTTTTGCCTGGTTATGATCTCGTAGTATAACACCACTAGATCCCGCAGGTAAGTATTGCACTTTGATGAAAAATTTCTTCTTTACCAGTATTTGATTAGCATCAATCCCGCAGTTGTGATACATCCTAGAGTTGCATTCTTGTCTCTTGCGTAAATTATTTTTTCTATACTGCTGTCTTACTATACAAGTAAGACCGATAGCACAAGTAGTTACTTGTGGTATAGGAGTTCATATAATATGGAAACATTGATGTGTGTTGGAGAGTTAAGTCACAAATACAAAATGCCGTGAAAACTATTTTGTCAACAACTACTAGGTATTTATGTTTAGATTGTAATTTTAGAGAATATATAGAATTTGAAAAAATTTGTATTTCTTTCTTACATCTATTAAAATACAGTCAAATTTTGAATTAAACGAATATCTTGTTTTAGTTGTCATGCATTGCGCATTTTTTAAGTTAACAAGAAGATTTAATTCAATTCTTAACTTTAGCCTTAAATGAAAATGTTACTATTTCTAATGAAATGAGCTAACTTAGCTCATTTTGCTAAGATCTTCGATAAACTCATTGCATCTAAATTGATAAATTATCGTGAGAAAAATAAACTAATCTCAGTAGCACAATCAAGTTTCCGTAAGAGCCATACTATTAAAACGCTTTTGCTCAAAATTACTGATGATATTAGACGAGGAATTGATAATGAATTAGTCACCATTCTCTTAATGTTTGACTTTAGCAAGGCATTTGACTCAGTGAATCATGTCGCGCTACTAATTGTAAGTGATGAGAGAACTAAACTACTCGGATTATTTTATTAAATGGTTCTGGTCTTACATAACTGATAGATCTCAAGCTGTTATCGATCAGTGTGGTTACTACGAAATTTATAAAATTGTCGTCCGGATTTCCCCAAGGTTTAAACCCTGACTCAGTAGCTTTTATAATAATTATAAACAATAGTGTTGTAAACTATCTGGTTCATTGCAATGATACTTACTATTGTTGATAACTTCCAAATTTATCTTCAGTGCAGAACGGAAGACCTTCCCACTTATCTTAAGTTACTAAACGATGTCACAAATAGAATCCTCAAATAGTCTACTACTTGCAAGTTACTGTTTAACTATAATAAAATAATAGCTATTATTTTTGTTTCTAAGCAAAACTTTAAACGTGTCGAGACAAAAAAATTTACGCCAATTACTTGAAATGGTCACCGCAGATAAACTTTGTAAATATTATAAAAATTTAGGAATCACTATGAATAATAACCTCAGCTGAAATACTCCGATCTTTAAAATAATATATAAGTGCATTGCGATTTCAAACATTTATGGTTTAGAGCCAAATATCTGATAAATAATGATAAAAAACAGATTGATTTTACACTACTGCTTCCTCACTTCGACTATTGTTATTTGGTTTAGTGACCATCCGGTACACTTGAACACAAACTCGTAAATTTTACAAAACCACGTAGTTAGGTTCATTTTCAAACTGCGGGAGAGCAGCTACTCTATAGAACGCTACTATAAGTATTTAAATTGACGCCTTGTCACTAGGAGGCGCTAATATTTTTGGCAGTGGTCACTTATCAAGTTCTACAATTTAGGTTATCTGAGTATTTGATACTTACTTTACTTACATCAAACTGTGATATATGGCACACCACCCGACCACTTACATCGGGTATTTCATCATCCTTTATCTTAGCTAAAACTAATATCAACACATTTGAGTATATCCTTTTTTAGTTTACAAGCAATGAAATTGGTGGATACTATGCTTTATCCAATTAGAATAAAACCGTAAATTAAATCGTTTTATTCCTAGATTTATGAGTATTTTGTAAAAAGAAAATATAACGTTAGTGAGATATAGTAAAAAAATTACATATTTTGTATATCTCGTTAAATGTATAATGCCCCTTTCACGTCAAACGGATCACCTCTACTAACAAAATTGTAGTCAATTTACAGAAGCCATTTTGTGCTCAAAATGTTTGTTGAAGAATGTACTTTCAAAATAAATGTGGTTTTTTGTGCCAACCAATACGGCGGCTCATAGATGTAAAAATTATGGGTCAGTTGTTAATATCTCAAAAAAAAATCACATACCACAAGCAAAAATAATAAATATTTTAAGCTTAAAAGAAAGCCAATAAGTTGTTCTTTAAAACCCAATTCGATTTTTTCAAATTAAAAATGGTGGTTCCAACGTGGCGACTCAAAGTTGCAAACTTGCTAGAAAACTCATAAAAATAAATTATTAAACAGTGTTATTAAAAGTCGTTATTACTTGTGTTTTTATATTAAAACGAAGATTGTTATTTGTTCTTTCATAATCAGTCCAATCTTTTATCAAATTTAAAATGGCCGGCCACTCTAATATGGTGTCTTAAATATATAAAATTGCAGAAAAGCACAAAAAACAAGTTATTAAACAAATAAAAAGTCGTTATTGCTTTCTTCAAAACTAGTTTAATTCATTTTTAAATTCAAAATGGCCACCCCGATATAGTGTCTACATGAAAAACATAGATATAAAAATTCAAATTTTATTATCTGCGTTTAACAGGATTGAGACTGTCCCAATTGGAGTCCGCATTACTTGTTTTTTTTTAACTTAAAATTTTTTTGTTATTTTTTGTTAACTTAGTTAATTTTGTAGCTTATTATGTTTAAAGGTTTTGTGCTAGAAGATAACTTTTTAATTAGTAGTTCACTTGAATTGACAAATCCCGTGGGCATCTTGAATTCTAATGAGTGCAGGTGAATTGAAAAATCGTTTATTTCAAAATTGGTTGGCCTTATCATTGATTTTTTTATGACAATAACAGATTTGTATATTTGTAAAATGATTTTCTACCTATGTCAACACAGATTCACTTGTTATACTTGCTTGATGTAGTTGGTTTAACTTGCAAGCTGGCACAGTAAATATAAGTTTTAAATTTGTCAGCTACAGAATCACATTGAGTCTTATCATGTAGTATGGCATAAGTATGCCATTCAGCATCAATACTGAAGACTTAATGATGCATTAAATTTACCATTTGATATTAATTTTTATAATACTGTCTCGCATTATCTGACACATACATAATTTTTCGAACTTTGAGACATAATTGTTGTACTATAGATGTTCTTTTTCATGATATAAAGTGTAGTTGTAACACGAGTTCTACAGTCAGATAATAATATAAAATTTGTATGTTTAAATTCATTTTCTTTTTTATAATGTACAATTCCTGAATAAATACTACATCGTATTTTTTACAATGAAAACCTGGTGCGATATTCTGTACAACATAAGTGTAAAAAACGTCAAGGGAAAGGTCTTATTTCGGAAACAGTCCAAAACAACGAGTGTGAGACTGCGCGAGAGACGCGAACGAGAAGTATCGGTTTAGTAAAATGAGCCCGTTAAAGTAAATAAGATGCGAGCTAGGAAATAATGAAAATTCAAATAAATGATAGGTACTCAAAATATCGCTAGTCATTAAAAGTCAGAAAGAATGGAGGAATTGGGTCGCGTGAGAAAAGACATGCGCGTTCACGAGAAGCGTGAATCGTGGTCACCGTACACACTGCTCGACTTCGAACCTTCGGCCAAAATTGGAAGACGCGTAATAAAAAATTAACTGCTGCTCTCGGGTTCGGGGATCATCACGCGGCGCGACAAAATTATGAGAATGAATACACGGCTGAACAACTGATTAGTTTTAGCTTGCGGTTAGAGTAGAAGTTTGTAGCGAATCTAGGATCGAGCGGTTTACGACAAATTTATTGTAATCGTTTGCAAGAGAGGAGTGGACGTACGAGTGTGATCGTCGATGTAGAGTGTGAGAGGATCGATGAGATACGAATGCCGCGATGATGTACGCCGGGGCGGCTTGTCGTGGGCCTGCGATTGAGTCACCGGTACTGCTCTCGGAGCTCAAACTCGACCCTTGGACGTGTACGAACGCGGAATGCGTTACGTGGCCGCGAAGCCAAATTTTTCAGATTCGCGGAGTTTGCTCCCCGAAGGCTGCAGACCCCGTTTGGAGTTTTACTCTTTGTTGTGTGGGTCATCTCATCTTACTTGATGAGTTCCGGATCGGGCAATAATAAGATTGCTCCTAGGACCGGTAGGCTGGCGAGTGAGAGCGAGCGGGAGAGTCGGAGGGCGAGAGGTAAGGCTGAGAAGAGATGTACTTTACGTTCAAACTCCGACGAGACGAGTTGTGCCTCCCTTTGCACTTGTGCGCGCTACCTCGATCTTAGATTAGATCTTTTTTTTCTGTAAAATAGCGGCTTTTTCCTCACACGGTGAGGTTTTTTATGCCGGCTATTTAGTCTTAACTGGTAATTTGTAAACGGATTTTATTAAAAGGAAATATTAAAATTCAATGTACTTGTTTTCATCATCCTTTCCGCACAATTGCTCACCCCTAACAATAAGCGTAATTTTTTGCAAAATCACAATGTACAATATCCTACAGGAAGTCAATGAATTTGAAGTAAAATGTCATAAGCTAAAAATAATATCATTCATATTAGGTTATTCGAACATTTTTAGTAAATGATTCTCTAATTTTACATAAATAGGACAACTTGAGCATTCTTTTAAATAGCAATGTCTTTCTGGTGTTCTGCACATTACTACTTTCATACAATAAGATCTTTTATTTCACGGTCATAAGTAATTTTTTTTAAATTTGCACAATCAATTAAATTATTCAAATTTTCGTGTATATCACACACGCATATGCTATGTCTAGATTTTTTTTCAGCTAGTAAATACCAATCGGTTGTATCTTTTATTTGTTCTTAATTTAGTTAATCCTGTTAGAAATTCGGGATACTTTTTGATAAAATCTATATGCAGATATTTAATATCAGAATGCAAATAACATTTTTTAATTTTCTCTGATTTGCTATTATTTCTTACTGTAACTATATTTGTACCACCCATAATCAAACGCGTTTTTCAACAAATTTGCATATTTTATATGCCACTTCAGGACCGCCATCTTTAATTTGAAAGAAATTAATAAACTGGATTTGAAGGAACAAATAATAATTTTAGTTTAAAAGAACAACTTATCAACTTTCTTTTAAGCTTAAAATATTACAATTTTTATTTGTGATATGTGATTGTTTCTGAGATATTAACAATTGACCTATAATTTTTACGTCTTTGAACCATCATATTAGATCTACTATATTGATTAGCACAAAAGGCCACGTTTATTTTAAAAGTACATTCTCCAACGAATATTTTGAGTCCAAAATAGCTTATGTAATTTGACAATAATTTTATTGGTAGAAGTGATTTGTTTGACATGAATTGAGACATACACATATTTATTACATATGTGTGAATTTCGGAAATCGGGCGGCTAATATGTTTGCGCGGTGTTAATATAAAATACATTTTTTTACACTATGTTCTTATATTATATTACTTTATTTCAATGAAGTATTAAGTTCTTATCCAATTAGTTCATATATAACCTAGTTTTAGAAATGTTTACTTCTTATTTATGTTATTGTTTGTGTTTAATTATTTTCTCTTATATGTATATCTTTTATGAATATGCTCGTTTCTATACCTAGAGTTATACGATTTAATAATTAAATCTTAACCAAAATAAACTCAGTATGAAATCGAAATCTCGTTCTCTCTCTCTCTCTCTCTCTCTCTCTCTCTCTCTCTCTCTCTCTCTCTCTCTCGCTCTCTTATGCGATCGATGTCATATGCGTCATATTCAATTATCTTTCAGCCTTATTGCTAAACTGTTCTTACTTTTTAAAATAATAATTTTCCCTAAACTCATTTGTGCTAACTCTAGGTATATATTATTCCATCAAGGATGAAACAGGTTACTAGAGGAAGTTTAGTTTGAATCAAGAAATAGTGCTTTCGCGGTAGAATTTGCAAGTGTGCAACGTGCGAATTAGGCAACCGCAATGTAAGCGGGTAAGCTTACCTGCAGCACTCCTACCAATTTTAGTACATCTCTCAGAATTGATTAAAGCTTCGATCTAAATCTCAATGATTAATTAATGATGCATTTACTTTCATAAATATTTTTAAAAAGATTGACCTTTCCCTTAGTATGCATTTATAAGCAACATCTTTTTTATGTCTTAATTTAATACTGAGAATACAATTTGATAAGTAGAGCAATTTTTTCATAGAAACATAATTTTCTTTACTGCTTTGAAAATATCTTAATATTAATATTTACCACAGTAGTGATAAAGATTACAATATAATTGTTCATTAATTCTACTGATGAAATGCTTACTTCATTGACAAATCTATATCCATGATCATTAAATAGGACTGAAGAAATATTAAGAAGGGTCACATTTTGGATCATAACTCGGTTGAAAATTTATAAAATTTATTTTATTTTATCAGTAAACAAATACGACGCATTATTTATTCTTGAGATACTTTTTTCCGATTTATATAATATTAAAGATCTAAACTCATGTATGTAAAATTAAATTGATTCCATCGAATAATAATATTTTAAATTAATAATTACTTTAACACCTCTGGTACTCATAAATAAAGTATTAGTCTTTGATTATGTTGGTGTTAGGGTGAGAAAGACTGAGAGTGGAAGTTTTAAAACATTTGATATAAGAACGCCGGATTTATTCAACTCACAATAAAATAGCTTAAATATAAGAAATAAACCGGAATGCTCGGAACTAAAATAAGCTTGCAATTAAAACTAACGGTACAAATTACATTTATAAAAGTTCGAAATCTCAACCGCAAACTAAGTTAGTTAAAAATAAGAAAGGGTTAAATAAGTCGGCACAAGAATCGTATCTCCAAATATTACAAAGGTATAGTTGACGGAAGTACAATTAATAGAGTATGATTAACGCACGCGTGCTCAATGATAAGCGACTTGCCTTTGTTAAGAGCCGGATCTAGAAAGAATGAAACGCGTCGCCGCGCCAGCTGAGTCCGATGCAAAAAATTTTTTCTTATCTCAATTCCCTTTCCTCGCACGAAGGTCGAAGGCGTGAACTTCTTGACCTCCTGCCAATGGGGTTTTATTATTCACGTACTAACTGCTCCTTACTCTGTTTGATTGGCTCGAGTCGAAGTCTGTGATGATTCCGACCGCGCGCTAAAGATTGTGCCGTGTTTTGGTGGCTCGTGTTGCGTTGTTTGATGTTGCCGGCTTTCGGCTCAAACAACGGGGTGACAGACGCTCAATGTCCGTCGTCGGCAATCAGCTTTGAAAGGTAACCTTTCAACCAGTCAGATTGCCACAATACATTTGCCATCTTTTTTAGCGATATATGCATTTTGGCGAGTTTCGAGGCAGTGATCGTAGCAATGTTAAATAGTAAAATCTGATTCTAAATCGTAACTCAGCTTGATGCGGCGCACACTTCTCTCATACGCTTATTTTAAGTAAACAATATTCGTAGTGTTGCTTAAGTTTCGAGTTTCGAAGAGGCTGTAATTGAATTTAACAATAAAGGGACCAACCGATGAATATCGGCAGATAAGAGATTCTTTTAGAAATGTGAGAGTGTCGATGGTTGATCGAAATCGCACGCGCGCATTGATTAGCAAAACAGTCCGCGGCATAATGAAATGATCTAAGCGCAATGTCTGTCCGAAAATTCTTTGAGAGCATATTTCAAAATACATCCGTAACAGTTGGTATTAAGCAATATTATTTAGATAGCATTACCAATCTGCAGACCCATTAAATATTGATTCGATATTTCCTTTGAGACTGTAATTGTGTTACTTCTTTGTGAGAATTTCATTGCCTCGCGTTCTTTTGCTGCAAGTTCTTTTCTCCGTGTCTTTCTTGACAATTTTTCTACTTTTCTTTTGTCTACCATTCTCTTTTCAACGATACATTAGAACGCTCTTGATGCTTTTCGTGTTTCTGTAAAGTCTCTGTGAAGTCCCTCTTTCATGCCATTCGTGGAAATTGAGGTTTTTAAGCTTTATCAGGAACAGAGGGACCAGTCGGACCATTTTCTCACGTAAAATGTTAGACTTTATAAGTTTACTAGACCGGGAATTATAATTTATTCAATAAAGTAGTCTGTTAATTGTATAATATAATGTTAGTTCTATAAATATAATGTCCAGACTAAAAGTTTTCTCTTTTAATAGCGACTGAAAAAATTTGCTCTTTCCTCTGTAAATTAAACAAAGTAGTTAAAGATTTAAAGAAAATACTGTATTAGAAAAAAACTCAAATGGAAAAAAAACTTAGAGAACTGAATCTAATAGAAACAATGAATTCATTATATTCATTATAGAAAGTTATTAATAGACTAAAAAGGCCAACTACATTTATTCTATCCATCAGAAAACCCTGTGATAAATGGTCCAGATCAGGCAAAGAAAAAATCAATACTATTGCTAATAACCTATATACAGTACTCGAACCTCATTAAAGAATTATTACAAAACAAGAAGAAGTTACCTTGCTAGAAGACCTTAATGTCCATGACAGTACACCAATTAAAGTGGTTAAAATAAAGAATGTATTACAATTAATCAAAAATATTAATAATAAAAGACACCCGGGTTTGATAAAAGTACAAGAATAATAATCAAAAAGCTACTTACAATAGCAATAAGATATTTAACAATTGTTTTTAATGTGTGTATTCATCTATCATATTTTCCTAGTCCATGGAAAATAGCAGAGATTATGTTAATTCCTAAATCCGGTAGAGAAACTACTGGTGACGTCATACAGACCGATTAGTTCTTTACCAGTACTTTCAAAAATTGGTGAAAAAACAATTCCAGCGAGAATTAATCCAATAATAATAAATAGAAAATTTATTCTAGATTATCAATTTGATTTCCGGTGTAACCACTCCACGATAGAACAAGTAATCCGAATAGTAGCTGCTGCAAAGAAATCTATCGAGAAAAGGCAATATTTACTTGACATTGCACAGCCATTGGATATGGTATAGCATAAAGGACTTTTGCATAAACTAAGAACGTTTTTTTCCAAAGACATTACGAATTACTTCAACCACACTTATAAAATAGAGCATTTCAAGTGAAAATCAATAAAAAAATATCAAAACGACAGCTAATAAAAACAAGAGTTCCGCAGGGTAGCGTATTAAGGCCAACATTGTACTTGCTATTAACCGCTTATCTGTTATTTTCCAACATCATGACAGTAACATACACAGATTTCAATCGAAAGTCCTATGAAATATACGGGCTCCATCATTCGTATCAAACGACATCATCCGAAATGATCTGCAGATACAATCAGTAAAAGAAGAAAATAAAACGTTTTATAAAAAATATAATACGAGACTACAAAACTATCCAAATAAACTTATCAGTAAACTCCTCAAGACAATAATCACTATACTACCAGAATCAAGAAACGTAAATTAATGAAAATATAAATAAACCGAAATCTGTATGATAAACAAATAGTCTAAAAACAAATGCAGAATACTCACTGGAGTGTCCTGCTGCATATCATGTTAACTTATCATCGTAGCAATCACATTTATTTATTATCAAAAGTTAATATATTATAAATTAACGTGGAGTAATAATAAAAAATATACATAAAAAGCATTATAATATGCATTGAACTTTATCAAATAATATTTATTTAACTTTTTTTCCAGGGCTTGAGTGGTCTGTTTCCTTGTTTTCTCGTTTGCCGCTCTCAAGCATCTACACGGGTTTTGTTATTATTTTGTCATCCATTGAATCTAAGTAAAAAAACCATTTTTGTCTTATGAAATTTATCTCATTCAAGGAAATATTAATCTTGTCAAAAATTACTATAACTCTCCACGAGTAATCATTATCATTCATTTTATTTGAATGTTTCGAGCATTTTTTTATACGCTCCTCTTCAATTACAAATTACAATATAAAATGCTACAAATTACAAATAAAAATATTTTTACACAATTATAACACACATTTTTAACACTAAATTTTAAGTCCAGTGAAAAGCTTACCAAGGACGAATTAACCATAATGTATAAGAATTGACTGACTAGAGATTTTTTTGGATGTTGAAAAGATTAATGGACTTTCATAATTAAAAGAATTATAATAAAAATCTTTTCATGGCATATTTATTCAAGATGATGAGGCCACTTCAAATCATTTGGTCAGATGTGCAGAAATTAGATCATGTGTGGATCCATATTATAAAAAAATTTGAGTATAAAAACCGCTCGAAACTTCCAAACTATTCGTGCTATTTGCGCTTCTACTGAGTTTGAGCATGCTTTCGAACATCTTTATTTGAAATAATGAAAATTCATCAGCTGCCCAGATCGTGTCGAAGGTATACTTAGCTCTCACCAGAGGAGAAAGCGACACTCAAAAAGAAAGGAATTGTTCGGTAGCCCGTCAACACATGAACAGGGCAATAAATAGCATGTTATGTATCTGTTGGGGAAACCCAATGACTCGCCGCTGATTAGGCCGTAAAACAATGGTCGGATGCTCTGAGAGAGAGAGAGAGAGAGAGAGAGAGAGAGAGAGAGAGAGAGGCGCATGGACGATGCGTAGGTCCAACTAAACTACGCCCTGCTAATTCACTGATTGGGCCTTATCGGAGAGACAATTTGCTTTTCACGTTGCCGAAGAGCATGGGACGCCGCCAGTTCCTTCGAGTCCATCGAGTTCGATTCTCTCTCTCTCTCAACACGTTACGCGTCGTGCTGCTAAGTATGTCAATTTTTGTAAATCTTTGTACGTGCGACCAAGCTTGCTTATTTTAGCGCTCGTGCGTGTGTGCAAACGTGCACCTTTCTCATTTGCTCGAGACGATCAGCGACGCCTTTATCAGGGGTTAAAGACAGGAGTACCTGTTGCCTTAGCAGAGGAACTTCCTCTGGAGCGTCTTTACCTTTGCGGCAGTTTGCCCAGTTAGATCCATCTCAGCAGAAACGTTAGCGAGGGCTACCCCGTTGGAGCTACGTTTACGCTAGCTAGTTGAAGACGTTTTCCTACATCAATTTTTTGTGCGGGCATCAAGCTGGTAAGCGAGCGACTTTCTATTGAATGGCCATTCAATTCAACACTATATACGACATCCAAGTTTATGTAAACGAGATTTATACGATCATTTCACACTGTCGGTTTTCCTGATCTTTTCAAATAGCCGAAGGGTCCATTACATTTGTTCAATCTAATCTTAAGTGATTTTCTGTTATTTTATTGTAAGTTCTTGTATTCTGTTTTATTCAAATGGCTTTTTCCTCACCTACAATTGGGGTTTTGTCTTTCATTTAGTTAATTAAAGTTCATATTTTACTGCTTAAATTCTGATTATTTATTTATTGTTATCACAAATTCAACTTCGAGGTGAGACTTATATAACATTAAGCACATCTATATTTTTTATATTAATTTAGTTAAAATTTAAAACACGAACAAAATTAATGTTTGATAAGATAACAAACCATTGCCAATGATCTAGATGTGGCCGGTAGTGACCCAATGAAATTTTTTACTATTGTAAACTAAATTGAATTGAATAGTATTTTTATTGGTATAAACTTGTACACTATAGAGCTACGTTACCAGAACGGTAGCGCCAGTGTGGACGCTCTGAATTACAAAGTCAAAGTACGAGGTGTATTCAAAAAGTAAGGTGAATTTTGAAATTGGGTGGGCTACGTAGATTTGATCATCGGTATTTTTTTTATTATCTTGGTACACATGTCCTTCACATATGCTCACAGTTTCAGCCAGTTTGTATGTTTTCTTTTTTTTTTTGGGAGACAGAAGCGTTAGTTTGTGCTCGGCGATTTTCTGTTGTCGAAAACAATGGATTAAAGAGTTTGCATAAAATTTTGCGTAAAAAATGGAATTAAGTGCTCCAAAACACTTGAAACGTTGACAGTGGCATACGGTGAGTCAAAAAATGTTTACGAGTGGTATAAGCTCTTTCAAGATGGCCGAAAAGACACCGACGACGAACCTCGCTCTAGACGCCCCAGCACTTCAATAACTGATGAAAGTGTTGAAGAAGTGAAATAAATGGTGTTAAAAAATCGTCGAATCACTATTAGATAAGTGGCTGAAGATGTCGGCATCTCTGTTGGCTCGTGCTATGCAATTTTTTCCGAAGTTTTGGACATGAAACGTGCAGCAACAAAATTTGTTCCGAAACTGTTTAATTTTGAACAAACGGACCGTCGAAGGAGCATCGCTCAAGAGCTGTTAAACGACGTTAATGATGATCCTGATATGCTCAAAAGAGTTACAACTGGTAACGAATTATGGGTTTATGGTTATGACGTCGAAACTAAAGTCCACTTGTCCCAATGGAAGACTCTAAAAGAGCCAGGATCGAAAAAAGCACGTCAAGTTCGATCAAATGTCAAGGTTTTACTCACTGTATTCTTTGATTATCGTAGCGTAGTACATCAAGAGTTCTTACCACAATGTTGTACAGTCATTAGAGAGTATTACGTTGAAATTATGCACCGTTTGCGAGAAGCAATACAAAAAAACGTCCGGAATTGTGGGAAAACAATTCATAGATTTTGCATCACGATAATGCACCTGCTCACTCAGCGTTACTTATGTCGAACTTTTTGGCCAAAAATAAAACCACAATCATGCCTCAGGCACTATATTCACCGGATATGGCCCTCTGCGACTTTTTCCTGTTCCAAAAACTCAAGAAACCCATGAAAGGACGGAGGTTTGGAACGATTGAGAAGATCAAAAAAAATCGCTGGAAGAACTCAAGGCTATACCAGAAAGTGCTTACCAGAAGTGCTTCGAGGACTGGAAAAAACGTTGGTACAAGTGTATTATGTCTGAGGGGGATTACCTTGAAGGGGACAACATAAATATTGATAAATAAATAAATATTTTTTCATAAAAATAAAAATTCACCTTATTAAAAAATAAATTATTAAATTATTCAAAAGAACACACCTCGTATATACGAAGTATAAAATATGTTTTTATCTAATTGTGTACGATCAAAAGTATAACCAGGTTGTAATTATATTATAATTAAAAGAAAACGCAAAGTATGATTTGGATATTAAAAAGAGAAACAACGGTGAAGGAAGGTAGCCAGCCGAAACCCATCGATGCGCGCAAACTGTGACAAAAATCATATTTCAAGTAAACCGAATGATTTATTATGTTAACACGTATAGGAAAAAGCTAAGTCCCTGGGCTGTTACCATAAAAATTTGCGGTTGTTACCATAAAAATGTTGCAAGCGATAGGACCATCGGGTCCTAGCTGAGGCCAATCACATCAGGTCTTTGCGTTTCGGAAACACGTCTCTCGTCTGATGCCACGCGAAACCTTAGTCTTTCCACGATAAGGATTTAGTGGTAGTGGCCAGGTACTTGCGCACGGGCCCGTTGCAACACGCAGCCTTCTGAAAGCTTTCTCGGTGTTTAGGCATGCGATCGAACGATAGATCGAGCAAGCCAGCGACGCACTGCAAGGGACTAGGGGCAGGATCTGCTGGTACATTAGTAGAGGAAGCGCCAAGTTTTCTGGGGTGCCTTCGACCCTCGCGGCAACTCGCCCATCCACAATCTCAGCGTCGACGTAGCGAGGGCTGTCCCCGTTTCCGAGACGTCAAAGCTGCCGAGCGCGCGAAAACTTTGAAGGCACCTTTCTTATCAATTGTGTTTGCGTTTGCGTCCAACTGGTATAAGCGTGCTTTATTGAATGGCCATTCTCTCTTTGCATTATTTCATTATGTCTTTGTGCTTATGGCAAATTGCCGTTAAATTATTTGTAGTCATTTATTTCTGTACGGTGCGTATATTTTTCATGCCGGCTAATCCTATTTTTCTTGAGATATTTCATTAAAGATCTTGTCATTCGACTTCAATTTTGTGTTCGTTACTTTTCGCTTCACACGTCCAATTAATATTACTTGACCTATTGCGAACTTTATATTTAATCAAAGATGAGACTTATTTTATTCAGTAATTACTATTACTAATTCATTCATTTTCATTACTTCTCTCTATAAGTAAACATATATACATATACACGTAATTTCAGTAAACATAGAAAAGAAAATTGTAGTGTTGATTGGGTGTAGGTATTATATATTCATTCCTTTTTCTATAATAAATATGTTAAAATCTCTTACGCGCTGTATTATTCTATAAGCTTTGACGCCCTCTGCAGTTCATACGTAAGAGTAATAATATTTTCACGCATATTTTCCCTCGTACGTTACAAATTAAAAAGATAATTAATCATTTGAATATATGTAAATATACATACTTTGTACTTAATTTATATAACGTAATTATTGAAAAAATCTTAATAGTGCTGAATAGTGAAAAATTAAAGAAAAAAATTGAAACGTAATTTTGTAACGTTATGATTTATAGAATGAAAAAATATTGATTTCAATACAGCATATAGATATTGTGATTTGTTGTTACTCATAGAATGAGTATATATATATCAAATTTTCAGATACCTTTGGCAAAAAGTTGCCTGGGCAGGTCACTTAATATATTGATAAGACGCTTTCCGTTAGATTCTACTAATATTTCTTTTATTTGAGACAAAGTACATAAATTGAAATAAAAAATCTGAGGTAAGTGTGAATAGTTGGGCGACACACATAAGCCATGCGTGAAGTGCGCTGTTGCGAGTGCTTGTAGCTGGTGAAGTCGTCGCGTGGTCGCGGGCGTGATCGTGCGAATCAGCAGTAAAGCAAGCGCTCGCAGTATAAGCGACATTATGTACTTGAAACACGCGAAGCATTCCTCGGACTCCTTAAGATTTCAATGGCTCGAAGTAGGTACGGGGTCTCGGCGCGTTCGCGGATGTGGATAAACGATACCCTAGTTAGACTAAATGCGCCACTTAATGCGAAGATAAGCAAATTCAACCTGAATAAATACGCGCGGCCGAACTCGTTTTTGCCTAATGATAAGCAATCCTGAACTATTTAGAGCTTTCTGCCTTTTCCTTTTGTTAAAGACGAGCGTTTGTGATTTTTCGAATAATTTGAATTTTTATGGCCAGAAGATTCTTATTTTTCGAAATTATAAAACGCAAAAAAGGAGAACAAGCTATATTTCAAAAAGTATGCTTAAACAAGTAAATTTGCGTGCATGAAAGCGCGTACACATGCATTGTGCTGCTTACACCAGCAGTAATTGATTCGGATTCATTCGCGAGATAGCGCAGCGAGTGGTACGAGTAAAGTTGGTAAGACAAACGGGAGAAAAGCGGAGTATAACAGAGTTATTGAGATTTTATAGTCGACAGATAAAAAAGGCCGACGCTCAATCTCATCATATTCTCGAGAGCGAGTGTAGCTTCGGCGTGGCAGCGACTAAGCTCGGCGGCAAAGTACATCAAGGGGGATAATCCAAGCGGCGCGGGCGGGCAGGTGCAAAAGCGGTTCGCGTCTCGATTGCTGCTTTACGCGAAGCTTAAGCGCCAATAAGAAAAGTGCGTGGCTCTAAACAAAGAACGTTGCAAAAGAGAGAGAGAGAGAGAGAGAGAGAGAGAGAGTCGGAGGGCGGCGGGCGTAGGCGTCGTAAGTGGCTCAGACGAGGACAAGGACGAGGGGAATGGAGTTGCGGAGAGACAGAGACCGAGAGGGGGATGGCGCCAGGCAACATGTGGTTTGCTTTAAGTTACACGTTCTTCATCCCCGTTCCATTATGCGCGCCTCGCTCGCTCTCCACTCTCGCATCCGCAGCCGTCGCACCTGCGAATGCTGCCTGCCTGTGACTCCCCCAAGCCGTGGCAGCGCTCTTGTCCACGTTTAATTAAATTCAATTAGTCTGTCTTGCCAGCTGAATTGAGGTATCCAGCTAGATTGTTTGCACCTGCACGCAAGCTTACGGCCTTTTCTCTTGCTCGTTATGCCGCTCGAGGCCCTCGGCAGCGCTCGGATGCGAAAGAGTGCAACTCGAAACGGCGTGGCCGGGAGGGAGATTAAGCAGCGCCGATCGCAGACAAGTTGCGCAGCCTCGGCGCTTTCTCTCTTTCGAGTGCGCGGAGCGTTGATTTGGCTGTTATTGGCCCCTGCCGACAACGAGTCGTATCTCGCCAGTGTACATCGCGATATTTGGACGCGCGCCGCGGCTAACCGGCTTAGCGCAAACCCATTCCGATTCCACAGCCAATAGCAACGGAAAATATGAGCGCGGGCCAATCGCGAGCATCTCGCGCTATTTGCCTGCGAGCGAGCTCGAGCCCACTGCTGCCTCGCTCGTCTGCTGTCTCGCTTCAAAGATACGGCCCAGGCATCCATTCCAATATATACCCTGCGAACACTTTGAGCCGACTTTATGGGGATACACGCTGCGAATGATACAATTTATTCGTTGCGCTGTACCAGTGCAAAGCTGCTCTCTCGTGCGCGGCAAACAACTTGCCAGCTTTTTTCTGCCTCCCATCATTTTTAAAATTAAGCTCGGTAGTTCGCGGTATTGCGCCTTCTTCTACTCCGACCGATTTTTCTATATTTTTCACGAGTCGATGCAATCACCCTGGAGCGATCGTTTCGTCTACTTGCGTCCTTAATTGCGGCTCCAAATATTATTCCCGTGGACTTTTCCAAATGGGAACTCGCCCGTGTTATTTATTCGGCTGGGCTTGCTCGAAGCCTGCGCAATCGCAAGACCGCAGGCGTAATCCCATTCAAAAAGTTTTTAGCGTGTAAAAACCGAGCAAGGAGAAATAAAAAGAGGGAGAACGAAGAAGACGCATAGCAGTGAAGCGAAAGTTGAGATATGAGGCTGCGGCGTAGCACAGGTCCATTAGACGTGTCGCGGTTGTCGCGCGTTCAGCTTCAACTTTTCGCGAGCGCTGGCCTCTGTGCCAGCGTCTGGATAACGAGCTTCAAATAGGAAATGAGCCGGATAATTTGCATGCCGTTTGCTTTAAGGACTGCACTCCCGAGCAGTGCTAGCAGCGGCGGCTCGGCCCGGCGGCCTTAAAAGCTCTCTCGCCAAATAAGCCTGCTGCTTTACAAATTGAACTGGTGAGATGGCACGCTCGCGCTGTATACATACGAGTAGAGCGGCTGGCATGCAATTAAAAGCGAGCGACTTTGCAAATCGGGCCCTGTTTTCAGTGCTCGGCGCCGCAAATAGTATATTACGTCAGTCGCTTCGTCGAACCGCAGCCTCGATTGACGAATTCACGTTTCGTCGTGCAGTCTTACGGGGGTGTGCTCGTACAAGTAAACTTTTAAGTAGTGCAACCGACAATCGAATTCCAGAGAAGGAGCGCTCTGCTAGCGACCGTGCAAGTGTTGATGCAATTAATGAAGGCAACTCGCTCGCAAGAATAATCATAAAGCGATAGCACGCCGCCGATAGCAAAGCTAAAGTGGCAAGAACAACAAAACAGCATAACCGCAGAAGCATGCAAATAAGCGCGGGCGAAGCGACAGAGCGGGAGCTAGTGGGGGTGGTGTTGCCATTATAGAAGAACCGCGAACTCGCGGACGTGCGAGAGTAGCTGCGCTGCAGGCAGCAGCGGCGAGAGCGAGATAGACAGAGAGAGAGAGAGAGAGAGAGACTGGAGACGCAGCGGCGGTTCGGGGTGGAGCTTCGTCGGCAAAGCCTGACACGTAATACCGTCGACGCGGAAAGATGGAGGCAGATTCCGCGCAGCGTGCATATAAAGTGGGCTTATCTCGCCGCCAGCTAGTTCGCTACTTTACGAGTGCTCGCCTGACGTCCCCGAGAATCTCTTTCGCGGTTGCCGCCGCGCCAGAGACCAGGCAAAAATCGCCTGCAGATAAGGCCGCGCAAGGTGTGCAGGCAAGGTGTTGGCGCGCAAGCTCCATTCAATTAGCACCAGCAGCAAGCAGCAAGCAGCCTTGACCTGCCAACGAAACTTTTGCCTAATCCTACTTTTGCCTAGTCCTTTTGTCTTGGACGCGCTAGTAGGTCGATTGTTAAGCTTGAGTTTTATGAAATTGGCCGAGTGAGCTAAAAGGCACTGTGTACTGGCTTCGAAACGAGTTCGCAATCATAAAAATAGCGCTGCAAATATACAGTGAGGATCGTACAAACTACTCCATCCAGTAGAAACGAATGACTAGGCGATAGTTTAAAATTACGAGTCAGCGCACAGCTGAGCACGAGGCACTTAGCTTCGTAATTGCTGCGACGTCTATCGTCGACTTCTTGCCTCGGGCTTCTTCTTTTCTTCGCTCTCTTCTTGGACGACGGCAATGATGTTTTGACTGAGCTCCGGTAAGTGAGCTTTGACAAGGTTGAATCCGATCGTCCTGATGACGCGAGAACGAAGTCGTTGGCTAGACGGGTGTGAGACTACGGGCAGAGCGTGGATTTGGTGGTAAGCGCTTTGTAGACAGACGTTGCTACCCCTTGTACAGTCTTTAGGATTCGGTTAACGGTAATAAGGAGCCACATGCACGTGCGCACATGAGTCGGCGCCGATTCCAATTTGATATCGCTGCAAGGTCTTGATGGGCCGACGAGGACGAGAAAGGGAAATTTATCGAAACGCGCTCGCGCCACTGTTTTCCGTTGCCCGTCGTTCCGCTATCGGCCCCACCACCCTCGCGCATAATTCCACGCTTTATCTACGTTTCTCTGTTCAATCTGCGCTGCGGAAAATCCTCTTAGCTGCCAACACACAGACAGAGTGAAACTTTCGGCCCGGAGTCAATCTCCAAATGAAGTCGAGCGCGCGCTTTCCATTTGCCATCCGCACGGTATCGACGAGGCGCTCACTCTCCGTAGGACAACGCGGCAGCGGCGCGTCGATTCTCGCCTCGCGAGCTGCTGCTCGTCCCTGACGAGCGAGGATCAGACTCGAAGAGAGCGAAAAAGACACGCGTTTTCCATTGGTCCGCGGAATCAAGATTAATGGCTGCGACGCGTGTGCTCCGGATCCATTGCAGCCTCGATCTCGCGGGACTATCCCGCGCGCGCTCTCCTCCGCCAAGCACCTGCTGCTGCTTGATGCTTCTTGTGCTCGGAATCGTCGAGCATTTTTCACTTGTCTTCTTCCTTCTTTTTCCCTCGGCCTTGTCAATGAGAGCCGAGTTTATTAAAAATATATCCGAGATTCGACAGGGGTTCAGGCTGGCGCGCCTTGAGTTTTGCATAACTCGAACGGTCCTCGAGCCGAAGACTCGGCATGGATCGGAAAGAACAAAAATGAAAGAACAAAAAAGGAAAGAACGAAAATGTCGAAAGAAAGGAAGCAAGCGCGCACTAGCTAGCACAGTACAGTAGCTCGTTACTCATTGACGGGCAATACCTCGACGCGAAAGACTGGCGCGCTCACGGCGTCTCGTCTTTTGAATTTGCATCGGGGCAGAGGAGAGCAAGGGAGCAAGAAAGCAGAAAGGAGTGGGTCGAGCCGAGGGCTCGAAATGAAATAGGAAACGGTGCGAGGAGGGAGAGCCAGCAGAAGAGGAAGATAAGGTATGCTGCCGGCGGAGCAGGCTAGATGGTAACGAAAGAGAGTTCTCTGATTTTCCGAGAGGGAAAAGCTCCGGCACGGCGCGGCGCGTCGGAACAAGGAGAAACGATTATTGAAAAAGAGACTACGGTAGAGGCGCGTCCGACTAGATGTATGGCGCTGGGATTAAGAGTTCCGAGCCTCTGCCAGCCAGAACGAGGAGAGGCAGGCAGCGCTCGCGCTCTGCACCCAATGCAAATCTCGCGCAACCTACCTACCGTCAAATGCCGCTCGAGACACGTTCAGATCTACGTCATTCGACAATGATTTCTCCAGCAATACCGCGCACCTGGGCTACTTCGCTTATTCATGCTTGAGCCCACAATTGTTCTCGGAGGCAAAGAGCCAGCAGCGACAACGAGCGCAAAGCCTAGGCAGCGCCGATAAAGAACGCAAGGCTGAAGGCTTGCGCCGCTGCAGCGGGCACAATGCGAGACATGCTGCGTGCCAGCTAAGCGGATATAGGAAGGCCAGAGTCGAAATAAGAATGGCAAACAAGCCAGAAATAAATAAAAAGAATGCAAAATACAGGAGGCGAAGGAAGCAAGAGAGAAAGGGAGGGACAGTTGCGCGCGAGCGGAGGGTTGATTTAGTAGCATTTTCCCGGGAACACTTGCACGATAATTCAGGAAAACGCGCTGCGAATACTTACCACCTTCGCCTGGCAGCCGCCTCCGAGGAGGCTCCCTCCCGCGCCTATCTCTACTCGGCGTCTCGCCACGCGGAGTCGTCGCCGTCCTGCTCCGCCATTACTTTAGCTCCGCTCCCTCTCTCTCTCTCTCTCGCTTTGCATGTTTCTAGCGAAGTAAGGCCTTCGACCGATGGATGCTTCTATCCTCGGCTTATTGCCAGCGAGACGAGGAGAAAGAGAGCCTCCGAGGTCAGGTTGCGTGTGTACCTTCGGAACGCTTCCTTTGACGTTGTTTCGGTTTCTTTGCGCCGCGACGTCGCGTCGCGCCCACGAGAAAGTCGAGCGTTCGCCTCTTTATTTCCTCTGCCGCGTAATGCTCTTTTTCACGTTGCATGCTTGCGCGTCTCGCCTCGCGTCTCGACTTCTGCCGCCGCAACTCGCGAGAACCTTTGAATTTTAAAGCCGCCAAATCCTTTTCACATCAACGATCATTTTGACTTGCGCGGCATTCCTCCATACGCATACCCAAGATTCGCAGAGGCATTTTGCGAAAGCAACTTAATTAATTCGGACGACGCAGGTAGTGGCGGCAACGCAGGCGCGGGATAAAAATTCTCGAATGAAAATGGCACGGACACATGTGAAACAGAGCAATGAACATAAGCGCCTAGCACAATTATAGTCGAGAGCTTTGCTTTGACGCCGGAAACTGGCTGCGTTTTACGGACCACGAAGTAATCCTCTTAGAAGTGAGCGCGAGCGCCGCGCTCTCTCTCTCTCTCTCTCTCTCTCTCTCTCTCTCTCTCTCTCTCTCACGCGCAAGCCCCGTATTCCATCTCCGCGCGCCACCCCGCGCCACAAGCCGCCTGCGCGAGAGGCTTGCAACATACTGGATTCACTTTTTTCTCATTTTTTTCGCCATTTTTCTTTGTTGTCTCGTCAAGCCTTCCCTGCATGCTCCCCTTAATTAGCCTCTTACTGAATTGCAGGCTTGGACCATCTTGGTACAGAGAGCGAGGGGAAAGCCAGTACAAAGCTACAGGGAGTATCCTTGAGCGTCGCTCCGGTCCTAGCCTATTTACATTTAAATTAATAATAATTTGCTGGCTACCTTCAAATTTACTGCTATAACCCTGACCCCTCAAATCCCTCAGAATTTTTCGATTTCATATGTTTTATTTGAAAAATTAATTTTTATAGGATTACCACAAGATTATACTATATCATCCTACATTGTTAATGTGACTCATTTTCTCGCCACAAAATATCCCAAACTATTATAAGCGCGCAAAAAAAATATCGTTGTACATTAAGCATATTTGAATCGAGCCGAGAACGTGCAAAGCAATACACAGCACAATACACGCTTATCTCTCTCCACTTGTTTACACCAAAGCCGTTATCCAGCGAACGAATAAGATGCGAGCGCAAAAACGTAATCCATTCACTCGACCGCTTCGCACCGACTTCCCTTTCCCTCCGACTATTACTCTCTCCTCTCCCTCTCACCGGTGGCAAAAGGAAAAAAAAAGGAAACGGCACTCTTATCTGGATTATATAGAGGCAGCTTACCCACAGTTAAGGATCGCCATTAAAATTCGCTCGCTCTTATCAACGTGTATCGATTTTCATTTTCTGGGCGCAACTAGGCGCGGTGTAAACGTTCTGGGCGGCTGCTGTTGTCGCCGCCACGAGTTCTTAACGACATCGCGAGCGCACTTTGTAAAGTGGGCGCCCATAAAAATCACAACCGTATCGTTTTTGTCCGCGGCTATCCTGTACGTGCCAACCGCCAATGAAAAGGGACTGTATAACTTCTTTTTACACCGCTCCCAGAATATTTCCACAGTATCCAATTTCCACCTTGTTTCCTTGGAGAGGGCGCTTTGTTTTCGCTTCTGTTCAACATTTATTGTTGTTATTTCTGAAAATCGAAGGTCTTCGATAGCAAACAGGCTTCAAACATTGCGCGTCGGAATCGGCCGCTAAGAAATCTTCAAGTTCAGTCACACGGAACTCTATATTTTATTTGCTGTAATTTTTGATCAAGAAATATTGCGTCATTGCGTTCTATCTGCCAGCAAGTATTCCGCCAGGACAGCTGGCAGCGTTTGCCTTTGTCTATTCGCGTTTCTTCGGTGGGTCATCGATATGTAGCCTGATTTTACGATGGAATTGACACTAAGCTTTCGAGTCGACGAGTTGTTCGACGATCAAATGTCTAAGCGATTATTCGTGCTGAAAGGCGTGCACGTTGCCTCTTGACCTGAATGGGCGCTCGCATAAACGCTGTAGCCACACCGAAAAGCGTTACGATTTGAATCACGCTCGCGCATACCTAATTAATGGATTCATGATGCGCGCGCTGAACAATTGCCCCGTGAAATTCGCCGACGATTCAATTGTACGACGGCGACTCGAACAGAAACTGAAAGCCAAGTGTGCGAGATTTTGCCGGGACAATCTTACTGATCGCAATGCAGCTTTCGAGCAGAGAGAGAGAGAGAGAGAGAGAGAGAGAGAGAGAGAGAGAGAGAGAGAGAGAGAAAAATCTGGCAAAGAGTGGGCAGAGGATGAAAATGTAGACGAGCAGCGGGTTTTTTGCGGAGCAACCTGTTACGTGCTCGTCAGCCTAGCGCGAATGACGAGGGCAATGAGAGAGAAGTGAGCGCGAGCACGGCCGGCACTCGGAGCTAATGTTTTATACAAGCTAGAGTTGGCAAGCGCAAAAGCTCCCTCTTTACGCTCGCGCAGCTCGGACCCGGCACGTCTCGTAATTAATAATCTTGCGATTGCCCGCCGGAAAATTTACTGCGACTCGCGCGTACTGTCGCCGCTGTGTTTCTTACGGCCTCGTTCCCCCTTCCCGAGCCGAACGTTCAACTTGTTACCTGCACGCGCGCGCGCGAGCTCGAGCTTTATTCATCATTGATTTGGTTTTCGCATGACTCGGCCCTTCCGTGCTAAACTTGTCACACGACTCTCCTGGCTGTTATTTTTTGCTGGTGCGCAATTTCCTCTCGCTCGCTGCTTGTGCGAGTCCGGCTGATGAGCTTTTATAAGGCTCATGAGAGTCCATCAGACTTGATTAGAAGAGTCGATTTGACGAGGAGAGTGAGCTTGCGTATCTTATGAGAACTGGACTGCAGTAAGAGCCGGCGTTGGATATCGACCTACTACCAGAGGCGGCGTTGACTTTGCTTTGAGCAGCGCCGAAGGCAAACCGAAAATATTGTCATTACTGTCAGTAGAGTTCACAGGAGACTTGCTATCCGAATGCCTCGGCTAAGGTTTTCCGCATGACGAAGCAAAGGCCTATTCGCGCAGCTTGTCTCGCTGGCTCGGCTCTTTGTGCTGGCGGCTCAGTTGTAATATCTGCTCTCGAGCGAGCGAAGAACGCAGGCTTATTGAAAGTCTTTATCGTAAAAAAAATCGAGCGCCATACTGGCAACTGGAGGTGGCTTTGATAGAGATATATACGTGTAGAGTAGACGGCACCGCAGTGCCCGCCTGTCGGCTCCAGCTCGAATCACATATTTGAAGAGGTTGAGGTTCAGCGACCCTGCACGCCAGCGCTCGGTCTCGCGCCTCTCGCGAGGCTGTAATAAGCGCCGCGCCATCCGTAAAGGCGCTGGCTTAGCCGCGACCACTGCGACCCGCGCCGCTGTACTCCGTCGCTCTCTCTCTCTCTCTCTCTCTCTCTCTCTCTCTCTATCTAGCGCCGAATCTAGCGACTGCTGATTAATTGCATTCCCTTCGCGAAAAAAACCCGGCAAAATCACTGCGCGGCATTACCTCTGCCGAGGTTATTTCGGCTCGCTCGCGCCGCCTGCCGATCTGCCTGCTGACGCTTTGCTAAGTCCAAGCCACGCCGCCGCTGGTCATCAATCTCTGGCCCTACAAATAAGTATTTAATTACGTCAGCTTTCCCAAACAGCTTTACCGATTAATTGTGCAGCTCCTGCTCTGCACGCTCGGCTGACAGCCAATTTTCCTCGTCGCACTCGTCATTTACTTAGCCAGCCTGGCTAAATTTCAATGCAATTACTTGGCATTTTCCGGCAGCGCGCGCCACTTTTTTCCTTCTCTCGGGCTTCTTTTTCTCTTTCTTCTGTTTTCAGGAGGAGAAAAAAAGGAAATCGAAATAAGCTGGAATATTGGCGAGAAAATGCGGAATAATTTTACCGGGGTCGCGCGCGTGCAAGCAACGCCTTTCGAATCGGCAATCTAAAAATCTACGTATCCAATTTATTCCGGCGAGCGTGCGGGGCATACGGCGCGCGCCGCCGAGCCGTGTTGCGATATTGCATTAAAGCTCCTGGGACAGTGAACGCAATCGTGTAAACGCAGCGCAATTTACGAGCTGTTGCGAGGCTCCAGTTAAGTTCGCTGCTGCTGCTGCTGCTGCTGCTGCTGCTGCTGCTGCTGCGCCCAACCAACGCCTGACGTCTTTCCTACATAAATACTCTCGTCGCATTCGCTTCCTTTGTCAATTCGATAATTCGTCAACACGCTTACCTTTCATCTTGCTGACATTTATTCTCATAACGTTTGTGCTACCTCAAATAAACTTATCGAATTGAAGCTCTGCAAGCTTTGCAGCAGAACAGTTCGGAAATTCGTGACTTTGAATTTTTGATCGATTGAACAATACTTAACACTTTACTACTTGGGTGATTCCAATTTTATTGTTTAGGCAATAATAAGTCTTTATTTTATGGTTTTAAAAAGTCGACAAACTTATAATATAATAGATCATAAGTTAATCTGCTTTAGTTTTGTCTGACATAGATTATCCAATTTAACCATAACTATGAGGCTTTTGAATGCGAGTTACTTTCTCGCTAGTCCCAAAGCTTAAGAAACCTATATTTGAGCGGCGTTCAAAAGTTTTTTCATAACTTTGCCTTTCTCGATTTAATGTTAGCACTTTGATGCAGTAACTTCGAGACTGCAAAGTTCCGGTGTTAGACTGCAGAAAAAATAACAAAAATGAGCGTATTTACTAATAAGAGAAGTGGACTGGCGACCCGGTGACCGCTGGCTAGCCTGAAGCGAAGTGCGCTCTTCGAAATTGAACAGATGTCGTGTGGCATCGCGCCAGATACAGTTTTCCTAGGGTATTTTTCAAAAAACGGGGCTTTTAACGCGCTCATCGTATATTGTTGCTGTACCTAATGTAAAGCCAACTCTCGCAACACATTGACATCTGTCAATTTGACGAATGAAAAGTCCTAACTTTGACATTTTCATTACTTCATGCGAATTTAATGGAATATACGTGGAATATAAGCTGTGATCGTTCGAATTGTGGGAGGCCAAGATCAATAATAGTAATATTCTATGAGTGTTTATTAGCAGTAAAAGCTGTCGCGTTAAAGTGTAACGCTGGGGATAAAATAGAGAGCGAGGGCAGAGCCGATAGTACTTACCTGCTAAAGCTATATGGCTTACTTCGTTGCAATCAAGATTCTTATTTAGATACACCAGCAGAATGCAAAATAACGTACGGCATTTTAAGTTTCCTCTTGCTTGGACCTCTTACTTTGACTTGGAAATTTCTATCGTCAAATGCGTCGATCGAAATGATCTACAGCCCTTTCGTATGCATTATTATTTCATCCCTAATACGGAATGTGTATTCCGAACTTTGATTTTGATACTGGATTTCAATTCCATCTACGACAGCGATTTGGTCCAGATGTCGATCATGAAAAAAAAGCATCTCATTATTAGTAGTTAAAAAATGCTGTGTTATTATGCGTGAAAAGGGTCATCCGTGAGTGATGGAAAGCCTAGTTGGCTACTAACATCCTCTCTTAGTGCGGAACGCTAAATATGCATGTAGCTTGCAGCCAAGGGTAGTACAGTCTTGTGCGTGGCAGAAAATTTTGAATAAATATTCATGCGTTGAGCACGCGAGCTACAGTCGCTTGAAAAGAAGAGGCCCAGATACGCAATTTTCTCATTTAACTTTTTTTTTCTCTTTTTCGCGGTCTGTAGCCAAAGTTTGAAAAAAGGATAAGTCAGAAGAGTTGTGTCTTAAATTTGCAAGTATAGTAATTAAAAGGACTCGCATTTTCCATCTCATTTCTATAAAAGTACATTGTTAGGTCATGAATATACTCTAAATTCGATTGATTAATATATGGCCATGCGGTAAAAGCTAATATTCATTGGCGCAGTTTTCTAATATTTCATTTTGTCAGAATGTCCGTGCTGTTCGTTTATCCTTCGCGTTCACGCCAAATTTCTTTTGGACAGCACGAACGCGTATTCAGTCGAAACGAAATAAATCAAGTGGAATAAAATGTCGGGGCTTGAGCGCATTTGGGCATTTGTAATGAGAGTGCTGACAAACAAGCAGAAGAAAATTATAGAGCCAAAAAGCTTAGGTTTGAGGCTATGCGGAGACTGAAAGCTCCTATAAAGACAAGAGAGCCAATGCCAGTTTGTCGGAAAAAAATGGCCGAATGCGTCAAAACGTGGGAATCGGTCCAAATAGGTTGCGGAACTCTCTTCTTTCTTCGTATATTACTCCAGACTTTTACGTATGTTACGTTATCAACGCGAAGGCGCCTGCAAGTCTAATAACCCATTGCAAAACGAACACACTACTTGCACCATTCTCCCATACACTGTGATAATGGTACTTACGGTAGACTACTTACAAATTTTACATGAAATTTCGAATATAGCTGTGCTCGGAGAGAGATAGAGGCGGCGAAAAATGTGGTGCCGAATAAGGAGGAATGGGTCGCGATCGGCAGCGATTGCGAACGTGATGTTCGTCCGCAAGGGGTTTCCGTGAGTGAGGCCGAGCTTTCGACGTCAGATAAGCTACAAATGACAACATTTTGTCAGCAAAGTGGCGTCCGGCAGTAGAGCCAGATAGGTCTAGAGAGAGATAGAGAGAGAGAGAGAGAGAGAGAGAGAGAGAGCTCGAAACTGCAGACACCTATGGGCGCCGATTGAGGGGGCGTAGCTACCTATACGTATATACGCTTGCTAGCTGCTAGGAGACGCGAGCGCTTTAGCTTATGCGTACCACGCCGCGATGTATCCTCGCCCCGTTCAGTATTACCTGTGGTTATCGGTTTGCTCGTTGCCGACTATCCATTTCCCAATCTTTCTTTTTCATTCGACTTCATCTCTATATCTCTGTGTTAGTATTTCTCATCTACCTCTGCCGATTCTCGTTTCCTTTATGCTGTGCTTTCAATACATTGAATTAATTCCATTCAGATTCTAAAAAAATACTACTACGCTGACAACTAGAATTCATTTTTCTGAGGTGATTTGCGGCAACATATTTGTAGTCGTTATAAAGTCTGACTCTTAAACTCGAGGACATTACAAATACCACTGTTCAGGTTGAGTTGTGTGCAGCAGAAATTTTAATGTGCGAAAGGTCGTGGTGACATAAAATAAAATAAAATAAGCAAAGTGAATCACGAGTATCGTCGATTGAGTTTATTCGGGATAATTTGGGCCATCAACGCCGACATCCCGATTAATTAGTTTTAAAAAATCATTCGTTCTCGTGAAACTCACTGTTTTATCGTGATGCTTCCGATCTACGCTATTTTATCTATCTATTCTAAAGAAAAATGGCTTCGTTAAAATTTCAGCTGTCTTGGCCTCAAGAAGTTTTTTCACGATAATCACATACATTAAAACAATATAATCGATAGAAAAGGTCAAAAACTTGACTACAACTGTAGTATCTTTCACTCATTTAGATTCATACGAAATGCTGGGTGAAAATACTTAATTCGCGATGAAAGGTCAAAGGTCCGTAAGTACTCGAAAGATTTATATGTCTAAAACAGTGGAATACTTAGAGAGGTTGAATAAAGTTAGTTGGTAGCATCGGGTTTAGTGAAATAGCATGATTAAAATTTCCAGTTGGTAAATGAGGTAGAAAAATAAAACATTAAGAAAGAAAGACGTCGGAGAGAGAGAGAGAGCGGGCGGTTTGGTGCGCGAGTGCAGGTTGGATGCGAAAGCGAGAGAGCGCATGGTAAGGAGGAAAACTGCGGGCTTTTAGGTGCTCGTAAATTCTGGTAACGCGAAAATTGGGGCCGAGCTAACGAACTTATGTGGCTCGCTCGCGCGCGTACGCGCTTGGCTGCCTGCGGAAAGAGAGATGAGAGAGGCTTTGCTCGCAGCATCCTTCCAGCCACCACACTGAACCACATATTTCCTTGCGCTTGCTCACACCACCCTCCTCAGTCAGCTTTGTCCCTCCCTCGCTCCTTCCCTCCAGTTCTCTACTTACGCGTACACTGGTTTTTCGACGTATCCTAGCTGCCAACTAGTTGTTCCCATCTCGCTCGCCGTCGGTTGCCACGAACGACACTGTCGCAACGTCATCTTATGGCCATCAAATTGGATGGCTATGGATACAAGTGGAGAAGAAAAAAGGCCAGAGCGAAGTAAATGAAAGTCAGCCATAACGATGGCATTGTACAACTTCGATTAGCATAAAGTCTCGCTTGGGGTCTCCAGACGGAGTACGACAACTGCCTCGTTTACCTTCCTTTACTAGCGAAATTCCAAGTAAACTATTAATTTTATAGATACAGCTTTAGTGTTTCGCTTGTCTCGACTAAATTCAACTCTCTTTTCACAAGCCAGTATACGGTAGCGCGGACTGCTTGCATTGTCACTTTAGCAAAATGCGAAGGAGGCATCGTTACAATCTTTGCTCGAGCTCGCTCCTCGGCGTCCTTCAGGCGGAGCTGCCTTCCTTCGGTATCTTGTTGTCTTACGTATACCAACGTGCTCTTACGTTAATTGCACTTGCTGCGCGGAGAAAATGAATTTTCAAAGTATGCCACTGCCTGGCTACAGTCCTTTTCAGCACAAATATTTCAGCATGCAAGGCTGGATCTACACCGCAATTTCAAGTCTTTTCATTATAGACAATTCCCTTTTGTATAAATGTTTGCTTCTCAGCGAGCAAGCGATCTACATCGGAACACACTCTGCCACGGTCTCGCTCTCGGCCAGCGTCAACTCGCTTGTTTCTCTGCATTGCAGTTATAGAACAGATTCATTTTGTCGCGTTAAAAATCGTCTTGGTTCGCGGTGGTTTTAAACTGCTCGTTAAACTGCTTTCAAGATTTTCTACTGCTCACTCTACGAGTCCTCAGCTGGAGCGTTTTGAGCTTTCACGGGAGCCTAACATTGCGATGCAACTGCGCTGTAAGTAAAACGGGTTCCGTCGAGTGGTCGGGATGAAACGAGATTGGGCACAATATCTATTTGCCAAAAGTCGAGGGAGTGCGAACGGCGAGCGCGAAGGTACGAAGCAGCGTCGATGGTTCCGTGCACGCGTGCGCTGGAAAATTCGGAAGCGATCTCGCGGTGCAGTCGGCGTCGGCGCGGTGTCCGGTTACACGGCCGAGATAAGATAAGTGAGCGCAGAGGAGCGAGCGAGCGGAACAGCCGTCGGGTCGGCGCGGCGCCAGGTTAAACGAGAAACTCGTTAGGACGCGGAGCGCGCGCCTTGGATCCGGATGCGCAATCCTCGACGAGCGCGCCGCGTTTACCGGCACATAACCGTATAGCGCTGGAGCGTATCGTTCACGGCGGCTCTAAAGCACTGCAAGGGCTTCCAGCTAGGCAGCCCCAGTCCAGATATGTGCACACGTGCATAAGGGTCGCTAACTAGCGAGCCGCCAGCTAGCCTAGCGCGACATGGAATACGGGGCCAGATGCGATGCCGCCGAGAGCATATCGTGCTTATTAAGGAGTCGCCTGGCATGCATTGTACGTCGAGGCTAGAAAGTTAGCTTGTATGCGCGCGCTTGCCGTAACAAATAAATTAGCGACGCGCGCAATGAAAATCCAGCCCCTCAGCCTGGAAAATCGATTGGCGCCACAAACTTAACTTACGCAGCTGCACCATAACAAATTTTTATTTCGAATTGCTTACAAATTAAATCGCTAGCTTGAGAGGCCGTGTGATAATTGGTACTGCTCGACCAGACAGTGGTAAGAGGCGACAGAGACCGAGAGCCAACAGTTGATAGGATTGCGAGGCAATTAGCGCTGATAAAAGTTGAGTTGTCGAATGGGAAGTTGTATCCTGAGCAAGCGTGCTGGATAAACAGAATGCGCTGGCGCTAGCTTGGCTGCGAACCTCACGGCGAAGGCACCACGCCATTCGAGCCTGACTTTCTTACGTGCGCTGCCGCTCGACATTAACACTCGACGATTACAGCGCGCGCAAATGGAAGAAACTTGCCTATTCAAATTTACCGGAGTGGCGCTCCGCCCAAATCTCCTCTCGCTCTCTCGCTGCGCAGAAGCAGCATTGCAGCGTGAGAAAACGATTCTCCCTCTCTTTTCCGCCTCATCGTCTTTCTCGCCCATACTTTAACTCGTCCGGGGCGAGAGAGAGAGAGAGAGAGAGAGAGAGAGAGAGAGAGAGTGAGAGAGAGAGGAGCATTAAAACGAAGCTTCCGAGTGTTGCTGCGCTTTCTCGAGTCTCGAGCAATGGGCTACTAGAAACTCGAATTAAACGGGCGATTTCTCCAAAAGTACGTATTGCCTGGAGAATTTTCTTTTCTTTAATCATCTTGATATATCAGAGACAGGCAATTGCGTAGGTAAAGAATTGTTCACCATATTTCCGTGTGTACCGTTCCAATTATAAAATATCATCGTACTCATATTAATCGATGTCATTTTACTGTTTGCAAATAATATTCACATGGCCAAGCTATTAAAACGCTTAGTAACGCTTGACAAACACTTTGCAATAATCTCAATGGTTAAGTTTATAGATTTAAGTGTGTAAATTTTGCACTTACCGATTCCTACAAATAAGAGAAGATTCCTCTTCTGTAGGTTGCTGGTGAATTGGTGCATGGCAGCGTGACTATTTGTATGTTGAAAGCTAAATAAGAATAAAAATAAAAATATTGCAGAGCCGCCGCACATACACAGTGAGCTGTGACGAGAGTCGAAGGAAAGGCAGCTACAAAGGGCACTGAAATTGCACGAATAGAAAAGGAGCTAGCACACAAGGTTATAGAGGTAATACTGGAAGTGGAAAGAAGTCGCGCGTCGTCGCGTTTACGAGGGTACGAAAAACCGAGCAAATTGACCGATCTTGGCGTGCGTAGGTTCGATATTATGGAAAGCGACAGAACCGCGCGTTTATAGCGAGCGCTAAATTAGTATAGCAGAGAGAGAGAGAGAGAGAGAGCAGCTATGTGTATAGGCAGCCTGGTGGTCGTAACATTTGTCGCAACTCCATCTGCGATGCCAGGACCTGGCGCATTATTCATGGCCCCTTGGGTATCGACAACCGCCTAGTCACCACGGTTGGGCGTTATTTTCGTGCCACGGCACTAGTAGATCGAATGAACGAAAAAACTGTAATTGGTTGTAAATCGAAGTGAGACTCGGGAGAAAGCTGCTGCATGAAAACATGGATGCTGACGCTACTCGCCTGGCCTTTCTTCGCGCGTTTATTGCGATATTAGGGACGCGGCTGAAAGTGTCGACTTGCCGCAAGCTGCAATTTGGGCGTATTTAAATGGCTGCTTAACGCCGTGACTATTTTCTACGCCAACTCGGTGGCGGCACCGGAGCCTCGCCGCGTGCCCGTGCCTGTTACCAACATTATTGCTATTTTGATGCTTGTCAAGAGCATATAAAACTCCGGTGCAGCTCCGCATTTCAATACTGCAGTCCCGGTTAATTATCGCAGATCTTCGTTATTGTGCACTTCATGCGCCATTTCATTTGCATTAATGACTTTGCATTCGCTCACCTTTACGACTTGATTATGCTCTATTCCGATGAACAAAATCAACCTCTCTATAACTAGCCCGACATTACCAAGGGGTGATCGATATCGTCGGTCTCGGACAATCTAAAATATTGTTTTGAAACCTCTTAACGTCACTGATAGTGATAGGAAGTTGCGCTCCGAGAAATCGCTTAAAAAGTGCAAATGTTCCATGGAATGCATACTGCGTCGTAATAATTTGTGACAGAGCAGGGCGATATTCGGTCTAGGTGTACGTGGCATTTGTTGCGAGTGCGAGAGTGAGAATTAAAGTCGTTAAAGTCCTTAAAAATATCCGGCAAATCCTCTTAGCCGTGTGCTTTTGCGGCTTTTATTAAAGCTGCGAAGCCGAGCGAGCAGCAGAAGCGACGACAGCGACGCGCGCGAAGAGAGATGTGAGTGTAAAAAGCTAATGGTCAGCCGTACAGGCGGACGTCGTATAGCGCGCGTAAGAAGACGAAAGAGCAGGAGCCGTGTAAGGGCAGGGAGGAGGGGTCCGAAAGGAGCGCCAGTATACTGCGAACTCGCGCGACGTGTTACTTCGCCCTGGCAAAGGATAATACTTGGCTGTATCCCTTCCTCTTTTTCGTTTTCTCTTTATACTCGACCAACCTCTTATTTTTGTCTTGCTCGTTCTTCGCATTCGTTTCGGCTATTTTTATTTCTTCCGACCTCCAGTTTGAGCTTCCAGTGCTCGAGATCGATAGTACAGCAGCCTCGTATCCTGCATCCCTGTAGGTGTGTTCATCGCAACGTGGCACAAGCCAACTAATAACTACCGAGTGATTTAGCAAATCTGCTGCGTTATGCCAAAAAACCAGCTGCAATTAAGAGGTAGGACGCTCGGTGATTTTATCCGTCAAGTCAAAAGATTACCGCTGCAGTTTGTTCTATATAATGAACGGAAAGTTGCTCGCCTCCTGAGAGAAGATGCTCGTTTGAGGTTGCACGTATTTGCGCTGAGGTAGCTAGATGCGTGGCGGAAATTCAATTTTTCGCGCTCGACACAATAAGGGTAGAGCGGGGAGCAGACGACCGGGATACCGGGAACAGGAAAAAAGAGCAGACGAGCAGGGTCTGATATAAAAATACTGTGCGTAGACCTATATGTGCGAATGCGCGGCGCGAGGCTAGAGGCGAGAGAGGGCTGTATAAAAGTGACAGCGAGTATAGGTAAGATTTCCCCTATCGCACTTGCGCGCTCGCGCAAAGGAAGAAACAGAAAGACTCCATAAGGTTAGCTTATGTTCTTCCGTGCTATTACAGAGCCAGCCCGCGTAGAAATAAAGCCGCACTCTCTCTCTCTCTCGCAAGGTCCGCCATACTAACGTGCACCTTATACTTCCCTCCACCCTTATTTTCTCTTATATGCTCGTTTTGCTGCTTTTCTCTTCCTTCTCCATCTCCTCATCTCTCTTATTTATTTTCTTTATTTTCTTCCACAGGTTTTAGCATTCTTTACCAGAACTCACTTCCACTTCCACTCACTTTTGTTGCGATCTCTCATTTTCTCTATCTCTCGGCAAGACTATACGTAGCACAATGCACTTCGTTGTGACCGAAATCGAACGAGGAAGGAAGTAGTCGGATAAGTTTTGTTCGTGCATCCCGTTTCCAATGTATCCAGGTAAAAGCAGCACGAGGATGTTTTTCCAAGTGTCTTGAAAACCAAATACGACATCATGCAAATGTTGTTTCGCTTTATCGTTAATGTTCAGCGCTCCGTTTGCCGGAGGTATTTATATTTGCTGAAACAAGCGTAGAAAATGTCCATGTCATTGAGGAATTGTTCTAGAGGCAGCGTAATAATAAAACTCTAAGTGTCCCGAGATGATGAGCAGTATATTCAACAACTCGTGCAAAATGACGAGGAATGGTATACTAAGGACGGAACAAAAATGTCTTTATAGGGACTTCATAACTGAAATTGAGTATAAAAACTATTTTAGATAAAAGAAATTGAATAAGAAAAGTGAGCGAAAAGAGGAAAATAAATAAGTTGTGGATTTGTGAAAAATTGAGAGAAAATCGCGCAGAAGAATAAATATTTGAAGGAGCGAGCAGTAAGAGAGCTGTCGGTCCACTCGAATCATGATCTCCGCGCAAACATAGCGTTGGAAAGAAAAGCAACGGACACACTGGCGGATGGCCGGCTGTTCGTAGATAAAGTCAAAATCGTCGGGGAGTACGCGTGTAAGGGCTGGTCCGAAGGATAATCCGTCAAATTATTGGCCATTCGCGAGTAGTAGAAGTAATGCTACGTATGACAAAGTAAGATCTGATAGGAAGGCTCGTGGAGAAGAGCGAGGCAGGATGCGCGTGAGCGGTGCTGAAGTTCCGCTGGAATACGATGATGCGCAAGGGACAGACGGCACAAGACGCGGACCGTTGGCATCTGGCTGGGCAGCCAAGCGCCCGAGCTATAACGTATCCGCGCGCGCTATTACGCTCGTTTGCTTTCTTTTTTGGCTTTATTTCACGCAGCGGATTCCTCGGCACTCGGCCCTCGGCTTTCTTACATGCGCTAGCCCAGATAAATCTCGATGGAGTCCGGGTTTCCCGTACTGAAAAGAGATTTAGGGACGCTATTAACTGCGTAGTATCTTTTTGCGACTCATAAAACGAAATGCACGCGCGTGCTCGAGATGTTTTTGCTTTGGCAGCGCGCACGTCGCCTTTTCGTAAAATAGCCAGCCATGCCCTCGCTGGTAATCACTGTAAATCTTGGGCAAATCGCGAAACTCGCGCGTTTCGCTTTGGGGCGGCGCTGTTCGCTTCGCGCTTCGGCGAGCTCGCGATCGGGGCGCGCAATCGGGGCGCGCGATCGGGGCGCGCGATCGGGGCTCGCGGCGGATCGACCGGCCGCCGCGCTAACTGAGAAAAAGCAAGCGGATCTGCCGAGGACGCGCGTCGATTCGCTCGGCGCAAGGTGTCGAATACGTAAACATCGCGCAGACGTTTATATAGGAATTCACGTCTCGTACATCGGCTCGCGCTGGCGCTCAGAGCGATGACTCGAACGTGCGCCCTGCAGCAGACGCGCGCATAATAGAAGCGCCCCGAGGGCTTCAAGAGAAATAAATAACGATCGTGCTCGAGCGCAAATGGATATTTGCTCGTTTGCCGCGCGTCGGCCGAATCGCGAGTGTCGCGGGAGTGTCGCGGGAGTGTCGCGGGAGTGTCGCGGGGGATGGCCCCGCTTGGCGCACCAGCTGCCCAGCCGCCCAGCCTGGCCGAGCTGCATTATCGAACGGGAGCGGCCCGCTGCAACTTTCATTCGCGCCTTTATTTCCGGCCCAGGCCCCGCGTCCATTCGCTATGCATTGGATTGGATCGAACGCGCGCGGCAGCCTCGTCGACCGCTCGCCGACCAGTTGCGCGTTACGAATTGCCGACCGGCACCCGACCGACAACTACGAACAGCGCGTTCTGCCCGTCGGACCCTGCTGGATAATCGACCATCGGGAGGATTGCCCGCGGAAAATTGTCCAGTCTAGCAAATATACGCGCGAGCCCGTAGGCAGCACGCGGATAATCAAGTCAGCAACGATGACAGTGCCGGCCGGGGCGCGGCTGCTATATTCATACCAAGGGCCAAAGAGCCATCGCGAGCATCTGCACACACGTGCCCGCGCATTTATGCCGGCTTATATATTGCCCGGGCGTCTCCAGCCAGGCTCTCCCCTTCGCCTTCCTCCGAGCTCATGTGCCACTTTAGTATACCAAGAGGTTCGGCGCCCCTCCTACGCAATAGTCCGCAAGCTCTAACTTACCTTCGCGAGCCTCGCCATTTTCTGGTCCTGCATTGTTCCAGCTGCGCACTGAATGTCATCGTGCAAAAAAGCAGCGTGTCAAGTGAATTGCAGCTGGACCTTTGAATAAATTGGCAAACCAACTGGAGGGCAATGTTATATGCTAATCCAGCGAGGCGCTGGTGCAGCGAAAAAGCTTTCGCAGATTGAATCGTATTAGCCGAGGACACGCGGAAGTTTGCGCGCGTACAGTCGCGAAAGAGAGCGAGTGGGAGGACGAGAGCAAGTGCCTCGTCGCGCTGAAGGGGAAATCACTCGAGGCCGCGGCTAAAACGCATCGGCGGAGCGAGGGCGCGACTGCGAGTCGCGCGGCTCATATTAAACAGCTTTCATCAGCAAAGTTGGAACAATTTGTCAGACTTAGGGCTGAAGTATGACTAATTAGTTATCTCACCTCGTCATTATACCCGGAGCGGCTTCCACGTTGCTCCTGCTCGCGACCACGATAGCTGGCGCGCACGACTGCCCCGAGAAACTTCTTGCTTTCGGGCTCTACAACTTGCGAAAGACGAGCTATCTTGCTCTCCCCGTCGACTTTATTCCGCTCGCCGTCGCAACTTTCCTCTAATACATCCATTTTCCAGCGTTGTATACATTGAAACCTGCTGCACTATTTCAATCGGTTGTCTTCTCGCTACCTTTCGGCACTCGCCGAGCGCACATCCGGGCTATCTGTCGCTGCGAGCGCTGACCAATCGAGAAGTAACGAGGCTGCGTGGCGTAAGAGAGCTGCTCCCGAGCAGCTCGTAAACGAGTCTAATCAAGAGTGTCAAGAGCTCGGCTAGTCCGAGTTTCGTGTGCACGGGACACGCGCGAGACGCATGGTTGAGGCTTCAGCTGTTTATCGCGTTTATGGGACGTAACGCATGCACCTCGTCGCGCACGCTCGTCCAAGCGCTCGGGGCTGAGCCTCGCCCCCGAACTCAGAGGAGAAGCGCGTCGCCCGCTGAGCCGCCAATACGAGCTTCGCCGCCACGTATCTGCCGTTCGTCTCTTTCGTTTGGCCGACGAAAATCACAAGCGTCGCGCGATTCTCTGCAGCTCTGCGAGGACTTGTAATTTAAAATTAGCCTCTGAAAAGGACATATAGATATTTTGCCTCGACGCTATCTTGCCTTCCCCGAAGGCATCGCGAAAGCATCGCGCAGCCGACTCCCTCGCTCGTTGGGGTCGCTGCGCGCGTCTGTGTGTGCGTAATTCAGCTCGGGAAAAAGACGGAGTGGCGGCACATCAAACGCGAAAACGTAAGAAGCTGCCCGCGGCTCCGTGCGAAAGCCTGGGAAGAGAGTTTCGCAGCGCGCGACGGTTCCGCGTCGAGCAGCCTGTGAGCGCAAACAACGATTTACGCGAAAGCTCCCTCTCTGCCCGGGATAGCGCGCCTAATCCGACGCGCGGAGGTCCCCGAGGAGGAGGGCCGAGAAGAGAACGAATATCATTTTTTACGCGGCCGCAGTGCCACGAGCTGGCCGTTCGTCGGACTGTGTCGCGCGCGCGCCCAAGCACGGCTGGCTGCTTTAATTGAAATCCCGGCTGTATTTGTTTACACTAGCTGCTCTCGGGACCTACATCCAGAGCCGGATATCGAAATCCGTTTCCCTTTAATCTTGTCTGCACGTTCTATCGATTCCACTCGTATTACTCTTTTTTATTTTGCATTTTTTCATTCTGGTCGATGGATTCCAATCGCATTTTCGGGCTTGTCCTCGGCAGATTGAACAACTGCCAATGGATCTTGCGTTCCGTTCGGCCGTTCCTCCACTTTAGGAACAACCAAATAAATAAAGGCGAAAAGGCAAAGGCAAAGCGGCCGGCGGAGACCACTGCGAACACGAAAAGCAGACGGACTTGACGGAGCGAGCGAGAGACTGTAGCTACTCGCAGCGCAAATATCCACGAATCTAGGCAAAGGCCGGCTGCGGGGATCTTTGTGTATTAGCATTAATGTTTACGCAGACACGCGTAGACAGAGGCGTGCGAGTCTCGGTACAGGCGCATTACTTTGGGCTCGGCAGGCACGAGCAAACTTAATGCTCTCTCGCGCGAGCTGTCCTTAAATAATCGTTCTGCCCCAAGCGCGCATAATTTATGTATAAGCTAAAGTGCTGCTCCACCTCTAAATTTGCCTTATTGTCGCCGGCACGGGCGCACGCAATTTTCCGGCTGGAAACTTCGCCTCGGTTAAGATTCGCGCTCGCGCTATCAGCTCTGAAGCCCGTACTAGCGTGTGTACTTTGTCGGAGTGCCAAGATAGAAAAGCACGCGTGTATAGTACACGCTAATACTGCGTTGCGCTACTGCCACGCCAATTCTCTAACCTTTACTTACCCTTCTATTCGCGCGCTGATTTTTCGTTGCACGCTCGAGCCCCAGCTCGAATAAAAAGACAGTTCCGGATATGCCGGCACCAGCAGAAATACTTATTACTGTGTCCGACCAATGGACAAACACGGAATGATGAACGAATCGAGATAGTGAAATAAAATGACAAGGCAGAACCCGACGAATTTTCATAAAAACTACTTTATTCGGACGATTTAAGCTAATTACAGCTAAATTATAGTCTTCTCAGCGACCTCATTACGAATAATCGACCATCGGACTATTTCTACGAAAATCTGGTATCGTGCAAACTATTATTGTCAGGGACTAACTCTTTTACTATTATTACATCGTTGTCGTTATTTTCTAAACATTGTACATGTGGATTAGTTAGCAGCTGCTAGTGCCACAGTCACGAAAGAGACGATGATCACAATCTGAAATTTTCTAATTTAACGATTACAATTTCAATGGTGCTCTGCTTTAATTAGATACTGCTCCTCTTCATCTTAATACAAAAATTTTATACAATAATTTTATATTGATTATAATAGTAAGACTAAGTTGCATTAATTTGTTCAAAATCATTTTTGTAGCATATTATAGTACATTGAGTTATAGCATATTAAGTTGGCTTGTCTGTTTTCCAAATTCAAATGAAATATGTCAAATAGGTAAGTGACTCGAAAAAGAATAATGAGTTAATTGCAAGAATTCATATTACAAGTCAATTTTGCTAAATATCACTTTAAGTAGTTATTTTAGAAAAGCCATCAATTTATTTATTATAAAACTTATGAAAGTAAAAATCATTATCAATCGCTTAAAAGTTGCATACTGTTTTCACGATAGTGAAGATTTCTTTAATTAGAGGAACTTCTTATCAGAGATGAAAATGATAACTGCATATTAGAAATTTTACTACGAAACTATTTTACAGTCAGCCTTCCTACTAGAGGAATAATTCCTTTCTGCTTTTAGAAAAGACATAAGTAAAGATTAAGTAATATCATTGCTTTTTGTTCATATTATATCAATCGCTTATATAGATTACACACTATGCTTGTGTTTCAGTAAAATCTCAGATCAATAACAATTGAATTTTTATCTTAAATAACAATGTAAATATATGAAAAATATTGTAGATATAATATTGCAACAACATTTGTAAAATTGATTATTCCAAAAACTCACTGTTCAATTATAAATATACAGGACAAATTTTCTCTGCTTCTAAATAAATATCAAAAAAAATTTCTGAAACTTAATTACTAAACAATAAGCATTTAAAGTAGTAGATTTGAGAAATCTGAATAATAAGTATTTAATCAGTACTAATTTTAATAAAAATAAATACTAGAGCTGGCGGAATGTTTGTCATTTAGATACTATCATTTGGAGTAATGACTTTCATTGTGGGCAAATTTGCATGCGGAAGGCGCGAACATTAGGCTGCGAGACAAATTGTTAGCATGCAGATTGCGCCTCTTAGGGTATTAATCACGAATAAAAATGTTTCTTCCGTGCAAGCGAGTGAGCAACACGCTCTCGTGCCCCTTCAATTTTCCGGCGGTGCACGGCAGCGCGGAAGAGAGGGGCAGCGTTGGTAATGTCACAAAAAAAAAAGAAAAAAAATTCGGACCACTGCACCACTGCTATGCATAACGCTCGCGCGCCCTGCCGAGTTTGTGAAAAACGGTTGACGCTTTGTCGCGCAAGTTTTGCTTTGCAGTGCAGTGCATTTACCGTCACGCACACTTTCACAAAATTGACCGATGTTTACGGTATTTTTGGCGTGAATCAAAGAAGAGTTCATCTAGAAAACTCGTTTGTTCCGCACAGACATAGAAAAAAGTTGATAGATAAAACAAGCAAAATAATATTATACTGCGTATCGTCTAGTTCAGTAGTAAGATTTTTTGGTCTAACTTTCAGACACAGTATAAAGATTGAGAAGAGCAGGGTCGTACATTACTCGCTCATAAAACCAACGGGAAGACGAAGTACTGCTGGAAGAGGAAGGGCTGTAGCAAGCAAAATATATATATATATATATATATATATATCTTAGGTTGAATAGTGGACTAAATCTGTGTGTCCTTTTATTGGCTTGTTCAAAGTCCGTATTACGTGTCGACATCCGTATGTACACACGTACACATTCAAAGCCGTGGCGGCAAAGAAAAAGAAAAAAAAGCAGGGCTAGGAGGGTCGAATCCCGGTCACATTCGTTACACGCTCACGACAAAGTGAGAGAGAAAGAGATTACTTTTGTTCGATCGACGTCGAATCATCGATTCCGTCGGAACAATTAACATCTAGTGATTGCGAGCTAATAGTGATGGGTCGTTAGATTCTGGCTGAGCCGGCACTACGTTCCTTCCTTGTCTCCACCTTTTCTCGAGTTATTCTTTTCGTTTTCTTTCGTTGCCGCTGTCTTTGTCATTCTGCGTTTACTCCTGGCGCTCGCCACGTCGCCCGCTACGTGAGCAATTATGCCTCGACGACGACGCGAAGCATCTGGCAAGAGAGCGAGAAAGCGCGCGCACAATAGGAACGAGGTAAGAAGATGAAAAAAAAAAAGAAAAGAAAAGGACGAGTAGGCTACAGACGATGAAGTTACCGTCGTGTCTGCAGTAATTTCCTCTTGATATAAATTAGATGCTTTACGTGCTTCAATATCAGCTGCTCGAGAAAAAATGAGTTTTCGCTCTTTACTCGTAAGAGCGAGCTCGAATTGAAAGAAGAAGAGAGAGGGGGGGGGAGCCGGAGGACAATTTTTCTTTCAGGCACTTTATTGTCACGCAGGCTGATTTGCGCCTCTACTTCGTTTAGTGCTATTTGATTAAATGACGACAATGCTTATCACGTCTGACGATAAAAGAACAAAATACGCATATATTGTACGCCTCAATATTCTTAGTATCGCTAACGTAAGAGGATGACTAGATTTCTATTCAACGAAACTGACTCACAATCGGAATTCCTTGATAGCGCTTCATGAATAGGTATGAACGCCAAATTAACATTTCACGAAAGACTTTAGTCCTCGTAGTCCAAAGAAAGCAGTTGCGTAATCGCGCATCTTTCGGAAGCGTGATGGAAAAAAGACTTCGATCGGGTTCAGGCATACAACTATAAATTGAGGGAGCGAGCAAAAAGTGTTGACGGCGCGCTCTCGAGAGACAGAACTAGGAGAATATTTCTAACGAAGCACGCGCGTCCTCGACGAGTGCAATATGGGTGGGAGTAATAATGTCGAGCAGGTGTAAGCGTTTTTGCTTGACTAGCGAAACAATTGTTGCTCTGTCTTGCTTGATCGCTTGCTGCTTCCTGTACCTCTCTCTCTCTATCTCTCTCTCTCTCTCTCTCTCTCTCTCTCTCTCTCTCTCTTTATCGGGCTGCAATATTTTCCGAGCTCTGCCTAGCGACACGCCCCTCTGCAGCCAACTACTCACACTCTCCGTCAGTTTTAATATCGTTTTCTTTTTTTTCTCATTCGCCACGCTGTCCTCGACGATACTTGCTGTTGGCGTCCCCGACAACAGTTTTAACTCCCTGGCCGAGCTGTAAATCACACTGGGTCGGTGGCCGCGCGCTGTATAACGCGCAGTCCAGGGCTTCCCTCAGCTCCAAAGGTTTGCTTCACGCGCGACTACTTACCGACCATCCCGTGCGATACGCGCTCGACATATATCAATTATTTCGTTCGGCTCGGCCGGCACAACGATCACGTAATTTAGCCGCTGGACTGCGCGGTATGTTCCGCTTTTATTGTCAATTATTCGATTTTGAAATTCTGTTGACAATCTTCGATCATTTCCAAGCTGTGTAGTCAGTATACGTACATCCCATTGAATATATTTTATCGATGAATCCATTGTCAGTCCGTACAATAACGTACGAATATAAAAAAGGATGTAAAGAGTAAATACTTATTAATACATTCTTACGTAATACGTAATACGTAAAAAATGAAGAAGAAAAGCATAAATTATGCAGAACGGTAACGCAGCAATCTGTTTCATTAAAAAGTTTCCGTATTAATCCAGCAGAGGGCAACACCTTCCATACCTATTACTGCATGCAAGTTTCATATTTTGTATACGTTTGAATCAAGAATTCGAACAGAAGTTTACCAACACCGATAGATCTCATGAGTTTATTGGATTATTGCATATCATGTAGTTTTCGAGAGATCAGTTTCAAAAAGTGCAATGTTCCATTGCTTTAATTATATTGATATACACTGAGAATATATTACAATCATTAGAGCTAAGTTGTGGTAATAATGATTGTCTTGAACAACAAATTACGAGCAGATCATAAGACTACAGCGACGTCAATTAAAGGATTTAGGCAAGCAGTACTTAAACTTGTTATCCGTAAACAGTAGACACCAAGCAATTTACATCTGTTAGTAGGTAGGCAAATGCAGAATAAAGACTTTGGGTGATAGTCGCAAGTAGAGAGAGAGAGAGAGAGAGAATGAAACGTATATAGTCAAGCATTGCGTTGGTACTGGCCTCAGGGTGATAACTCTTGATTTACACTGTTTTGCCGTTATTCTCTTCCTCTCTCATTTTCTCACCTACAGCGTTGAGCTCATGGAGAAAAGAAAAAGAAGAGCAGAACGGCTTGAACTCCAATTAAGTTTTAATGGGGTAGATAGGGAAACGTATGCCTCCCTCGCTCCTTCTCTTGCTCGTTCCTACTCCTATATCTGTCTCGAACGTTAGCGCTCGAAAAGGCTTGTTTTTTAATTTTTACGGATCTCTATAATGCAACTTTGGCGAACGACGAAAATATTAATGGTCGTTTCAACATTTCACCAAGTCAATCACAGTAATAGTTTATTAGCACAGCTCGGGCAGTCAGCTAGCCGCGTGTATTCCTTTAAGATTGGACGTCGAGAATTCTTAACGTGACGTTGCGCATTAGACGGTCATTCCTGGAATATTCAATGTTTTCCCCGTTTGTCGTTAGTCGCGTTGGTTGCTCTATCGGAATAGAAAAGCGATTCGAAAAAAATTGGCATGACCCACAGAATTCTATACGACTGTGGCAGCTATAGACACTCCGCGATTCCATCAGCGACACATCGTCTTTGCCAATTTTCATAAAGCTTTACGGAACATCGTCAAGTTTATCGTAAAAAAGCATCATGAATTCCGATAAAAAGTATTTGGAAATCTCGCGACGTCGTAGGGCTTTGAAAGCTCGCAAAAAGACGAATAGGAGGGGGAGAAGGTACGAGGCGGGAGGTCGCAAGACAGCCAGATAGAACATGCCGTGGCTCGAGCTCGTTCGTATTCGTCGTGGCGCGTCTCGCACATACACGCGAATATTATCCATTTTCCTTCATCTCTCGCCCCTCCCCCCCCCTCTCTCTTTCTCTCTCTCTTCATGCGCGGGGCGGACTTGGTCGGCTTACGTGTACACGTGGGCCAGCAGCGGCAGCCGCCGAGTTGAATATAAAAAGGCAGAGCGCGCTGGCAGCCAGATGTCACCTCACAACACGACGTGGACTCATTTTCCGCGAGACTTTCCCTCGGTCGTGCTTCCTTCCTTCCTTCCTTCCTTCCTCCCTTACTTCTTGCCTTCTTCCTTTACTCCCCGACAACACGACCTCCTTACTTCTCCTCACCCTCGGCAGCTCGCTCTGGCCTTTAATAATTCGGCAGACTGCGCTTGCTCCACTCTCTCTCTCTCTCTCTCTCTCTCTCTCTCGCTACACCTTGTTTCTTTCATTTCCTACCTCGCATATTCCGTTTAACCCTCGCTCGTAGGATACTCACCATCTCGCTCGCCTTACTTGAGCTGCTCGCTATATTTCGTTTCTTATACTAGCTCCCACTTATTACTCTTATAACTACTTATTATTTTTAATAATCAATTGTCTGTCGTATTCACTACTAAAAGATATACTGTCTCCTTTTTGGACGAAAGATATGCGAAGTTGCACCTATCTAAGCAACAAATATTTTATCTTCTCACGTCATCCACGAAAATTCTTATAATTTAAGAATAAAAGAAAAGTTTTTATTATATCTGCCTTTATTGACTAGTTGATTTTTTTGTAACGCCATGATAAAAAAATATTCAATGATATTTTCAACGATAAAAAAGTAACGTAATGCGGCCAGCGCAAGAGTAAGTTTAAGAGAATTTTCTAAATTGGTACCTACAAGTTATTCCATTATAAAAAGTATATTTGAGCCACTGTTTGATTGACATTCGCAACTAGATTTCATTTGAATTTGACAAATTCAATCAGTTACTTGCACTTATATTTGCTTACGGTGAGTAACGTTCAACGTAAGATCGCAAAAGTTATAGAAGAATAAAATAGATTTTTCTCTGTTTTGTTCATTATATTACTTATAATATTACGAAGTCATTGAACTCAATATCAAGTCTTCATTTATTCGTATATAACTTCAATATCTCCGTAATCTATTAAGTCACTTGTATCCGACGGTTCCAATAGAACTTGTGTTGTATTCTTTGCGATACATTTCCCATTGATACAATACTGTCAAGTAAGAATATCCTCATAATTATTGGTAATTTGTTACTGCGGTTAACACTAATATTGTTGATTAATTAATTACGTGATGATGGCCGCAATCGGAACCTTCAGCAGCAGGTACTTTTGAAAAACATTTGCCATTAGACCCAGGAATAAAACAATCCAAGTGTATGCAAGCACTTTCGTCTTTCTATAAATGAATGGTAATATTATTCCCCTGTCCTTTAATGCCTCCGCTTACATGGTTGGAAAAAAATGATGCCTTACGTTGCAAGCTCTAGTTCCTGTTATTCTATCGCATTGCTCATCGAGAGAATAGATTCTGCCGGGTAAAACGCGACGAACTGGTCTACTGTATTTTGGTTCATCGAATAAACAGTTGGACCGTGGATGACTGCAATACAGTAAATTAAGAATGATAAAAATAATATCAAGGATATAATTGAATAAGATAGATTAGCTACTGGAAAAAGATGTCAAAGTCCTTCATGCTGCACGAAGACCATCGGAAGACATTTTTGGTTAGCGTGAGTTGTCCGGCCATAATGTATCCATCACTTAGCGGGCATTTTGGATTTTCTAGGTCATCCACTTCGGACCCATCGTGGTGAGATCCTAGCCTGGGCAGTTTGTAGGGTCATTGAAGTTCAACGCAGAAAATATAAAAGCCCTTCAGCTAAAAACGTTGATTAATTTACACTTACAAGTGGCCGATTTCATGAGCTGCTGGTACTATACCGATGTAGCCACCATTATCTTCAATCAGTCCAACAGCTTTTACTACCTGTGCTAATGGACTTACCGTGCATGCACCATTACGAAAAGCGTAACCTTCAAAAATACGTATTTTTTAAATATATTTACGCGTGTTAAGAACATCTTAATAATCTTAATAACGATGCATTAAATTCTTGTAAATAGACTTTTTAATCAATTACCTAAAGTGGTGCAGTCAAAATCTGTATCTTTATTCTCGTAATTGCACAAGTTTAATCTATAATGACATGCATAAAGAATTGTAATAAAATTGTATGAACAAAATTTTAATAAATAATAAAAAACATACTGCGTCATTGTTATTGCAATATCGAAATCTCTTTCGATAACAAATCTTCTCAATTTTGGATTGATAAATTCTGAGTAAAAGTAACGTCCCATTCGATCCAAAGCGCTATCAGCATCAACGATGGGACCATAAAACGGTCGCGTACGTTGATTCTTTAAGAAGGGCAATCCATTAGGTTCCTTCAAAGTAAAGAATAAATAAGGCCATGATTTTGATTGTTGCAGGCATTGCGTTAACCTACCGTCGCAATAATAATTCCAGCAATATTCAAGCGAATCTTAGGATTAACAAACACACGGTATCTCAAATCAACAGCATTCCAGAATGATACAATATATCTTCTAACTTCAGAGATTGTTTGAAGAGATCTATCGAGAAGTATTAACAATTGAGATTTATGCCCATACCTAAGTAATAATTAATCGTAGTATTAACTCACTGAAAATGGCTGTAATCAATAATAACTAGAATTTGCGGATATACAGTCTTTGGAGGTTGAATATATATTGAACGCTTTTGTCTGAAGAATGCTTCTTCAAAAATGTCTGATCCAATTTCTATAAAGAATTACTACAATCAACACTTGTCTACATTAAACGTTGACCTCAACTGTTAACACGAGAAATAACTTACTTTCTCGTATTCCATCACGATTTAATTGCTTGTTCTTGTATAATATGTGATCGTAAGTCTTTCTGAGATTAGGATGAGTAACCGTGCGATTTGAAAAAGCAAAATAATCATCGGAAACACTGCGCTTTTCTCTTGATAATGCCTGAAATCTCTTCGGAAGAGCGCGAATAACAAGATCGTCACCGATCGTACCTTCCTGCAATTACATTTTGTCATTACTATGATAATTTTTCATACAATTGAATTGCAGAGTGAACGTTGTGATCGAATAGTGACTCACATAGAGTACTTGACCATGCTCATCAGTCCTACTATACAAAGCAGCCAAGTTGTACGGATCTTGGTAAAAATGACCGCCTGCCCCTTTCATAGCCTAAAAACAGCTATGGTTATAACAACTCGTCACTAATTAAGCTGTAAAGTATCAAAATATTACATTTGATATTCGAGTGTACTTTATCCCTGAAGGGGATGAAAGATCTCCTTGTGCTTTCCATATTGGGGTATGTTTTCCAGCTAAGAAACCCTCTGTAGGTTCCAAATATAACTTGATATCACGAGTGGAGCTTTTCAAATGCAATATCTTATGAATTGAATTTATTTGACTTTTTTCGTGAATTGCATAAGCAACTTGAGCTACTTCGTACTGAGGCACTATAAAATATAATACAATTTTTAGCCAAATATATTCTGCCGGTTCGCAAAAACACAATTATAACTTACCGTTGTCATGTTCAGATTGAAATACACGGCGTACTTCATCAGGTGTCATCAATTTATGAACCTAATCAACGTTACATTTAAAAACGATAAACAAATACGAAATTCGTTTATTTATGATGTATGGATAGGATATTTACCTCGAATCCATGACTAGAAGCAACGACTAGAGTGGATAAGTATATAAAACAATGTAACATTTTTTCTATAAAAATTCACTTAACAATTTAATCGATGGATGTTACCAATTAACACAGAGCTCAAACACTGTTTTTCTTTGAGAAGAATTTTATTAGTCGTGCACTTTTCTATTAAAGCTAAAATGGAATATGCTGCATGTCGCGTCTGAAAGACGACGTAAAATGCGGAAAGAGTTACTCAACACATGATTATAAGCTACGCATACAGATATTTTTATTAGCGAACATCTGATCAAACACCTGTGCTATCATTAAACTTGAAGGTAAATCTTTTCGTTATAGTGTCGATTATTAGGTGTTAATTTCTTATTTTTTCGTCGTCTAAAATCCGGTTTACTGAAATTAATTTTGTTCAATGTACACATATAAGGTATCTGTAATATTCTAAAGTTTTAGTCACATTGACATTTTTAATATAAATTAAATATATCAAACTATTACGTAAGAATATCAGTTCGAGTCCATTATGTTTTTCACTACATGAATATACTAACGTAAGTTATCTGTCATTTATTCATACATATACCATATTGGAATCTAAAGTTGGAATTCCATTAGCAGAGGAATAATGACACTTAATAGATTTATTTATAATGAGACAAAGGATAATGTTAAATAATTAAGTATCATATATTTAGTTCGGAAGATGTGCACATTTTTAGTAATAACTAACATAATAACTCTTGTAATGATATTCTGATTATAACATTTGTTTGTCTTAGCTCGAAGGATGAATATCGAATGATAATGTTTGATGACATATATCTAGCAAAAAAAAATGTCTTATTTTTAATAAATAAAGCACTGTCTTGAACTATTTTTTATTTTATAAAAAATTTTATTTCCAGACTGACCAATACTCGATACAAGTAACATGAGCTGAAAGGATAAGTTATGAGGAAGGAAACACAAAGAAAATCAATACACATGGTACATTTAACACTACTATTTATTTCTTATTCTACAAAGATTTTGCTTACAAAGTTTTCGCCGATAATTTGAGTTGGTTCGCTGGTAACAAATGACTTAAAAATGCCGGAATACACACCGCGACGTCGTTATTGCACGAATATTCGACGCCGAAAACGTACTTTATAGTATAAAAAAGAAAACAAAATAAAATAAGTTGTAAATACGCTCTAGTGCGTCGAGTCGAATCTCTCGACAATATCGCTCATAAATACATACTCAGACGTAAAAAAGGGGACACAGAGGTGGAAAAATTGAGAATGAAAGGGGTGGGAGGCGACGGGGAGGGGTCATTCCTTACTTCCTCCTTCGTGCGAAAAAGGGGTGCGTTTAAACTGTTGCGAATTCGTCCCAAAAGCGAATGAACGATCTCGCGCGCGCGCGTATCTCTCCTTGCTGTCTTGGTCCCTCGAAAAATATCACGGATCGACGCGTTGCATTAACGCGACGTGGAGCAGAAAGGACAGACGTAGGAAGGAGGGCGAAATGATAATGCGATTATAGGCGAAGAAAAAGAGTAAGCAGGGAGGAAGCGAGGAAGGAAGAAAGGAATGGTACGGAAGGGAATGGAGCATTAGGGAAAAAGGAGAAAACTGCGCGTGTCTCTTCCGACTCCCGTCGACCTGTGCCTTTCCATTGGCGCTCACTTTTCTTGCGTTGTCCTCTTTTTGACATACATCCCGCTATATCTGCTTTAGTCTGGCGATCGAGAAAGGAATGAACTTATCGTGTTTTTAGTAAGCATGTGACATGCATATGACGAAATGAATCGCATAATATGAGTAGTCGTTGCGCTTCTCCCATGACGAGACTGACAGACAGACAGACAGACAGACAGACAGACAGAGAGCGAGCGAGAGCGAGAGCGAGAGAGCATCGTGTGCACGCCTTTATTGACTCTGTCGTTCTTTGCCTCCTTTCCTCTCGATTGCCTTGAACTTGATCCATCGCTTCAGCGCTATTTTCCCTGCCACTTCTCAGCAAATCGTCTTGAGGGACGCGCAACAGCGACTTTTCACTGATTGCAGATGGCACAGCCATGTCCTCAGCCTCTCGATCAGCTCCGCGCAATCCGTCCCCGTGTCCTGGCATTCACCGTCCTCTGTTTCTGCTTGCAAAACAATACCTTCCGTTAACACTCCCGCTTATTCATTCCCGGCATTCCATTCAAATTGCATTTTTCGGCTTTTAATGCCCATTGCATAGAAATAAAGAGTATGATTACAGTAACTGCCACCGAAGAGATCTCGTTCTTACCATTCTTGAAAGAAGATTCATTTCATTTCAACAAATCTACATGTCAATATTTTTTTACTTTCATAGTTGCAATTAAACCAAAGTTTTGTACTAATCCGTAATGAAATTACTTTATATTTATAATAATGTACCAGTAGATCAAATATACAAGAGAAGAGTGTTGTTGATATAATCGCGTTAGTGACACGTTGATTAATTTAGTGAGCGTAAAAAACCGGTATGCATGCTATAAGAAACAGTTATCGTAGAGATGTAGTTCTTTGGAAACTTGTATCAAAGATAAGAAATCCATAAAATTAATAATCCTGATAAGAAATGTTTTCACAAGACGTCATTAGAATGCGTAACGTATGCCAGAATCTTCAATCAATTGGCGTATATCAGTCTTGTATGAATTTATATCTTTTGTATTAATTTCACACTGAAACGAAAGCCAAGGAAGTCAACTAAATAACAAAGAACAAGAAAGCAGGTGGATTTTGCATCGTGTGGTCGAAAAAAGTAATAACAATAGTGGCATTGAGGATTCATTGATGAAGAAAATAATTCGTGTGAAGCCAATTTATTTTCACAGTATTGAAAGGAATGTTAACTAAATTATGAATTTATGTCGAAAGAATATTAAATGTAATAAATTGACGAGTGAAGTAAGAACAGAAATGACAGGATTCAATCGAGCAAAAGTTTGACAATGAATGAAAGACGCATCGACGAAAAAGACAAATATTTACAAAACAAGCAAATGATTGAAGAAATATAATAAATATTTTCAGTTTAGAAATAAAATAGAATTGCTGTAGAAAATTTTCAAGTGGATACCCAAAGAACATAGAATGACCAAGAAATACATTGAGAATAGAACGATCAGTGTTGAAAAAGGAATCCATTATGAGAGCTCCAGAGAAGAAAGTTGCATAGCTCAAGAGAATTTTGAAAAGTAATGTTGGCCAGATATAGAATAAAACCTCTCGTTAAGCTCCATCCTTACCGTGACCGTAATTTTGCGGAGCATAGTGGGTGACGGTGGTGCTCGTCTGCGCGAGCGATGTCGACTTGACGGTACTCTTAGTATATCTGTAGGGTGTGGCTTTCAAATAGTCAACGTCGTTAGGGTAGTCGCTGCCTTTTGAATAATAAGTATTCGAATAGTCATAGGGATTTGTCTTCTTGCTCGTGGCAGTGGTGTACACGTAATTGTTGTTAACGTCCTTGTTATAGTCGGAGCTGTACTTTTTGTTGTAATCGTCGTTTATAAAATTACTTATTGTCGAGTAAATGTAACGTGTGTATGGCGTTGATGTTGGATACAGTGAAGTCAGGGGACTGGCTGTCGTGGTCATCGTAGTCGTACTCGTCGATGTCGTATAAGGCGTCGTGTACTTGTACTGATATGTGCTTCGAGTTGTTACTTCCCATGGAGACCTGCATAGCATATTTTATTAATTCAGCGAGGCTTTTCTCTGCTTTCTTGCTAATAAATGTTTGCGTGATGCTAAGTCAACGACAAAACGACTTGTGTTCTCGTATTTATAATAATCCAATCGTCAATAATATTCTACTTTTTTTAAAAACTATTTGAATTTCTTCTTAATGCATCACTTAAAATTTACCTGTACTCTGTGGTACTTGTATTGTATCGATTGTACAATGGTCGACTTTGCGTGGCAGCATTGTAGATGTTGTCATGTCGCACGTACGTTGGTATGTTTTGCGTATAATCAGGTATAATATTCTCGTGCTCGGCAACGCATTTTCCATTTAGACAATACTAAACAAGCAGTAAATTAATCGTCATGCGTTTCCTTTGAACTAAAACGTTTTTAGATATCAATCGATTAAACTCACTTGACCATCTCCACATGGAGAACCTTCGGCTGCTGGTCGATATGCAACGCAGTAGCCCGAGCCGGCATCAAAGCAGAAAAGTTGAGCGCAGACACGATCGTCTTTCTGTTAATTTCAACGATAAAAGTAGCATACAAATTGGGTTCTTTTGTTTCGCGCGGAAGAAAGTTAACTTAAAGTTCTTACAAAGCAAGCGCTTGTTCCACGGTCCTTTCGACATTGTGCATCGAGTGACAACAGTTTTCCTGGCAGTACTCTTGGCAGCGCTTCATCCTCGTGAGGGGCATTGTAAAGACACGTTGCTGTGTCTCCGCTGAAAATCACATTCGTAAATCATTCGATCGCATTCTCCAAACATACGCGCCAGTTGCTTCTTCTACGCGATGTTTAAGTAGTTAAAAAGACTTGCATCGCTGTCGAACGTCTTACTTCAAAAAGTGGTGGAAAGAAGAAACACTGCAGTGAGACCACTTGAAGCCTTTTTCCGTATGCCTCAGATCACTCATAATATATCCGTCTTCCCAGCGGCATTTTTCAGCTCCGGGACCTCCCAGGTAACTTGGTGGTGGCGAGCCGTCATGTACAGCACCCAGTCTGACAAGACAACATTCGTATACATTCGGTCTGTAGAGTGTTGACCGTCAAAAATACACGCGCAATTTTGTGTTGTACTTACAGATGGCCGACTTCGTGAGCCGCTACGATAATACCACTGAAGCCGCCGGTATCTTCGATTATAGCCACTGAATTAACTTTTTCAAGCCTCTTGTTCACCACGCAAGCTCCACCGACATATGCAAAACCTATACACCAAATACACTTGATTAGACATTGTTCGCTGGCTTTGTCTTTTTGTTAAAATATACTAAATACTTTCGTTATTGTAATCATTAAAACAAATCGACACAACTCAATTCTTACTTGAATGGTTAGATTACAATAATACTGTATCAAAATAAAATAATGATTATGCAATAAGTGTCTTCGTGCAATCTTCTTAAAATGTTCACGTCAAAAATATGACCTTATGTTTGGTTGAAAGCACTTATTGCTTGTTACGTGTTAAATCCGTTAATAATATAATTATTATATTATTCTAGAAAATGTTATGAGAATAACACTGTAATAAGCCATGGCTTCAAAATTAGATCATTATTAATCAGTAATTTAGTGTTGAATGAAATTATACCCCGCTTAGCAACATGCATATATTGTTAATAAGATTGTTATATTGGAGATGTGAATATAATGTTAAATCTCGAATGGAAATTCAATAAATCAATTATTTAAATATTTTATTTTTCTTTGTAAAAGACCTTATACAAATATTGTATACCTGATAAGAAACTTATTGTTCAGTATGGATTATTAATATTTACGTATTTTAGGTTGAACATATCTTAGTCGACGAAAACACGGTTTTTTCGTATTGAATAATTCAAGCTGTAAAGATAAGTTGCTATAAAAATTATCATTTCTCACAATCTATTTGATATACATAAATTTTTTTGAAAATACTATACCGGGCTACTATAACATACATCCGCATAAAGTATTTATATCATCCTTTAACATTATTTATAAGTCATAGAAATATTGAAAGTGAATATAATTTGAGAACATTACTTTTGATGCCAGACTTGTATATGGCTTGCATGTGGATAGATAGTTTGACAAAGTACAGACATTGTGTGCGTAACATAAATAATAAAAGGACACATAAACATAAGAAAGTAAACCAAAGACATATAGACCAAACGAAGAGGCGTAGGTACGCATTTTTAAGATAAATGAAATTAGACACACAAAGTACATAAAATAGTAAAAAAAGCTTAGATTTGAGAAATTTTGTTGCAAGTATCAAGAGACAAAGTTTTGCATAGTGAATATAAATAATTACAATGAAGCAAAAAAAGACCATAAACAGAAAAAAAAGACAAATAAAAGATAAAAGTGTCTCATTGTGAAAGTTCAGCAGATAGTAGATTTAAAAACAGATCTGCAGGTGAATTTTGACATTTTGTTCATTTTATATGAACAACGTACCTGCGGTTCCTCTATTGCATACATCATTCGCATATTGCCGTCTGCACATATCTAATCTGTAACGCAACAATAAAAATATTCTCTTTTATCATCGTAACTTATTTGGACACTTTGGAATTTCACGACGTCTCCGTCTCCCGTAACAGTCGATACATATATTTACTTATAAGAACGACGTTTAAAGTAAATAAATACAATTGTTGCATGTAAATCGTCGTAAGAATTATGGCAAATAATTTTAAATAACTATCAAAAAATTCTAATAACTATTAACGTATATAAACTAATCTGTAAATTTTTTGAAACTTTAAAAAAAATATGTGTAAACAATTAAATAAAGGAAAGCATGGCGACTTGTTGAGAACAGACGATTCTACGAGTCTTCGTAACTTGTGATTCTTCGTTTATTCTGATTTTTTTTTTTTTTTGCTGAGGAGTTAAAAGACTGTTAATAGCTGTAATTAATCAGGATTAAAAACTAAATTTTATGAATATGGAGTATGATAAATATCATCAATGAACAGTGATGAGGCAGGGGAAAGAGGTTTTCGTGGAGCAGTTCTCCTAAAAATTCTGCTAGACTTAATTTTTTAGATTTCAAATTAATTTTTTTTAAGATTAAACGAGTGTTTAGTTAACTAATTATGTGCTTGTGACTAGTAACAAAAGCCTGCAGAATTTAAAAGAACGAGCGTTGACTATAATTATGCGCCATTTTACTAATCTACGTGACGTTCTACCGAAGCTTCTAAAATGTATTTTCAAGCGAGAAACGAGCAACACGCGATAGGAACGTACCTCCAAAGAAAAAAGTTATTATTGTCGATCGTCCAGATTTCAAATTAGCAGACATTTATGAGTATATATTGATCGTGTGCTGTGCATTTCTCACTTGGTTCTTTAAAATTACGAGCTGTGACCTACAGGTCTATCAGCGGCATCACTGAACCATGGCATGCTTCCCAAAACACTAAACAACGCGCTGTAAATGTCTGAGTGCTTCCGGTAAAGTAGTTGACTCTGATTGTGCGATTCGAATATCAAAAAGTGAGATGTTGAACATAAACAACGTAATAAAATAGGTTGTAAATGAAGAGCAAACGCGTATGCCATGCCCGAGTATAGTGTAACGTTGCGATGGATGCACGCGACAGACTTTCACAACGCGTGATTGGAATCGAAAACAATCTACTTGGTGAAAAGCGATTTTCATTATTTGGAATTGGTCCTACTTTTGCGCTCATCTACTTGTTTGTGGAGCGCCATAGAAAAGAACGAAACCTGGCTCGTTATCATAGACATAGAAATGAGTTTTCTCGCGAAGCAATTGGAATGAAAATCGCTTTGACTTGGTTTTCTGTTGGCACGGTTTTATTTTTCACACACAAGGCACAACAAACTCTCAAATGGCGATGGTATATACGAGCTATGTACAGTGTGAGTAATTAAAACTACAAAAGTGAGGGCAAATTGAATAGATACATCAACGAGAGAGCAGGCAAACAATACAATGACTAAGTTATATTAAAATTTGGTAATAAAAACGTAATTGGAAAGCATGATCGCTATGTAATAAACCATACCAGCAGTTCCCTTAGTGCAGCGGCCGCCTTTCCTACGACGGCACATATCATACCTGTTTCACGAAATAAAAAACATGGACAGTATGAAGTCATCAGAGTGCATTTAAAGAGCTATTTTATGTAGTACCTGCGTGTTTCTTTTACTTATAACGACATTATGGCATTTCATCATCGATATTAATTATCGAGTCTTTCGTCTTCAGAATAATACAACTAATACAATAATAGAGTGACAGTATAAAGCTCATGTGCCAGTTACGATTTTCTGTTTTCTCTACTGATGTGCTATCTCAATCAATTGGAATTCGTTAACGTTTATATTCATCAATAACGTATTCGATTAGGCTCGCTAATAACATTTAATTGTTCCAATAAATCAGTAGAGAACTGAAATATCGTGAATTATTCAATTGGAATATTTTTAATGACACTTTCAAATGATTGAATATCGTACAGATAAGGATATGTAGCAATTGAAGTGAATGATATGAAAAGTAAAGTGCAAAAATGTCATTTTCTTATAAAGGAACGTGAGAATCACTGATGAAAACTATGGATACGCTTACTTTGTAACTGCAACCGCGATGTCGTAAACCGGAAGTCTTCTTTCTCGAAATAGATATTTGCCCATATCGGTCAACGCAGCTGCAGAATCTATTGCATCTCGCCCCACGCGATTTCTTTCCAGATATGGCGTAGCATCTCTTCCCTTAAACCAAACACATTGGACTAACTTAGACCAACTGTTGATCGAAACTCGGGCGAATTTGCGTTGAGCTTCAGCGAAACATGTAATCTTACCCGCGAAATGATGATACCGGCAATGCTGATGCGTATTTTGGGGCCTTTTAGCAACTTGTACCTAAGATCCACTCCGTTCCAAAATGACACGAAGTATCGTTTGATCTGTACATTATCACCGCCGTGCAATCTGCAAAAAGATGAGAATGAGCGAGGCGTCAATATTCGCCAGGACAAATCAAAACTTGTTCCAGAGCGAATTTTCTTAAAAACCCAACGGATCATTGGCAGCTCGCAAGGACAGTGGCGTGGATGATTCTACGAATCTCGGAGGTGGGGTGAATGATCGACGAAGGACAGCAAATGACGCACCTTCGACGAATGTAGATTTGCACGGAGTTGATAATCAGTTGCATTGATGAAAACCAGATGCGTTGAAGTTTTTATTTAATACGAGTCGAATCGAACGCACGGACCCTGATTGACGTACATTAACGAATGTATTTTTAAATGCTTGGAAAGACGTCAATCCAGTGAATTAAAGATCAATAAAGAATCGTATTTTAATAAAAGATCGATCGTGCGAAAGTAAAAAAACGCATGGCTTTTTTAAGCACAAGACATTCTTACTGTACTCCGTAAATCGGTCGTCATTTTTCAATTTGCATAGGAGCTGCGTCGGTCAAAACGATTGCGCTAATGAACACTCAAATCAGCTAATTCAACTAGACGGTAAAAGAACTCAGCGATTTTTTCAGGGACGGCGATGCATTTCCAAGTAACGGAGCGAGGAAATCATTTAGACTCACCTGTAGCCGTCGTAATCGACGATGCAGAGAATTTCGGGATAAATTACGTATGGCGCTTCTCGTTTAGGCCTACTACTACTAGCTGATCTCTTGGATCTGAACTTTTTCGACAAGTGATCAGGTTCCATGTATGCTGAAATTAGATTAAACAAATCAAGACAGATTATTAAAAAATCGAGGCGAATTTTCAAGCCAAAGAGTTTCAGTAAATTCTCATTTTCCGTGCGTAGATTTGACGCATCGGCGAACCGTAAAATGGTTCACGCCTCGAGCACTCGACTTGCAAAACAATATCTCAACGCTGACCTCGCATTTGTTTTTTCTGATCGACGGGTGAAACTAGGAATCGCAACTATACTTTTACTCGAAGGCTGGATGATTGCTGAGAGTGATAAGACTCACCGAAATCACTGAATTCGTCTTCTATGGGCCTATTTATCCTTCTGTAGACGACGTGATGGCTGGTATGCTGGAGGCTTCGCTTCGCCCTCGTGACGTTTGGCAGTAAATGCGGCTCGTGCAGCTCTTGCATCTTGCTCACGACTTCGTTCACCACGCGATCGGGCAACGAGCGGATCACCAGGTCCGTGCCGATATGTCCATCCTGAATTCAAAGTATTTTTCATGTCCCAAACTGCGAGCAACTAGTTTGGATGTTAATTCGCAACTTGGGATGGATTAGCATAAAAAAACAGTGGCAAAGCGTCCGTCGGTGCACAGAATGAGAGAGGAGCATCGTCGCAAGGCAGCTGCGTCGGCGCAGAGTGAAAGCAAAAGGTCAACACCGCGGCTGGGTCGGCTGCTCCGTGTGCACAGCTTGTGCTTATGTAAGTGTGTGCATCGATCCAAGACGATTTGCGTCTCATCTTCGTCGGTATCTAAGCTTTGTCTGCGCACAGCCGCCAGCCAAGCAAAGTCAAAGAGCGATAGTGCGTAAGCGTGTTTCCCTGATAACCGGCGTGCATGCGCGATAAGAGTCGGCGGTCTCCTACCTGCACGCGATCGTTCGAGAATTCGGTGTAGCGCGATATTCTCAAACTAATGATCGAGTCGAAAATCTGAGGCTCCAAATCGCTCACATTGATTGCGATATTAATCGAGCCTCGGCTTATTTCTCGCCGCTTGAAAAATTTAGCGACACCCGCGCGCGTCCGCTCTCTACGTACTCGGCGCGAGTCATATATCCCCGTACGGACAGGAGATCGTATCGCTCGATTCTAGTGGTTCCGAGAAATACACATGGACCGAGAAAGCCCATTTTCAGGCTACATTCGCGCTTCGACAGATCAAAGATCTTCGGCGCCTGCTTATTTTTCTTACCATTATTTATTTATTTTTTTGTTCATTTTGCCCACCACTCACTACGACTGGGGATCGATCAACCATTTCTCTCAAAGTCCAGGATTCGCTCGTTCTATTCGTATGAACTCTCGAGAAATTGCAGCAATGGGGATTTTTATCGTAGAGAGTTGGCGTGCAGCCTCTAAAAAATCGGTAATAACGCTTTCTAGGCCTCATGGTGGAAATACCACGCGTGGGATTTCACAAAGCCATTGTCTCTTTATCAAACTCGACAAACGATACAAAAAGTACGAAGCTAGATTGACGAGTAATTGCGAAAGCCGTTGTCAGAATACTATATATTGAATGTTCTTAGAAAAATAATATTCCCGCTATCTTTTCCGTGTTCCGCTTAGAACAACTGGCATTGCACATTCAAATCTTTGCGCAAATATTAGCCGCGTGTACGCTGTTGATTCATCCTTAATTAGATCCAAGCTGCGAGTAAATATTCGGTTCGGATAAAAAGCCTTATTGTTCCGAAAATCGTACGATCAGCCATTGAATTTCATTGAAGCTCGCGTGAGTGCGTCGGCGAAAAGTGCAAGAGAGAAAAGAAAGATAGATGGCAAAAGGATATTTGGTCTGGAGGCTGCGCAAAGGATATTCGAAAGAAAGGCGTGCGAGCTAGCCGCAGCCTCGCGCAGAGCCGAGTTGGAAAGCGACGATATTTCGTTATCTGCTCGGTGCCTTGGCGCAAAGCTAAACGCTCGCTTTGACTTTCGCATTGAAAGGTAAAGCGGCTCGCGCGGCTCGCGCAGTCTGTTCTTGCTCTGCCGGCGCGAGCGGCAGGCGCACACGCGGGGAGGCAATATTTAAACGACGTTTGTATGGCGAAAGCGAAGAAAAAAAATTGGCGCGAACGGAGCAGGCAGAGCAGCAGCATCGACGGCGGAAATCTGTTGGGCAAGTGAACTTCCTGGAATCGAGTGCAGGGCAAGGGGTGATGCAAGCACGCGCCAACCCAGCGAATTATGAGAACCGTTGCCGAAAGGCGCGCGCGTGCGCGCGGTATCGGCTGGTTCGATCTCCCCCGGCGCCGCGCCGGTGCAGCGAGATCCCACCGTGTACTGCCCAAAACGGAGCGCGACTCGAGCGACGATCGGCAATTAAGCCGGCCCAATTGTGGCATCGTCAACTTTTCGTTGATTTTACCCACTGCCTCTCCGCTCGCATCTCCAAAGCTTGCAGCACTGACCATTAGGCTGCTGTCGCCGCTGCCGCGTATCTATTATACTTTGAAATAAACGCGGCTGACGAAAGCGCGGAGAACCAAGTCGAGAGGCCACTTACGACAAGCACTTTCCCACTGGGCTGCCGGTGCAACAGAATGGATGCCATGTTCTGGGTGTCCTGGTAGATATCGCCGATGTCGGCGGCTTCCTGCAGCACAAACGAAACAGAGCTTAAGCTTATTTGCACGCCTTTGATTACGTCTCGTATTCTTTCTTTCGTTTTCACCAAATTACCGATTCTGTTTGCAGTTGCGTTCTTCAACAGAAACTCAGTTTGTTCGCCTGCATATTTCAACAATTTGGACATTTGTTGGCAATAGTATAGTTTAACGTGAGCAACTTGTTACAAAATCACCAATCATAAGTATGACCTTCGTATTCCGTTAAGTCGTTACTTCATCGCTAACTTCCTTGCGCTCATTTTTTTTTTTCATCAAGAACGATAGTTTTAGTTTTTTCTCCTCGACTGTACATTCGCATAATACAAAGAGCTTTGCAATTGCAAGATGAAAAGATAAATAATCGATAACGTACTTCCGGTATCCTTTCATAACGTAATCCATCAGCTTGCGAGTCATTTCGCTCTACAGTCCACATGGCCACATGCTCTCCCTTCCAGAGTCCATTATTCGGTTTCAAGGAGAAGTTATAGTCGGTTCCGAAAGCTTTTAGATGCAGCTCCTGTCTCGCCTCGGGACTTCGCCTATGTACAGAGTGCAAAACCGGTACTACCTCGTACGCTGGAACTGAATGGCAAACAGTGCAATCAATTTCATTAATTTTTTATTTACTCTACTAAGACGCACATAATACATCTATCGCTATTTACTTTCTCAAACCAGTAGTATCGAATGAATAAATTACAAGATTTTAATTTCACGGTTTCAAGGGGCTTTACGATGCTTCTTGTTAGATTTTAGATTTTCGGGCGATTCCGAACGAAAACAAATATTTCAAAGGCAAATTTGGACCAATGCAGAAGCTACCGAATTTTCGAGAGAAGCGCTTATTATTTGTAATTAAATAAATCATATTAACCCGATAAACATTTTTATTACAATTTTAAAAACATTTTAATTGGTTGATTGGTATAAAGAGCGCAAAAATTTGTTTCATTGTACTTTAATACATTTGTGCTGTATATGCACAAGTAGGAGATATATACTTCAGCAATAAATTTCATTTATGAAAATCTATGCAAGGAATAAACCCTTTAATAAAATGTATGTGATATATTTTTTATGCTGGCCGTGCTATGCTACAAATTCACAATCTTATTCCAATTATGAAATTGAAATGAATTTTTTCATCTTTAAATTTTAAACGTTCAAAAGAGATAAAGAATCGAATACAATAAAGTAATGGTACATAAGGATACAATTGCGGGAAAGTAGAGTCTTGACTCGCTTCTCTCGGGTGTAAACGGCACACGAGAAATAGTACATTTGCTAACGGGTGTGCAAAGGCTTTTTGACAAGTTTACGGTGCAAGCCGAAGGTGATTGCTGTAACGAGTTTCGTCAAAAAGCCTTTTCGCATCAGTTAGGGACAGTGTTTAGCGGAAACAAGCGCCGAAGGTGTGTGATTTAAAGGTTAGAATGCGGAAAAAAATGTGTTTCTATAGATTCTACTGTTAGTAAAGAGACGTCTATTTAAACCGTTAAATTTGAAGTGTATTTATAAGTATGTTAATCTGATACATTGTTAATTATAGAATACGCGGAATCTGAATGTATTAATAATAATAATCGAATATCGGAGTTGTAGCAATACTAAGTTTGAATAAAATTTAATAACGCATTTCATAAACCGCAGCTCACTAAAACTTTTGCATAATTTTTCGACATATCTTTGAAATATCGTTAAATAATACCAATAGAATTTTTATTTGCTGATGAATATCGGCGGTTGTAATGTATTTATGTTCCAGTAATAGTATAGTGAAGTACAACTAGGAAAACGAAAAGAGATAAATAATATCGAAGATGCTGAACGAGGCTAGTAACTGTAAAAGATATAAAAGTTATTGATTGGCAAAATTTATTTGCCATCCAAGTGAGCGGATTTTTGAAAGTGCGCGTAGCAAGAGCGAGCTGTCTGAATTTTAACGATGCTCGCGTAAGTTATAAATTCATCAGGCAAAGTACAGGGTGAACATAGAAATGCTTGAAATTGAGTCTTCGCACATAGATATCGGCAGAAGGCGGGCTTGCTCAAGACTCGTGAGAATCACTTTGAAGTGGCTTTTCCGCAGGCATCGATCAAGCTTCAGACGGTAAAAGTGCGAAGTGAAGGTGGCTATAGGGTATCGTTGGGGCGCCAAAGAAAAATGCGACTTGGCGTGGCTGCGGGGCGCGAATAGTAGTCTACGCGGCTACGGAACAGCTCAAATGACGACGAAGAGTAGAGCAGGTCGTGTCGCGCGGGCTCGCGACAAATTTTTTTTCTCCAAAATATTCATGCCGCTGATTCACGGCGATAAATAAGGATTCAACCGGTCGCGCTTTGCGAACATGAAAAATGTACGATCGCGAGCGAGAAGAGTGGCTAGGTAACGTCCGTCCGAGGAGGGGATCCCTTCGCGGTCATATATTACGCCGAGACGTCTCTGAGTCACGTAGTCGATGGCCCTCTCTCCGTCTTCAGCTCTCGCTCTCTTTCTACTTCTCGATAACCTTTTCTTTTTCTTTCTCCTCCTTCCTTCCTTCCTCCTACCCTCCCGTCGCTTCAACCTCCTCTCTTCTCTTCCCTTCTCTTCTCTTCTCTTCCCTTCCCTTCTCTTCTCTTCTCTTCTCTTATCTCTCGGCTTTTATTCTATTCGACGGATTTGCATGTCTCGAGATGATGCAACAGCTGGCGCGACGTGAATAGACGCACCGACACTCAGTCGACAGCTTAAGACTAAGCGTAAGTAAAGAAGATTATGCCAAAGTGCAGTTGCAATAGCCCAAAGAAACAACAATGAAATACTGACACCATTCGTTCCTCACTTGCCTTTTATCAGATTATGCACTGTCACAAGAAAACAACTAATTTTAAGTCTTTTCTCTTCTTGGAAATCATTCTACTCATTAACATTATTTCAGATTAAGTAAATTTCCGCGATCGCAGTTGAAAAAAAAGATTATTCGCCAGTCTTGACTTACCGGATTCATGGCCCGCCTGGAATACTGACAGCATCTCTTCTCTGGTCATATGCTCGTGAATCTAAAAATAAAAGATAAATTAATGGTGATGATAAGTGATGACTCCATTATTAATTCAATGCTCTATTTTCAATAACACTTTCTTATTAAATATAGTGAGCTGGACTAATGTTATTACACTCATAACAACTATCGTCATATGCAATCAAGATGTATAATTAATACAATTTTTCTTTGAAGAACCATTAATTTATTTATATGGTTTGATTGCTTTCATTGTTTTTCTAATTCTGATACTACACTATAAACTCATTCTACTTAGAGTAATTAAGTAAGTGATTCGTATGATTTCTCTTAATATTTTTAATAAGAATTCTTTATACATCCAATCTGCATACTAAAACATATTTGTTATAATAGTACATTATAAAGAAACTGTGCTTAAATTTGTATCATACATAAATCAATTTTATTTATTTTAAGCAGAGTCAATAGCCGGGGACCTTATATTTTGATCGGTTCCTTTGGGGCATTAGTTTTACTACAAATTTGCATAAATCATTGTTTTTTTTAGTTTCTAGATTATAATAATTACCATCTTAATCCTCCATATCACTGCGCAATGAAATAAAAAAATTGCTTTTTACAGCACCTTTATGATCACTAAATTTCATACAATACTGAAACTATTAGCTTTGGCAAAGTTGCATCACGTACTCGCATACACTAAACTCGACATGGTGTAATAGTATAGTACCCAGCGGCCAACGATTAATATTTTTGTAAACTTGTAGTGATAAGAGTTACATTACCTAAGATATTGCATACTATAAGTGATATTGAAATTAAAAGTTATAATAAAGTACATATTTTATACAATTTGATTATAATAATAAACGTATTGAAATTTATTGAACCTATGTGTATTGCGAGAGATTTCAGTTCTTTTATGAAGAATATTTTCCAACCATATAATTTATCCACGATTCCCGTACATGAATGCGTGCAACGTTGCCAATGACTTTAGTTTTAGTAGGTGGCCCGGTTCTCATCTTCATCATCACTACCAATATGCAAGTGTGATTTTTGTTGAAAAAAAGCCATTGGTATTCGTCGTGCATCGAATCCCAGACCCCCACGAGTGGATTGATTTTCTATCCACTAAATCACCACGGTTCTTTTAATATTACTAATTGTATGTCATGCATGCGTATTAAATGTTAGCTGATTAGCTCGTTTTAATTTCGATAAAATATTAACTGTATTAATATATATTTTCTTTTAATTTTTATCATTTACCCCCTTATTCAATCTATTATCTTAATCTTCATTAAATAATATATTACTTATTGGTCTTTTATCGGAAACTTTTACATAATTAAGAAATTATCGTCAATTATGTGTATAAAATATTAATGACACCACATACACTGCCCGTCAATCACTTTTGCCATGCTTACCTCAAAATTAGGCAAACTTGAAAGTTTTGTATCTTGGTCGGAAATCATCGTATCACAAAAAACCGCAGGGAATTTTAAAGGTAATTGCAAAAGCTTCCATTTAAGACGTGCAGAGACTTAAAAATGAAAATATGTGTTTTTTACAGTAAAAAAATTGATTAAAAAAATTTCAATTTTTTTAACCTCGACTTAAATCAATGCCAATTTAGAACCAGGCGGTGGAGGGCAAATCGACCTGAGGGGTTCGGAGGGTAATGTCTTTCCCTTTAAAATGAGCTCCCGCGGGGTTCTATCCGATGTTTTTTAACCGAGTTACGGCGTTTTTTGTAAAAAGCAACCTTTTTTTCCAATCCTCAATTACTTCGACTTGCGTACGTTTTGGAAAAAAATGCCAAAGAGAAAAAAGTTTCATTTTGTGTCCAAAAATACGAAAATAAAGTCAAAATAAAGAAATAGAGAAAAAAACTTTTTTCGGTTTTTTAGCGCATTAAAAAAATAAAGGAATTTAACTTTTTTTTTACGCTTAGTTTTAGTTTTTTTGTGATTTACTACGTCCCTAGACATTTTAAAACTAAGTGTAAAAAAAAAGTTAAATACCTTTATTTTTTTAATGCGCTAAAAAACCAAAAAAAAATTTTTTATTTATTTTGACTTTATTTTCGTATTCTTGGAGACAAAATGAAACTTTTTTCTCTTTAGCATTTTTTTCCGAAACGTACGCAAGTAGAAGTAATTGAGGATTGGAAAAAAAGGTTGCTTTTTACAAAAAATGCCGTAATTCGGTTAAAAAACATCGGATAGAACCCCGCGGGAGCTCATTTTAAAGGAAAAGACATTACCCTCCGAACCTCTTAGGTCGATTTGCCCTCCACCGCCTGGTTCTAAATTGGCATTGATTTAAGTCGAGATTAAAAAAATTCAAATTTTTTTATTCAGTTTTTTTAATGTAAAAAACACATATTTTCATTTTTAAGTCTCTGCACGTCTTAAATGGAAGCTTTTGCAATTACCTTTAAAATGCCCTACGGTTTTTTGTGATACGATGATTTCCGACCGAGATACAAAACTTTCAAGTTTGCCTAATTTTGAGGTAAGCATGGCAAAAGTGATTGACGGGCAGTGTATCTACATGTGTAAAAACAATTTTTCACGAGGAAATAACTTTCTATTTCTATGGTTTATTTTATTGTCTGCAAAGATGGATATTTGAATATTAATCCTTTCAAGTTTCGTGACAATCAGTTATATTGACAAAATAAGATCATAAGCAACGATTGATTCTTTAAGGGGAATCATTCTATTATTTTTTGTAATTTAAATATTTTGAACTTGAAATAAGAACAGTGTTCTCAAAATAATAATTTTTCATTATTAAGTTAAGAAATATTATACTAATTATATACTAATATAATATAATATATTATACATCCAGAGAGCACAGTGGGCAGTGAAGGCACCGTGTGATGTTACCGATCGAGCGAAACGAGGTCGGTATTTTACAGATAGCATGATTTGCCTATTATACTCCCGTAGTTCATATAAAATTTTTTTGTATACCCACGTAGTAGGATGATGCTGCGCTCCCAGCAAACAACATAGAATCGTATTGACTGCCTAAAAGTAAAGTACATCGTGTACGTGCGATGCGCTATGTTTACAAGGCGCATTACGCATGTGCAAAGCTCTTTACTGAACGAGTAGGATTAAAGAAAATATTACCGTTTACAATTAGAATAATTGTAAAATTATACAGCTTGCTGAGTAAACTGAAAATATTAAAATACATAACGGACTTCGAGAACATGGAATTAGAAATGGAAATAGATCGTACATACAGATAATACGTATATGTACAATAATGAAAGTGCAATAATGGATACACAAATTGCACAGAAAGAATAGCGAATAGGAATAACAGGCATGGGTTACTTAAAAATCAAAATAGAAGACCTACTATATATTTGGAAGGTGAGGTAAAGCAATTTCGAAGTGGTACAATACCAATACAATAAGGTACAATAACCAGGGGAACAAGAAAAATTTTTGGCAAGACATGGACAGAGACAAGAACAATGAACAACCACGTTTGGGAGTCAACGTGCAAAAACAACCATACGACGATGAGAAACAGCGAACTGACGGCTGTGAACAACGATAAACAGGCGGCGATGAGCAACGGTGGACAAAAACGAGCTGACAGCGACGATCAGTGCCAAGTAGGCGACAACGAGCAATGGCAAGCAGATGACGAGTCACAGTAAGCAGACGGCGACGGGCAACGATGATCAAACAATGAAGTGCATCAGTGAGAGACCAACGATAGGGAATTACATTGCGGTAGTAAGAAGAGGGTAGCAGAAGAATACAGCAGAAGCGAGCGGGGCAAGGCTTGTTCGAATCAGAAAAGATAGTGCAAGTTGAATAAAAATAAAAGAATTAGAATATAGGTTAATAATTGAAAATGTACAATTACACGGCGACGAAAAGATAAACAAAAGCGCAATGTATAAAATGTAATTAAAAATATACAAGATATAGTAGACCGAAATATAGCTAAAGAAAATGACTATATTAGTAGAAGACTGATGTGAGAATTGGTTAAGAATAAGTAAACAGGGAGCCAGATAGATTGTCAGCAGATAAGAAATGCAACAGACAGTAAAAAGCTGTTGAAAACGCTGAAAGAATGTAACGGGATAGTGAAAAATGGTTGTACGATGAGTGACAAAGTGGATAAGTACTAATACTTTCATCGGAGATGCTGGAACCTCGACGCTTGACTACAGTAATAGAGGGGGAACGGGTTACATGGACTTAATAAGTGATCTAAAAGTACTCACACGAACTGAGACAGATAACCTACCAGTTAATTTTTATATCCTAGGAGGAAGGAATGGAAAAATGAGTAAGTAAAAGCAAATATAGAGAGAAAAAAAATTATAAGCTAATTGATGAACTTATTGATAAAAGCAGAAAAATAGTAGCTGCCAACATAGAAATGATGAGCTTAAGGACCAGTAAAAGAAAAAAAAACAGAGGGCGAAGAAATAGAAGAATAGAAACAGGTCGCGTGGAATATGTTGGAATGAGCGGCTGAAAACTAAGTCGAACAATGACAGATTCATTGAGAGAAATGAGAAAAAACCTTTATAAAATTGATCGCCAGAAAGCAGAGAAAACAGAGAAACAAAGTATGAAAGAATGACAAAATATAGAGATATGGTGGAATTTTGGCAGATAATTAATAAGCAGAGACCGACAAAAGCCAGCGAAGGGGACGCGACCGAAAAGGGGGTTGGTTGAAACATTTTACCAAACTTCTAGGTGTAATAAACGAAGTAGGGGAGAGACACGAGAGGGAAAAAGAAGAGATTAGAACGGATGAGTTGGAGAACGAAGACGAGTCACTAAACGGAAAAATAAGCCTAATTGAAATCAGAAAAATATTAAAAAGCATGAAAAATGGCAAAGCGGCCGGGTAAGATGGGGTCACCCGAGAATTCATTAAATATCTGCCAGAGATATACTTGAGAAGCCTATGCGCGAGCTGAAGTGAAATGTGGGAAAGAGGCGAAATAAATATGGAATGGGCAAAGAATTACAGGGACGTATTCCTATTAGACGCAAGATATAAACTACTAATTAAAAGAATAGCAAACGAAATAAGCAACTAGACGGAAATAAAACAAAAGTTTCAAATAAAGTCAAGCGGGTTTCCGAAGCAGGTAGGGGGACGCAAAATCACATTTTTACGTTGAATAATATAATAGGAAACAAAATGAAAAGAGATGAAAATTATTTATACCTAGCATTCACAGTTTACAAAATCGCTTCTGATGTGATTAATAGAGAAATAGCGAATAGGAAAGTAAAAAAATGAGAAAATGAGTAACATTTTTCATATGATCCAAGCAATTTACAGAGTGACAATAAACGAAATAATCAGAAAACAAGGAACGATGAAGGGATTTAAAACAACAAAGGAAGTGAAAAAGGGCTGTTTGATAAGTCAATTTTATTCTTTTATTCTGCTAAAACCTAGATGATATTATCGAAACGTGGGAACAGAAGAAAATAGGATGCGCGGTTTTGGATGGGAATTTGAAAATCTACCGTTTTAAAGTTAGCAGACGATATCGTGATAGTTGTGGACGGAAAAGATATTAGGGAGACTGGATAAATGCAACGACCGAGATGGAATGGAGGTAAACGCGGAAAAAACTAAGATATCAATCCGCGCAGAAGAGAGTGTAAAGAATATAGAAATGTAAAGTTTAAATATGTAGGGTTAGAGATAATTAAAGAATTTAAATATCCGAGGTCCTGCTTTACCCAAAAAAACACACCCGATTTATACGAAAAGAATGACGGAGAAAGCAAGTAAGGCAATGAACGTAGTATAGGGAATGAGAAGAAGAGTTCAAATCAAAAGTCTGAAGAAACGATTATATCTCATCAACGGAATAATTAAAACCAAGGGTATGTTTAGGGGACCGAAATATGGAGACGGAGTAAATGAGAATCAATAGAGCGCGTGCAAAGAAAATTAGTGAAAGTGACAATGGGATCAAGTAAAAACATTCCAAATCACACATGGGCAATGCAAATGGGAAGACAGTCTATGAAAATAGAAGTAAAAACAAGGCGGCAAACTATGTAAGTAGTGTACTGAAAATGAAAGAGAGGGGTCCAAAGGTTTGCTTAAGGGTAGAAACGAGAGAAACATTAAATAGGAAGCTGACAAAGTGGCGGGAAAGTTTGAAAAGGGCACTGCAAGAGAGAGAGAGAGAGAGTACGGTGAAGTCATAAAGACGATATAGAGAGAAAAATAGTGAAAACAATGAAAATAAAATTAGAGTAGGTACTGTAGGGGCACTGATGTAGAATTGACAAAGAATTGATAAAGACTGTAAATACGATTAAAAACGGTTATAGAGGTGCGAATAAAAATAAATTAATTTTATTTATATAGATTGTTCAAGTTATTTCTCATGACACTTGATATAGAATAAGCTAATCATCGGATTGAACTCGATAGCTATTTTGTACTCAACACTGATGAATCGATAAATTTAGCGAATTAGTTAGCGTGTACACTCAAGCTTATATACATAAATGAATATGATTATTTGATGTGGAAATGGAAAAATAAATATTTATATGCTCGATTCATCCCGTAAAAAAGGTATAAATATATGATGCGTGAACTATTGTCAGAATAAGCGTACATAGTTTGCTGAGATTATATTGGTAATAGCGAGCAAGTAACCTTGTAAAGCAAAGCAAATGGGTTGCGGTCGTTTATAGCGCAAGGCGGTACACGCATATGTGCGCCAAACTGGCTGTAGCCGTTTTCCCAATGAGAGCCGAAGCCATCGTGTCGCGAGGCAGCCTTTGCATAAAATTTTTCTCAGTAACTCTTTTACAAGACATAGTTGCTGTAATAAGCCCGGTAAGATTTTCTCAGCGAGCAGACAGCCAATAATTCAACTTTGACACATAGCACGGAGATGGTGGGTCTGCAGTTAGCGCGAGATCCTAAGGTCGATCACTTTCACGCGGCGCATTACGTCGATCAGAGCTATAAGACGTGCGATATATCGCGCCCGAGAAAGCAGCCATTGTTCCGCACCTGCAACGCCGTGTAACGCCTCTGACTTCATTTTTTCTTCTTTTCTTCGAGATCTCGCCACCAGAAAACTCTTATCTAGATCTGTAGACGATTTCACACTTTTGTTTCTTCGAACCGCAACGTAGTCTCCTATTATAATACTAATTGACACTCACGTGTGTACCGGGCCAAATAACAGTTATGGCAATTAGTACGCCTACTCGTTTTCGAGTGCTGAAAAGCTTTCTGGATTATTGCAAAATATGTGCGATCGACTTCCTCTTTCGTTTTAATTCGTTTCTTTTTTATAACAATCGTACTTCTTATACGCATATAATGCGTGACGATCGATGTTTCAAGTTACGCGTAGGCGCCACTTCGAAAGAGAGAGAAATGCAGATAAGTTGAAGTGGCAAACAGGTTTGTCGAGAGCCAATTAAAGCGCGTGTGACGAAACTTTGTTGTCGCGCGAAGCTTTTAAATTGAGTGGCTGAAGTCAGGCATTGCGCGAAAGCGCGGACCCGCGCTTTCGCGCGCCTCGTATTCTTGGCAAGAGAAGCGACTAGAAATGCAAAGTGAAAGAGAAGATAAAAGCGAGATCGATCGCAACAGTCGACAGTACGACAGCTATATAGTCGAACTTGAGCGTGCGAATTGTCTTAATCGGCAGACTGCACGTGTTGCGCGCGTATGCAGGCACTTGAGCGCGTCTGCTTTGCATTTTCTCTGATTCATCTGTCGAGCGACGCTCTTTGTAACAAAGAAATCGCGATCAGCGCTTCACCAGTGAAATCGAATTTTCCTAGGCGCGTTTGGCAATTGTTTCATCGCGCAGAGATTGCACGTGTGTGCATCCCATCCTATGTGTCTGCGCACATGGATATACCACTGTTGAGAAACGCGTCAAGCTAACGATGATAAATAACGAGCTTAACCGGTTCATTAGATTTATGTAATAAACGAGTCGCGCAGCTGAAATTTTCGTCGGATAATAACTTTGTTATTTTCGTTTTGTATTTTCAACGCTTGCCAGCGGCGATGACTGTTGTGAAAATATCGGCGAGAAATTTTTTTTTTTCAGAGCTATCAAAGCTACGAATAGTTTCAGCGATGCACGACCGTGCGATTACAAGTTTGGCTGATGTTTGAAGAGGATTCGAAGCCCATTATCAAGATCTATCGCTGATTTATTCCATGCTTACGGCGCGGCCGCGATGCAACTTGAGAAAGTTGCTTTGCGAATTCGTCTGTTCGAGTGGTTTCATTGTATGATTGATTCGCGTGCACGCCGCCGCGAGGATGGAATTCGCAACACCCACAGTCGTGCTGCAAACTAATTTGCAACAAATGTGCGCGCTCGCGGGAATGCGCTTGACATACTAATGTATTTTTTTTCTCATCAATAATATTATATCGCCAATTTTAGTACGTAGGCTTTACTTTACATGTTAATGAAGAATATCGAGCGATAAGAATCAGGCGAGTGTGTTCTTTCCTATTAGTTATGCATGCCAACGTCCGTGATAGATCCCTGGCTCTCATTGCCAAGCAACGCAGAATAGCGCGGCGAATGATTTTAATTGTCGGTTCAGAGCCATCGTGTGCATCAATGTAAAGAACAAGTCTGGCCAAGGACTTACCTTGCTGCATCTTGCGAAGGGTAGGATCACCATACACAGGAAGGCGAGGATGCGAATCATTTTGCAGAAGTAAATTCCTGGTGGGTTGCGCCACATCGCTGCAAATAGACACAAAACAGACGCCGTGAGTTTTCAGCGCACAAACAGTTTCGCCATCTGGCTTTATTAAATTACACTGCAACGGCTTAATTTATATAATATTCGCTTAATGAAAAGCTTACGTAAACTCGCAGCAAGGCACCAGCCCACTATGCTACACGCTCTGGCCACAGAGTAACAAAAAAAAAGCTACGAGTTTTTTCTTTTTCGTGGCCTTTTGTTTTAGTATGTTTCGGACAATGACCAAGACTCTCGTAAATATCCTTGCGAGCCTGCTTACATTGAGATATATCAATCGAGAGCGGCGCGCGGCAGAATGGAAAAAGTCATGGAAATATCAGCGAGTAAATCACAAAAGATCGCGATCTCGAGAGAGTGGGCTCTTGCGCAAGACGTATTGTAACGAGCACGATAAATAAATAATATATATATATATATATATATATATATATATATATATATATATATATATATGTATTGATAAATGGAAATAAGTGTCTGCAGTGCCGCTCTCGTTGTACGTTATCTTGATATTAAACCCTAGCAAACCAGGAAATCAGACAGTTGTCTGCGGAATGTCAGACGTTATTAATGCCCCGCGAAGACTATATCTGTTCTATTAAGATTTAACAACGTATCGAGCTAATGACCTCAGTATAGTTTATTAATTTGAGTCTACATAATTGACTGGCAAATCGTCCTAGTTTACGTATCTATTTCTTCGACTAGCATCATAAGTGTTCGTAAGTGAACTATAACTTTCTTACGATTGCGTAAGTCGGCGCTCTAGAATCTAAAGTAAACATTGAAGCCTTATCACACGGCATACCGTTTCTACGTTAGATCTGATGCTACGTCGACCGCTGTTATAATTAAATTAATAAATGTACAAATTTGCGCTTGAATTAACAGCTTATCGACGAGGAAACGCGATAAGTTCAATACCATATTACGCGGAAATTTATGTCAAAGTGCGTACGAGATGATCGACGTCATTGGTTATACCAAAGCATTTTAATGTAGGAAGTGTCGGCACGTTCCTCTATGTTTCCTTTCTCCGTAATTAAAATCTCAAAGTCCGTAAAAGCGTTTAATTGGAAGCCAGTCGAGTACTCGGGACTTGGATGAATTTAGAGTGCAATATTGAATTAGCATTCGATTCGTAAGTAAACGGTTGTGCGCGTAAAAGCGGATTTCTGCGATGCACACAGTCGTACGTCATTAATACAAATGACAGAGCGATATTAAAATAGCGCTGGTCGATCAGCGCAAAGGAGAAGCGAAGATGCGAGGTGCATTGGATGTTTACGGCATAGCGAGGACGACGAGAGCCGATAAACAATCGGCAGAATAGCCGTGGAGAGCGCTGACGAACTTGGCCAACAAACGAACGATTGCCGACGGAAGAGAAAAGACAGTGCGAAAACGCAAAGAGAAGGTATGCGCGATTGCGCGACGATTGGCATAGGTAAGCGGCGGCGACCGCAAGTATAGAGTCTCGCGCGCTATACGTAATTGGTCAAAGAGCAAGAGCCGATAGGAGATCGCGTTCCCGTGGCCGGGGGGCAATTCATCGGCGGCATTGTTCGCCGCGCGCTTAACGTCCCGCTAATTGCGACGGCGCGCGAGCTAATGGTCCACGTGGTGCAAGCCTCGTGCACGTGCGCAACTACACATGTATCTTCAAGGCTCACGACACGCTCGCGCAGCCTCTTCCTGCTCGCCTATTGTCTCGAGGCCTGCCTATTGATTCCCAATTAGACTCCGAAGAAAAAACACACATAGCCGCGCGCGGCCTATCCATCTCTGTTTATTGAGTTGTTAAAGGATTTATCGCCGCCCGGTTCCGCGGTTCATTCACAGCGTTGATTATTGCGCTTCGTTTTTTTTTTTCTCTTCCTTGTTTTTTTCTCCATCGATACAAACTATTTTTATCTCTTTATACCTGTCCATTTTTCTTTTATGGCAAATTATTTGTTAACGTTATTGTTCAGCTACTATGTGCACTTTTGGTTGATCAAAATGTAAGTCCCATAAGTGATAAATTTTTTCAATTACCGGCTTCCTGTGTGAATGATTCACGCGCGGTATGTCGCCTGAATGATAAGATAAATAACGAGGTGATAAAACTGATGAAAAATGCTAGACGTAACGAAATAATTGGCCGGGGCGCGCTGCACAATTTTGCTTGGTGAAAAGTTAATTGCGCGCCGGTTCTCAAAGAAAAAACATTTAGCAGTCAATAATAATCAATCATTTGTAACTGGTAATCAGTAGAGAGAGAGACTCGACAATGCGAAAACCTTGAAATTGCGTAATTTTTTTGTCACGCCCGACTAACTTGCACGATCTCTCTCTCTCTCTCTCTCTCTCTCTCTCGCGCGTAATGTGACTAGACCTTTAATAGACGCTGCAGGCCATGAGAGACAATCTTTTCAAAACGTAACAGTGATTCGGTAACTTATACAAATCAAGTCTATTCGCTCTTCTATCTGTTAGATGGATATGGTCGCCAGAGAAAGTTGTCTTTTCATTGAGCTCAGGCAACGTACAATTATTTTGATTTCTTGCACTTGGATTCAGACACTTTTAACTATCATGTAAGAAAAATAGAAAGCTCTCGACTAGATAGCACTTCACCGACTTAAATTTCGCTGATGAATCGTCACGACAAAAGATTCGGACGAGCACGCAACTCGCAATTTAGTTACTAGTACGGTCAACGCTATATCGTCGAGTCTTATTGTAAACATTCAATAAATTTACAAGAACTGCAAATATACAAATCTCATTGTTTGATATATTCATTATCAAGTTTTACCGAGAAAACATTTTGGTCCAATCTCTGGACAAAAGAGAAAAATATCGCGGGCACTTGATAATGAATAAAGACGACAGATTGTATTGAGCACAATAACAAAACTAACCTTCACACTTTAGCCATCATGCGTGCCAGACACTCAAAGCATCTTGCAAAGCATCTTGCAAAGCATCTCTTGTATTGCGAAATGAGCGAGAAGGAAAAAATGAAGGAAACATGAGTGAACTTGATACATACACAGCTGTTCAACGCGCTCGAACCACACTCGAAAGGGAGACTCGCTGAGAGCGGAAGAAAAGCGAAGCACGAACAAAGTATCGGCGATATCACTTGGGCAGTTGCTGCGTCGAGGCTCGTCGCCGATCCCGGAAGGAAAGTACGGAAACAATAGAGCCAGTGTAAGGTGCGTCGCGCGGCGAAAATAGGCGAAATAACCTCGGCGCGAGCGTGCGAGCGACTGCGTGGTTGCGGACTTTGGCGCGCGGTCTTAGAGCCCGAGCGGGGAAGCTTAAGATGTGACGCTGATGACGATGATGTGTGCGTACGTGTACACCTGGCGGGAGAGTCCGCCAGATGAGCGAGTCGGAGAGTCTGCCGATCCAATCGAAAGCGAGTGAGCGAGAGCGCCGCCGAGAGATGGGGTCACGCGGGGTCGGGCCCAGTTGTCTCTGCCGCTCAATCGCAAACGCAGCTGATTGAAGCTCGTTCTTCGCAGGCCTCGATCTTCAACGCGCGACTCTGCCCTCAATTTTTATACACGTATGCACTCGCCAAGCGCCTGAGACTGCCCTGCCCTATATTCAATGCGCCGCCCATCGACATTTGTCTCGAGCTTGAACTACGTTGCATCTGCTGCTGCAGAGGTAGTATTCTGAATTTTTACTCAACGCTATCACTAAGTAAATTAGCGTTTCACGCGATAAGTCTCCCAAAACCCAACGCATTGTGCATTCCGTTTATCAATGCCGAACACGCATTGAACATTCTGTTCGATAACTACTACTGCAGGCATAGGCACATTTCCTCTCTTTTCGTTTGTGTATCTGTGTTCGCTTTCCACGTCAAAATCTGTACGATGAATTTGAACAGCGAAAGCTGAATAATCGCGAAGACAGAGAAGAGAGAGAGAGAGAGAGAGAGAGAGAGAGAGAGAGACGGAGAGCGAAAAAAGTGAAAACCAATTTGTAAAAAAACAATTGCAATTGTCCTGCAAATGTACACTAAAATTTATCGTAAACTTATGTAATCGGGCGTCTGCAGCAGCCAGAGCAACCGCCCTGAGCCGCGCAGAGCCCATTGTGTAAGCGCGGGCACATAATCGCTTTTACCCACTAAAATCAAATCCCCGCCAGACAGGAAAGCTACTGCAGATAGCCAGCTGCCGTAAATGCCAGATCCAGCGATACTGACGTTTCTGCCTTTTGTTTATTTGCGATTTGACTGTGTATAATCATGGTGACCGCGATCACGATAAAGAGAAAAAAGAATGAAAGTATCCCTATGTTTGCTTAAAGTAATTCCACGAGAGAGAAAGAGAGGGAGCGGTTTTTCGTCATTCTTCTGTAAACGTTGATTGCACAAAATTCACGAATTTTGAAATTTTTGGCTTTCTCATTTGAGCCGTAACACCGCTGGTCGGCGCAGTGAAAGAGGCAATTATCCCGGCGAAAAGACAATAATTAGGAAGGAGCGGGCGAGCAGGCGTCCGCTCATTAAAGCGCACAATCCGGCCTCGCGCAGTCTTTCGGGACATTGCACAGGAATAGGACGTCAAGTTTGCGCGCACACAGCCCTGACTTCTTACGCGGAGCCGTGCACATGCACGTGGGCGTCAGTCGCTGAAAAATTCTCACGATATATCGGCGGTCGTTCTCAAGTCGTCCTGGCGCTCCTGCATCGGCCGGCTGTGAGTCTCCCGGTAGAAGCCCGTGCACGCGTTGTACGTACTAGCAGATCACCGAGTGACGTAATTGAGAACGAACGAGTGTTTCGATTCTCACACAGGGAAGTGGACACACGCATGAATAAGTTGCAGTAGTAGAGGTCTACGCGCGTGCGTCCCCCTCAGCGCTATCTCTAATTGCTATCGACGCCTAGATAAAAAGCCTCTGTATACCTACGTGTACGGCACGTAGCACGGGAGAGGATACTTTCGGATAGGCGAATTAGCGTCTTTCGCCTAATCGGTTGCCACATTCGTTTATAAGTCCTGCAGTGTGGCGGCTTACGTAATGGTCGAATTAGCACCAGCATCCGAATGAGCCTGAGCGCCCGTGTCGGTGCAGTTTCGAGAGATTGTAATGATGCACGTATCTCAAAAACTTGGCCTCTCTCGGAATCTCGGAAAGCTGCCGTAACTGGTCCTTCGTTACAGAAACTCAAGCGAGCGTACGCGCGAACGCTACGCTTATGGACAAGCAAACCAGCACGATGAAACGCATCAGAGGCGGTTTCCTCGAAGCGCGGGCTACTCAGATTTGATCAACTGCCACTTGGAACGCGAGGAGTGCTTAACAAATCGTTTATGATCACAGCCCACCTGCAGCTGTTCTGCGCGCCTGCGATAATTACTGCAATCAGGTGTTATTTTGAAGCGCTCACTGCACCGACGCGGTCCGCGCAGCAGCGGCGGCGTGCATAAACAAGTATAACGCCCGCGTAAAAGTTTAACGACACGGCAGTCAATCCGCGCGCCGCTTAATGTCGAGGATGCACCGCGTCGGCGAGCATTGTTTGGTCGAATGAAAACGAGAGTCGTTTGTCGTGAGACTCGGCGCGAAGAGAAACCAAACGGAACTCGCGCCTGCTAAGCCGGTGGTTTTGTTGTAAGCACTAGCATTTACACTCGATCGCATTTCCGCGAGAGATGCGCGGCAACGCGATAACAGCTTATACTGCACTTCCGCTCCCCGCGAGTAAAAGTGAATGTACACGCACTCGCTCGGCACCCTTTGCCGTCTTAATTGTTTTCGTTTTATTTCGTATTCCTTCAATTTTTTCTCGGCGCGGCTTTACGTAAGGCTGATTTATAGTGGGGAACTTTCTTCGCCAGCTTGAAAATTCATTTTTTTTTTCTTCCTTTCTATCTTGCACAGCTACGCTTATTTGTACTTATTATTCAGCTTCATCATTATCTTATATATAAGCATTTGCATTATTATCTCGTAACTTGAAATGTTAATTTCTGATTATTCAATCTTCAGTTACGACAATGCGGATAATGGAAAAAAGAAGTGACTTCGCTCGCGAACGATCACTCATTCATCACGATTATTGATCTCTATGAATGATTAAACTACGCATATTTCGTAATTATTCAGCGTAACTCCACCGCTTGAACAAGTGTGCAAATAATGTAAATTGTCGATCGATGAATGAATGAAAAGACAATGCTTCCTGATGAAACTTCTTTCACGTACTATCATTCATTCATCGCGATCATTGATCTCTATGAATGATTAAACTACGTAAATTTCGTAATTATTCAGCGTAACTTTCATGCTTGAACAAATGTTCAAATAATCTAAGTCATCGATCAATGAATGCACGAACGAATGAATGAAAAGACAAAGCTTCCTTATAAAACTTTTGACAGGCTGACTCAACGATTCTAATGTAGTAGCGATCGCTCATTAAAAACTTCATCAGCATGTCACGATAATAAGTCATTTAAATGCGTAGCTAGTTTTTCTTTTGACTTCGCGTTAACTAGCCAGGCACGTTGCCACACAATGGACACTTGGAAATGATAATTAAAAAATCTCTGAAAGTGATCAAAGTTCTTGAATCAGAAAGTAACAAGTGTCCCGGACGGTCCAGCAGCACGTGGGCAAAGAAAGCGAAAAATATGTTAACTAGCTACGAGACCGTGGCGTGCCCCGCTGTGCTTATTCCCCGACGCGTCGAAGATCATAAAAGAAAACGGAGATAAGAGTTCCCGAGATCGTGACAACCGACGATGACCGAGAAATTTATGAGCGAAGATCTTCCGCGAGAACGGGCACGTACCGGTAATTAGAGCGCAGATGTTTTCGATCCCCGCCGGCCTCCTCGAGAACAGGAAAAAGGAACCGAGCACGAGCGTAAGCGGCCAAACCTCGAAATTTACGGGGAAAACCCGTACCGATAGCGATGCGTCAACGAGCGCAGGCACAAGGCGCTCGGCGAGGGCAATAAACGAGCCGCAGCGCCTCGACACCTGCGCATTATGTAACCGGGCGCCTAATGGTCCAGCGCCCAAAAGGAAGCACGCGTCGACCACGTGCTGTGCAGTGGTTCCAGCGACTGGTACCTGGGTTTAGTATGCAAGATTAAAAAAAGATGTATCGTCCAGGTGAGATAAATGCGATTCGAGAATGCGATTTGCTATAAGAGCCAAACGACCAACACGAATGTTCGTCTTTTGTTAAGAGGCGAGATTTAAATGATTGTGCCTGAGTTTCGGTCTTGTTCTCTGAATAATTGATAACGGTGGATTGTTGACTACCGCGCTCGTACAGCGAGCCAAAAAACGAGACGAAAAATGGTGGCCGCAAGTGAATTCGCGATTGTCACTGCCCTCAACGCGTCGTGCCACGCGCATGATCGCGTAGCCGTTGGCCATGCAAATTCACGGTCGCGAACGTGCGTCATGCAGTTCGGAACGCACAGACTTTGCGACGCTCCGAAATCCCGGAGGAAACTTGTTTTGCCTCGTGCTTATCAATGGAACACGAGGCTCGAGCGCCTCACCGAAGCCGGGAAGCAATTCCAAGAGTGTAGAAGGGTGTACATGACGTTATTGGTCTAGGGCCCGAACAAAATACAACCCGACCCCTTCAGGGCTCAACTAGATTTTTATAGTAGTGTGCGTTCTTGCAAGCGAGCCAGTAGCTCTGCAAAATTTCACGCGCGATAGCATCTGTGAGAATGTGTTTGTACGCGCGAATTTGGCTGTAATTCTAAGCGTAATAGTTGACAGTTACTATTGTATTTGCTTGTACCGTTTCAAACAACAATTAATCGAAGGTCTCAGTTCACTTTAACTTCCAATAATTTATTTCCGCTTTCCTTAACTCTAATAAATAAGTGACGATTATCCATGGCGCGGCATAATCACTTGCACGGCCTCTCTCTTATTGAATGATTGATTGGGAAGAGTTTTATAATATTGACACGCACGGCACGACACCAAATTCTCTATCAATCGTGGTCAATTGAAGCAGCGCTCTTCACAACGCTCATTCGAACATAGCGAATTTATGAGAGTATAAATGTCAGTCCGTGCTCACAGCACAATTGACGTTGGTTATTGCTATAGCCATTTATCTACTCACCGGACAAGACTCATGTAAAATACCGAAACTTGATTTGACCAACAATTGCAAGTTGTAAATTAATCCATTACTTAATGCTACGATGGATTGCATGCTTTTTTCCTTGTAATTTTATAGCGCTACTTTGATATACCTTGATACTTCTTCAAAAGCTGAACGTTAAATCTATTACGATTGAATATGTCTACTTTACTATACAGATTAGCCTTATTCAAAATTTGGAAACGGTTCTTTTTCGGCAGAACCACAACCTAGTAAATACCAAGTCATAACTATATTTAGTTCCAAAACAGAATGTTAATTTCGTGACATAATTTATGTTACACACACGCACATTTTTATGGATTCATCTAGTATTAAAATTCGTGCGATTAATTACGGCACTTGACACGACAAAATTCGTTAGGAAGAAAGGTCTTCTTAATGCTAACTCTCTTGTCCAATCCTCTTCTAATAAGAAGAAATGCTCTTGTATCAAGAGTAAATTTCCTCTACGAGAGCTATTTCAAGAAGGATCCTCGTTGAATAAGAAATTTGTTTCTCGACATGCTGTGCGCAAAGTACGTCTTTCAAATTGGCGCTTTCCACGTGTTATTTTGAAAAATACCATGGCTAAGATATTCGATAAAGTAGATTCTTGTCTTGTGTAAAGTTTATCTCTTGTTAACTTATGTACTATTCCGTTTATAATCAACGTAGAATGAAATCACTGCTCGAAAGTAGCGTCCAAGGCTATAGATATAATAAAAAAAAAACAACGAATTGCTTCTGTGTGATGGTAGTTGATTTCTCGCGCGTGTGAAAATGAACTAAGAGCCTGAGCACTGAACAAATTTGCACGAGTATCATTTAAAGTAAAGCATCTAGTGCCACTGTCTAAGGCAAGCGTACCAGCTCAAAAATCTTACGAGCTCGTGATCGCTTCATTAAAATTCCATTATTGGGGAAGATTAGAGGCTCGTTCATCATCGAGCACGTCGATTCCATAATTATAGGGTAAAGAGCGACGCTAGAGTTACGTAGAGATGTGACGCCACAATGACGTTCGCCAGTTTTAACGTTAATTAGCAGCTCTCTTTCTCTCTCCCTCTGCTTCTCTACCTCGAGCTCTCTTGTTCTTGATGGATGGGTGATGGGTGGGTAGTCGAGGTCAAGGGTGTTTCAAATTTTCTCGTTAAGCGCAAAGCTGCATTACTATTTTTCCTCTTTTCAACTTGACGTCCATTTTAGCCCCTTATTTTCACTGAAAAGCAGCATCGCGCTAATTGGATTTCTTATTAAATTTATGAAAATGAGTGGAAAATGAAACCTTTGATAATTTGCTCAACGCTTTTTGGCTAAATCACTTGAATAGCTTTCAATGTGGAGGTAATTAACAAATGGGACAGTATCATCCTGGTCATTGTTTTGGCTAATCTTTGTAGCCGGGTAAAGGCGAAAGAGAACTAGTATTTTCCACGACGGATGAAAATAAAGGGACGGGAGCGGTAAGCATATGGGTTGCTTGACTCGAGCAGCAGGTACGTTAGTATAGGTCACGAGAGCGCCGATCAGTTGCAGCAGTCAAGGCAAACATGTTTTCGAGCATGTACCGGTCTATTGAGAAAAGTGGCAGGCTCGCGTTCTGCGCACGGAACCGATAAGCGCGGAAAACCGAAGCCTATGCTAAGCGCGGCTATAAAGTTCTCTAGGTCTATGTGTTTGTGTGTGTGCACTTTGATCGAGGCGGCTGATCGAAACCAAGGCCAGCTGCACGAATGTGATCTCAACATCGACCCGACTCGCGTCTACCGGGACACCTCAATTACTTACTTTCCAATTCAAAAATTATTCGCCCACTGTAGCTACACGCATGATCGACATTTCCCCTTTTTGCGAATATCCGTCTCTCTCGAATCGCATGGCCGTTCCACTTTCGGTGCTTTTCATGTCCACGTACAATTGATTAGTTATGCGTTGCAATGTGTGTATGTGTGTGTGTGCTGTTCTCATGACTTTGTTCACGAGTGGTTGTTCTTATTCGTTTTTTTTAAAGCGATCGAGAGCACGCTCTGTAATATTCGGCTACGAGTATGCACCATGTGTATACGCGTACCTAAATTATCAGCAAAGTTCTGGTCGGAAGCTCTGATCGGAAGTAATTGTAGCTTTTTATATACAAATATCAGCAATTAATGAACCTCAAGTGTTAAATGGCCAAATTAAATAACAATAGAGAAAACATAGTGCTTTGAATATTTCGCATCTGCATAATGAACAATTATAAAATCTCGATTTCTGATAAGGTATGTGGGATATCAACACGCAAGTGGCTAAAAACTGGGTCACAAGAGATGTTTTTGTAAGGCTAGAAAGTGTAAAACATATTCGCCAAACAAGGTAGCAAAAAAATATGGTCAACACATTTACGCAATTAAGGAGGATTGGGCGTCAAGTGTACGAATTGACATAATTTAAGCGAGACCTCGAATTCGCATTTTCGCAATATCTCTCTCTCTCTCTTTCTCTCTTTCTCTAGTGTCACCGTAAGCGCACAAGTGGTAATTTAGCTTGTATACTTTGCAAGTAGGAGAGCCACTGAAAAATTATATAGCCTATATTCACGTATATGCATACCTGAATACGCTAATTAGTATGAAATCACTAATTTATAGTTGAAAAGACGGCAGTCGAAGTTAAACTCGCCGGTAATCGGCACCCACGCTGCAGTGGCTCGGCGGTATATTAACGAGTCGTGTGCGACCAGTAATTAACATTTCTCCGTGTATATGTGCAGTCCTTAGCTATACAGTGCCTTATGTCGGAGGCTGGCAGCGATGTTATGCTTGGGAACAAATTCTAGCGAAGAGGAGGGAAAAAATGGAACTAAGCGTGCAATCAACGTTGTATAACCCATAGGATAATCACTACGGACTTTTGTAAGGTCGACATATTACATATGTTTGCACGCATTTATTAGCCTCGTATTCGTATTTGCATGAGAAAGGCAATCGTATGTATATAGAACTACCTTACGGCGCAGCCAGCTCGACTTTGTTCGAGGCGGCAAGGAGATGCGCGCTGAAAATTCAATTGCGACGTTGTTTACGGATCCCGTAAGACCACAATGATAATAATTACGTGCGAGCTAAGCTGCACGTGCGAATTCCCTATGCAGCCTCCGGTTGGGCTGACTAGGCACGACTTTGATTATTGCCGCCGCAGTGCAACGCTTCTGCTGCATCCACCCGGCGCGGCGCCCGACTTTCGTACGATCATTTCGCCTTGCGCAATCCCAGTCTTCTGCACTTACGGATAACTTTGCGTTGTTTATCTCTCAGATATATTGAACTTTCTACAACTGCATCATTTTTCACGCGATCTCGGCCAAGAGTTCATTCCAATTCTGCAATTCTATGAAAAGTTTTCCCTTGTGATATTGATTGATGCAATTTCAAAATCATGTAAATTTGGCTGACAGTTCAGACTACGCAAATAATCCTCTCAGAAAATCGCGAGGTTAAAAGGTTCGTTAAAAGTAGCAAACATCAACTCGGCCTACCTGAATATTTATCATTGACCTGAGTCTGTCAACATCAACGTTTATTTCGCCGTTATAGATTTCAGTACAACTAGAAAACTGTCCTGATACCGCTACAGCAGCTTCGCTCTACGGCTTTGGGATGAAACGGTTGTTGAGTAATGGTCAGAATAAAAGTTGCGAGATCCGCGCGTATGGGAAGACCAGCGATGCATTAATTCCTCGATCGTTATGACAAACCTTCGCGTTAATTTATGAAAGAGAATTCTACGTAATAAATAGAGCACTGCTGTGTATAGCTACTCGTGTTGAATAAAACTGAGAAAAAATGTACATACATTGATCGGCGAGTGTTTAATCTTTGCACGTACTCTCTCTCTCTCTCTCTCTCTCGCTTATAGAGATTTTTCTATATGCGATCTGGTACAAGGCTACTACCGCCACACTATAACATTTTTTCCGTGCTCGTTATTCATGCAATATTTTGTTAAGCTGTAACTTAATCCATTTGCACGAAAGACATATACTGTTATCAAAATCCGTAATGAATTAAACATTTTTCTTCTGGAATGACGTAATCGCTGAATATAGATATACGATTCGATTGATCTATGAAAAATCACATTTCATCACATCGTAAATAATTTAGCAACGAGATACGTATATATCTAATTTTCAATAGGTCACTGAGTGTTCATCCTGCTGTAAGTTGAATTGCAAGTGACGGAACAGTACCCGGTATATCGCAGATCTACGAATAAGATGTCTGGACAACAGCTCGTACAGGATATAAGCCGACGTATACACACATTGACTTCAGCGACGAACGCCAGTCAAGGTAACGCTTCGATTTAAACTTTTCTTTCTCTATTATTTCTTTGTCAGATATGTGTACTTTTCATTATTCGTAAGACAGTAATGAAAAATAAATCTCTTCGATAATTTCATAAAATAAAATAGCAGACTTTGCTTGCCGAAGGGCTAATTAACGTCACGTTAATTTACTTGTACCTATAAAATAATTATTTGATTGAAGGGTTTATTCTTTAAGAAGAAATTGATGCAAGTAATCGAGAAAAAATCGAAAAAACGTTCTAAAATTTACTGCATACTTAAAACAAGCACTGTTTTATTCTATAAAGAAAGATATTTAGTCGTTACCTACAACAGAACAAAATCCATACTTAGTGTTTTTTGTAACAGAAATGGAAACTCAAGACCACGGTAACATCAATTTCACATAATAAAACAAGATTCTCATAGCGTTTTGTATGTCATGGTAATAGCGTCAGTCTAAGAGCAAGAAAATTTTAATACACAAAGAACAAATATAGAAAAGACTGCCCTTCTAATGCAATAATGGTCTGACTTGTCATTAATTTCTGCTCTTCGTAAAGTTTTCCAATTCGTTTTAGTATTATATATTATAAGCTAATATTATTACAATTCCAAAAAGTATTTTGAAATTGTAGATAGTCATGTTTTCATTGCAAAGAAAATATCCAAACTCTATGTTATTCGACATCGGTCAATGTTCGTAACGAATTTCGTGAAGTTTGAAAGTTTGAGAGCTATTAGCAGTCCATGGTCAAGTGCCACGTACGAGGTCATTAACGCAAATTTTACGTTTAATATTACAAAGAAAAACTACCACGCTGTGTAGTGTTCTCTTGTAGTTTTTCCGTGATCTATCGGCTCAAGGTCGTGTCACTATAGCGTCAAAACCTGATTGGTAAAGCGATTTCACGGCAACTCTATACGGTGTTTCTTTTTTTCTTCTTTTTTTATTGTTAAACGTGCCGGATGCAAGGCGAATTTATCGAGTCGTAGTCACTAAATTCATGTCAGCGGGACGTAACGATGAATCGAATCAAGGATTAGAGCGTAAGTAGAACGGAGTTAAAGGGCAACTAACCGATCGCATTGCGTGAATTTGTTTTCATTCAATATGATGTAGGAATATTTCAGTTTTCAAAAATAATTTCATTATTATTGTTTCACTTCAATTTTTACGAATATTTGCACGCAGCGGTAAACACAACAAGGTAAGAATAATTTCAAACGAATCACGATAATACAGTATATAGAAGAAAATTGGAGTGATCAACAGTGAAATTGCGTCCCGCGTGTAAATGGCAAGTCAATACTGCTTCAAGTATGTTACGTAAAGTTTGCTGTTTTGACTTATAAACACCCAAATCATCCTACTTCTTGGAAATAAATTTATATGTTGAGTTCTCTCCATGTGGATGTATGACGTTTTTCGTAACCCGATGCACATCTTATTTCCAATTTTATGATTTTTTAATTGTAACGCGTTCGTCTGTCAATTATGAAGATTAATTGTTAGTCTTTGTTGAAGTCGCGTTGTTTTCTAAGTTCGATTGATGGTATTCTTTGATGTAGACCTTTGTATCAAGCGAATAAACAGATATATTTGGAGAAAAAGGATTGTTACTCGGAATTTGTGGCTGGGTGAAAAACAGTGAACCAGTTGACGCATTTTGAAAAACAATTAGAAACCATTCAGTGGTTTGCAATCGTTCCATGCGGTAAAGTTTATAGCACGAAATCAACCACAAAGGTTGACCACAACGTCACTTAAACTATTCTGCAAATGCCCATTGCCGTGAAATTTGAAGCTTCAAATGGTGCCATTAACGAGGATATGATGATTGAACTTGGAATAGAAAAATTCTTTGAATTCTGGTTGGATTTTCATAGCGAGTGTAATTCCGAAAGAAGTGCATGCAAGGGGCAAGAAAGCGTTAGCCGTTAATTGTTCACTTCTGACAAAGTGTGGAGGTTCGACCGAACGAATATTGAGGGGAGACGAGGGAACGCGGTTTTGTTTGCGAATGCAATCTCGCAACAGGAATTTCCGGCACGGCCATAGCTATTTATCAGTCTTTTCCTTTCTCTTTTCCGTCTGCGCTTTTGTGATTGGCGGGCAGGCTGAGCCAAGGCCAGTTTTTAAGGCGACGATCGCTCCAGGGTGATTCTCATTGTGCGATATCGCGAATAAGCGCGTACGTACGCACACTCGAATAAGCTGCTAACCGTCACCTTGGCCACCGCCGTCTTTTACTTTTCAGTTGGTGCTGCCGTTTTACCGGCCTGCGAAATGCTTCGGTCGTGGTGCTGAGCCGTCGCAAAAATCGGCACTTGTTTGTTCGAGTATCGAGTGAATGAGAAGCGACTCGAAATTCGTTTTTGCCGGCTGCGACTTTACAGAATAACCTTGAGGGTATATATATATATATTTTTTTTTTTTTTGCACTGCGAACGAGACTCGAATGCTTGCTTTTATATTGATTTACTCTTTTCCAATGATAACAAGTCCATTTTTCAGGTGCTTTTAGTCATCTCTAGCAGATATGGCACATTTATATAACTTGTGAAATACATTAGTAGATCAGAATTATTCTACATTTCAAACAGATGTCTAAGAATCATCCTTACGATGATTCACGTCGCACTTATCGTCAAATGAAAAGCCAACGCGTCAACAATAACATAACAACAATCAGGTATTGCGACGTACTTATCAAGCTCACTGAATTTATTTCATTGGCAAAGGTATTGTTGAACTATGAAGTTAGTTCTTCTATCAAAACATAATCAAAATAAATCTTTATGAAAAAGGATGACGCGCTAAGCTATGCGGAAGATATTTACCGATATTCTGTATTGACATAGTTTATGATAGATGTCTTTCATAACTTTACAATAAGTGTATGGTACGAAGCTACGCTTACGTCCTCATCAGTATAAATATACAATTTGTTATAGAAAATCAGAAAAATGCGAGCATTCATTCAAGTTTTAGACAAGAGGAATTTGCCGATTAATGCTGTATGAAGAATCAATCGTGAAACAGCAATATTTGAGCAATTATAACTTTTTAAAGTACAGTATAAATTCATTATCATCGCACTTCCGACTTGGATGGTCGCACATACTTCCGTATATAGGCTTTTGATTGTAGTAGTTGAGAGATTTCAATGCCTCATTTCGGACGCTATATGTCATTATAAGTCCAATTTGACGCCTGTCGCACATCTTTATCGCGTTTGAAGGTCTTCATTCATGTTTTTTGCAAATAAAATTCATGCTAACAAATTCAAATTCGGAGATTATTATTTTTATGATTATTTGACAGACATTATAGATACGACTGGTATTCAAAATTTTCCAACTATAATCAAGTGAGCCAATAAATTTAGATAGATATTAGGTATTTCACAATACCGGATCTGCTAACAAAAGTAACTTTCTGGCAGCTTAGTTTTAGTAAAAAAGTAAGCGAGATAGAAACAAAGAAAGAAGCAAATTATTATTTTTAGCTTGAGAAGAGTAGACGACGTTCATTTTTATCCGACGTTTTTGTAGGCAAACTCAGATGATATACTCTAACACACTCCAAATACACCTGCTTCTAGAGGCCTTGATTGCAAATTCATACTCCTAGCTGGACCATAAAATAAGGAAAAAAGTATCTGCAGATACCTCTAAATATTCCGCTACCTGTTAATAACCAGAATAAAATTTATTCATAGTATCCTTTGTTCGATTTTTAATCTGTTCAAAAAAATAAAAAACGATGTATGTTTTATTATCATTGTCAGTCTGTTATTAGATGACGTCAGAAGCATGAGCTATCAGTAGATACATGTAGAAATGAATTTTCAAAATAAATATCACATTCATTATGCAAACATTTACATAAATTATTTCGTAAATCGGTCGAGTAAAAATCATTATTATAGAGCACTTATTCTAAAAGTTAATTTTTTTGGGAATTTCGTGTTTTTGAGTTAGACATGCCATTGTTTGTATCGGTCCCACTTGAAAAAATGTCAAGATTTATTTTCTAAACTCTCACAGATACGATTACGTAATCGATTCCCTAATCATTAGGGAAGGATCGAATTAAATAAAATTCTATCGATTAAGAAATTCGGTCTTTATGAACGTACTCGATTAATGTTGTTGGCAATATTTTGTTTTAAATTCGCCAAATATCGGATCGAATGCTGTCACTCACCATTTGGCGCAAGAATTTTCAAAGAAAGTATAATGTGTCACACGTGTATTTGAAGATTAAAAACATCTTGTCACAGTAGAAAGAAAATGTATTGACTTTTATAATGTATCATAATTAACACGAGCGTGTAAGAACTAGACAAGTCATAGTCACATTTGAGATAGCACTGTCGAATAATAAACAAGTTTTTCTAAAGTAGAAATGCCATAGGTCACGGGTCATTGGCGTTTGAACACGTAAACAAAGAAAATGAAAAGGGCAGATGAGAATTTGGCGAGAAGTTACGTGTTGATCGACTGCTGAAATTAATTAATAACGATGGAAAGGGTTAAAGAGCGCGTTTTCAAAGCACGTTGTAAAGATTTTAATGGTCTTTATCGGTTTTTGGCTTCTCCACGTGCGCGCGAGTGAAAAGAGCGCGCGTAAGTTTACTGCCCGCCGCGCGCGTTATTTTACGACAGGACTTTTATCGCGCGAGTCGCGAGGGACTTGTAAACGCGCTTGGCTACATCAAGAGGAAAGTTCTTCCTTTTTCCGGTCTAAGCATCCACTTTATATGGCTCGGTCTTTTTTTCTTCTTCTTCTTTCTTACTTTTATTTTTCATAAGCCGACGTACCAACGACCTCGCTAATTATTTCGAACTTTCACGCGCGCACGCTTGTCGTGCATCGCGTCTTCTCTCGAAGGCGAACGCGAATTAATCATCGCTCGTCTCGCGATCTCCACTGTCCCTGGCTTTCTTCGCTACACGCTTCTGCGACATCTAATTACGTTTCTACCATTTTAGTTTTCCTTTGCTTCAAAACTTACGTTACATTTTTGAGATATACTTGAAACAGGAAAGAAACAGTCGATTAATTCACGATTTTTCTATGTAACCCCGAATATTTCCAATATTACAATGCTAAAGTCGCTATCGTGATCCTTGAAATCTTAATTAGGTGTGAACACGATAATCAAGGCAGGAAAGATAGATTTGTTTTCCAAGGTAACGAGAAGTGCACCCGAAGGGAAAGGCGGGTACGAACGAGATTTCTCGCTGCCAACTGACTGAAAAAAATATAGGCACGCCAGAAAAAGAGGATTCCCCATTACTATTCTATGAATTCGGTATAAGACGACGGACGCTCGGGCCATTGTAATCGTTCCGCTTCTGCTGCTACTTGTCTTATATACATATACATTTTTTTATTCCGAGAGAAGGGGACTTACGATTGTATAAAACGGGAAGCATCGCACTTTCTCCAAAATTAAAATACGAAACAAAACAAAATGAAAAATTCGAATACAATTGCCCGTAATTTTCTTGTTAAAATAGAGAAAAGAAAGTATAGTTTAGATTGTCTTATCACATGCGTGATTTATGTTTAGCGCTTAAAATGCTTTTCACACTTCTCGCTAATTATAGACGATCACAAATACATTAATCTTTATCCGAAACGAAGCTTTCATGGAATTATTATCAAAAATTTCAAATATGTAATGTGAATTGATACTAAATTCTTGCTTGTTTACAGTTAAACTCGCAATTATTCGTATACTCTAAAAGTTTTGGACTACCTTGAATCATGATTTCAGTTTTTGCGCTCCCTTGCGTGTATTTACGAATGTCAAAGAAATTGAATCGATTCACTCTTCGAAATCCTGGTTGATTTTCTTTTTGCCGACCTTTAAATCGTACTGTGTTGAATATTTTTACCAACTACACTATCGTAGTACGGGACAAGTCGAAGAAACGAATAGCCTGTAATAAAAACGCTCAAAAGGCTTTTAATCCGTTTTAACGAGAAAAATATCAGGCTAATTATAATCACAAGCATTTTTGCTGAGACCTCCGAAAATGAATTCGCATGTAGTACGTAGACGCACGACAAGTGAGAGTGTGAGAATTATTCTCACGCGTGTCACGAATAAGGCGTTTCTAATTCAACGCGCGACGAGAGGAAACGAGAATCTGCATTATATATGGCTGGCTCATTTTAGGCATGTCAATTTGTGCCTGATATCCATGCCTCATTTTTATGCATTTTAAGCGCGCGTGCGAGCTTTTTCGTCTGATGGAAAACGATTTTGCGTCATTGACGCGCGCTTCAATTGCATAATGCTTTTCTCTCCCTTTCTCCTTTCCTAGCTGATTCGTTGTGACTTTTTATTTGCCGTGTCATCTTAACTTTTTACAACACTTGATAGATTACCTACGTTTATGATTCCAGTTAAGGTATCACTGCCTTCGTTAACCTTCATGACAGTTTTTCATTTCTACAAATAAAGTTTATGCAACTTGATCATTAAAACTAACTTGGCATTCTAATTAATCAAACGAAATACATAAGTGAACAAATTTTTCAAAGTTAATCATTAGTACACCTTATAGTTATTTTTAATCGTAAGATTTTTTCTAAACATATGCGAACATTTCATCTCGATTCCCTATAAACTTTTAAGATATCTAAAATTTCACGACTCTCAAAACTGGTTATCTTTTATTGTGATCACACCAAATTCGACATTTACGTTTGTATAAAGTTTTATATAAACGTACTTGCAAACAAAAAATATATATGGCGCGCTACATTCAACTTCGAACAAAAGCACGAAGCCGACTACCTTGAACGGACTCGAAATTCTCGGTACCTGCTTATTATTGCAACACTCTCTCTCTCTCTCTCTCTCGCATGTATGAGTCTAAGACTGATAAGCAAATTTATGAATGGGCATACATATGTGTATGCGTATAGTAGATTTCGAAATTTTTTGATTTTCTTAAATCGATACGTAATCAAATGAAGTTTATGAGATGATCTCAAATTTATTTCCGATCTACCGAATATGTAAAATAATAAAAAGAATTCAAACAATTATTATTACTGCTTATCATTCTTATTAAAAACATTCAATATTTTTCACACAATAAGATAAAGGCAATTTTTTTAAAAGTTATATATGATTTATTATTATTTCAATAAAAATTTCATTCACTACAGATATAAGGAATTATTTCTTTGAGATTACATAATGAGAACCAATCTTTTCATGATTACACAGTAGAAAATCTTTTATTACCTTATTATTATGTTTTAAAAGTAAACGTGAAGCTGTCAATAATCGTTACAATTTTAATATCTCAATTCAAACCAGATATTGCTTTCCATAGGTATTGGACATCTAATGAATTTTTCAGCAGTGTCTAAGAAGACGTAGCTTGGATCTTTGGGCATGATCCAATTTGTAATATGGTTTCTTTAAAGTACTAAAAATCGAAAACATGCGGTACTTAATTAATTTAATCGTATAATGACAGATATTTTTTGAATTTTCTGTACTGCAAAAGATGTCTTAATTTGATTATAATTATGAGGACCAATCTTTTCTCTATGAAACACTTATCGACCTGAGTAATATATATTTTTGCAGTTTCTTCGTTGAAAAAAAATCGAAATTTTTAAATTGGCTGCATACTTATTTTAAGATTAAACCTTCTTAATGAAAAAAATTTTTTTGTGCAGTTAACCTTTTTATTGCATATTTTAAACCATCGATGCTAAATACCATCGATTATTAGTGATCGAATCTTTATATATATTTAAGCTGGAAAATTTTATGTGACAAAAAACGTAGTTCTAAACGATGTGTCATCTTGAGATCAGTAATAAAAAACCATCTGAGAACTTATTGTCCGTATTTTCGAGAAATATTATTTTATAATCGTTATACCTAATTAAACCTTGGACTCAATGTTTTCATCAAAATCCATTATCGAAAAGATGAATATTGAATAGAGACTGATTATGTAATGGAATAAAGATTGTAACAAATTTTCCCGATTTTGCCAGCTTAAATGATACGGTATTATATCATATTTTTCATCGCTTTACGTTTCAACATCGAATTAATTCTAAGATGTAATAAATCTCCGTTGTAAATTAGAATGTCAAAGATTACTGTCGTTTGCTGACAATACGGTCTCATAATATATTTTTAATTAGTACGATGAAGGAGTATAGGTGGCATCGAATAAACCGTTACGTTGATTCACGGGAAAACTGAGTGCTGTTGCATCGGAGAAACCGAGCTAGGTAGCATTATCAACGATACCTCGAACTCTACATCTCATTCGATAAGCTATTTTTAGAGACAGCACGACCGTACCATTTCGACTTTATTAGCATAAACCTGGAACTTATCGTGAGAAACTATGACAGCTCGATGTTTTTATACGTAGAACTATAAGTTAAATTTGGAATGGATTCGATTTTACGACGACGGGGCGCAGACTGCACGAGTATTTTTGACTTCAAATTCCTCATGATTCGAGAAATTTTGCAATTTCTGCGACTGTCCACCTGTGTATATTGTCAATTTATCGAGTGAGCACTATCATTCTATTGCTTATGCATACATTTTTTTTTCAACAGGAAGTTTCTGAAAATGAGCCATCTCAGATGAAGTTGAAAGTCCAATCAGCGAATCGTAATATTATAATTTATGACGCCTGGGGCGAGATGTATCTACGATCGGACAGTTTTTTGAAAACAGACTTTTAATCGGTCGTTAAAGTAAATGATTAGTAATTCCCGAGAGATGAAACGGCAAGAAACCACGACTCTCGTTGGTCTCGCCCAATTGTTTGAGCGACAGCGTGGCTACTTATCATCTTCAACGGAAACTATAAATACGTAATAAAATGAAAGCAAACCGACTCATCGATTTATTATACCGGTTTCAATTAAATTCCAATTCCACGCATTCGGGTGATCAAAGTTGGTGAATCACCCTAATGAATTAAAGAAATAATGTGCTAAAACAATACGCGCGATGAAAATAAAAACAAGCTATTGCGTACAACGCTCACAAACTCGTAACTGCATAACTTCTTTTCAAGTAATGCAACTGCTTTGGCGCAAAAACAAAACTGATGTTCGCTTGATGAAAACTCACGCAGTGCATTCATTAGGCTACAAAAGCGATCATTGTATTCCATACCTGTTTTGTAATCCCAAATGGAAAATGAAAAGATATCAGTCGCTTGCGCTGCCTTTGCAACTTTCCATCGAGTATTGAGCACCAAGCGAACACGATTTCCAAGTAAATCACAGTGAAATGTTTAAGTTTTTCGAAAAGTGGCACTGGAAAACCTCGCAACACAAAGCACAGAGTGACGCGTCAATGAAATCGTCCAACGATGCGTTAAGATATTCGGTCGCGCGGTCGCACACGATACTAGCCGATTTGGCTTTGATTTCGTGACATTTCTATCGCCGGCAGCTACGCGAAAACTCGGAACGAGGAGCACGCGATGTCATTGGCGCGAGCGCTTGTCCCTAAATGCAGCGGATGCAACGAGAGCGCCGAGATTTATGTAGACGCACGCGATCGCACTGATCGGGTGAGATGGGCATTCGCGCGAGCCGCAGGTACCTGTCGACTAAAGAACTATAGTATACGGCAATTTCGCCGACACCGCTGCGTAGCGGCCGAGATGGCGCGCTGACAACGCGCGACGCTCAACGCCGGAAGCCGCACGCTCGAGTCGTCATCGGCCATAGAGCCGCTGTTCGCTGCGATACCGCGTTTTTTTTTTTTTCTTTTTTTTTTTTTTCGTCTCCTTTGCTCCTTCGCTCTTTCGAAACTCGCCGTACTCGCACTTGGACATACAGCCGATAGCCATGCACGCAACGCGATCTATTGTGCGTGTGTGTATGCTAGCGCGAAAGACGACCTGTTCCGTTTAGCTCTTTCGCAATCGTCTTCTTCTTCCTTTTTTTCCATTCTCCCTACGTACATGCCTCTTTTATTTTCCTTTCACGCTCAAGCTCTCAGGGCCCTTGAATATGGCCAATTATTCTCATAGACTTAATGAAATATTGTAAGATGTCTGCTTGCGAAACTCAGCGTAGAAAAGCAGCGAGCAATGGACAAGCCATAGTCAGGTCGATCTGAATGTCGCACAAGGGCATTCGACACTTTTCTCACAGTTGTTTCGTTCTACTCGTTATCTTACTACTCGTACGCAACTTCGCTCGAAGCTTTCGAAAATTGCCAATTTAATATTTGAACAGCAAATGGAATTTCGTTTGCGCAGTTACCGACTCTGTACTTCATTTCTACCTGAAATTGTGAAAAAGCTAGTTGGATTGCTCCATACCGAAATTTGAAGAAAAATTAATCTGCGAAAATACGCCACGGTTATTTGAATGTATCGAATGGAAAAAGATGTCAATGGCATCTGCTACAAGAATATCTGAAATATTCAGCTTCTTAGCATCGAGCAGCGGCGCTGGCAGCCCGATGAAAATCGCGACGCGGAGCCACACGGCAGAGAGGAGCAAAAGCATCGCGCGACAAAAATGATAGAGAGGAAAAGCCAAAAGCAGAGCAAAGAAAGCAAATTTTTGCAAGCGTTGCATTCCGAGGGGAGGCGTGCGCGAGCGCTCTCGAGAAGTTTTCGCGGAATCTATATACATACGTAGGCTTTTCGCACACATGCGCGAAGGCAGGGGAGAGGGGCTCTCTTATCGCGCGGCAGACGCGGCGCGCAAGGATAACAACTTTCTTGGCTGCGTCGCTCGAGAGCAGCGGGAATCGAAGGCGCGCGAGCACGACCAACGAAAAAGGAGTCGCGACGACGACGAGGACGACGACGACGACGAGGACGACGACGACGACGACGACGACGACGACGAGCTTGCTGCTCACGCCGCGGAAAATATTGCAAAACTCTCCTAGAGGCGCCTGATAAAGAGGATGTCGAAAACTAGCGTAACGACTCGGCAAATGCTATATTTACAGCGCAATAGTAATGAAAGCTTATTATATGTTGTTTTTCTTCTCCCTGTCCTTTTTCGTTACCACCGGTCGAGCGCTGTCGAGGCTTCGCCTTCGATTATTGCGACAAAACAACTTGTATAATTCATAACAATTAGCCATTGGAAAAAAATGACTATGTTTGGACAGTTCTATAATGTCCCTAATAAATCCAAGATATGTCAATGAATGTACTGTGCGACAAATGCGCTCAATTAGATATAAATCCAATAAATCCAGTGCTTCACTTGCCATATCCACCTGATGACTTACTTTCTGGATTAAAATCTCTCGAGCTGCATAGCTATTGATTAGAAAGTACTCGACTATGAATGAAATCTAAAATCTATCCGATTCGAGTCACAAATTAGATTATCTAAAGTGTATGGACAAGTTGGTTTAATGCAAACGGCTAGGCTTATTACAGGCTGTCTTTGTATACGATTTCGAAGCAATACTGTATGAAACTCGACAAAATTTCGCGAGGTGCAGTCAAGAAAGCTCCAACTTTCTTCTCAACTAATTACACTCTGAGGTGAATTTTTGAAAAGACAGCTACGGAGAAACAAAGCCAAAAGAAAACTTTTTGCCGAGAAAATCTGTGGAAAGAAAAAATTGCCAGAGGTGAAAGGGAAACAAAATAAAGAGAGAAGACTTCATTGCGGTGTAAGCTGTAGAGCGCGCAACTTATCATAAACGTGACTGAGCGTGACACGCCGATGAATCTTTTCCTTAACGCTAATTCGTAACAAGGTATAGCGTATACCTAGAACGTGAGGCCAATTAACTCGGAAGCGGCAATCGAGTCTTAATGTCCTGTGAATGAATTGATGGCTGCTTGCACAAAAGAAGCTACGATGCAAGCACTTGATAAAAATCAACTCACAAGTCTGTGCGTTTTCAATGCAAATAATGATTCAATTATTTTCTTTAGATTGGGCACTCGAGAGCCGAGCAATAATGTCAGCTATTCTAATTATCTGAATAAGAAGGAGGACACGCGTCGCCGCCTCGCTAGGTCATACAATTTTTATTCTTATTCCCAATAAACAATAGCACTGTTAAAAGTAACGACAGCAACAATTTTGCGGTCGTAGAGCCTGCAACTGCCACGTTATTATTATGTATACACATCATTCGGCATTATAGATCTTTATCGTCGTGCAAGTTGGACATGCACGACGCGTATCGGTGATTTTTCACGTACAGAGGGGGCTTAACGGTAAAAGTCTAATAAAGCGCGTGCACGTAAAGAAACTTTCTTCCTGCACAATAGGAAAAGTTTCCGTCCGCCGCTGCTGCTACTTCGGTACAAGGTGCGCCGCTGTTAGTTTCACGTAGGTGACACTTTGGCAAGCTCGGCGTGCGCATACGTACCGATCGGTTTAATCGGGCTATCTCAAGGAAGGATCTGCGGCGTTGATTTGAAGAAAAAAATGCAGGTCGCGGTAATCGGAGATTTGAAAACGAGTGCCGGAGATATGGCCAACCTTGACCTGCGTGCCACTGTTCCAATAGCAAACGACAGCTTCGTCGCGGGTAATTTCACTGGGTTCTTGGCTCTCTCGCTCGTGTGTACGTATACGAACGCGCGTGACCCGAACGGCTAACGAGGCTTTTATGTACCGTCTTGACGCTCCGGTCAGTTCTCGCCATTCGTAGAGCTCGCAAAAACATCTGCGTGCATCGTTATCACCGACAAATCGCGGGTAAAATATGGCCACGCGAAAACTTGGATTTCCACGCCGTTATTTCAAAACGGATTTCCTTTCAGACTTATTCGTTTGCTAAAGACTCTCTTGAACAACGAGGCAGACGACTGCGAGATCCGTTGCCTACAATTTCGCATCGATAAATGCAGATTGCCGTGCACTTGCCAACGTAAATGAACGCAAGGTGCCCCGTATAAGACTACTTTCGCTTCGTTCAGTCAGTCGAGCTTGTCGCAATGTGTTTGATCAGTCACGAAAAGTCCCCGATTAAATTGATTCGTTTGCGCAGTCACGCTCGCAGAAAAAAGACAAAGCAAAGCAAGAAACTAATCGCACCTGAAAACGAGAATATCGCAATTTAGATTGAAAGGCCTTGCGACGTATGCAAATATCAGCGCTCGGCCGGACGGTAATTGACGATGGCAAAGTGCGCGCACTCGTGCAACGGGCCTCCTCGGCATTGCGGAAATGGGCTGCGGCAAAGAGCGCAAACAAAGCTGACAATAATTGACGAGTGGCGCGGCTGTTGTGTAGGCAAGTTTGTCACAACATTTGGCGAAGCGATTATTATGAACACACAGTCACGGTTACAAGGCAGCGGCAGCCCCGTCGTCGACGCGCCTGGACATTAGGTTTCGGATTGTTGCGAAGTGCGAGGCGCGCGCCGCAGCAGTGCGCGAGCGTTCAACCTTGACCCGCATCAGCGTTGCGCGAGCGAGGAACGCTCTCGCGTAACGAGCTCGCTGTGCGTTTGCACGCTGGATTGAACACAGGAAGCCAAAAGAAACGTCCAGGGCGTGTCGACAACGCCGCCGCTCGAAGGACGTGTTCCGAATCGCGTCGAGGATCCACGATGGATATCTCTAACGACTCCGTTCCTCGCCAACTCCATAACCACGTATACGTGAGGGGGTTGCGCTCAACTCCACGCGTCCTCCTCTCCTCTGCTCTCCTCTCTTTCGTATTTCGCTCTCGCCTTTACAGATAAGATGAAATTTTGCTCTCGCGCCCCCTGCCCTGCTCGTGCACTCTGCTGGAATGATCAATTGACGCTTGTCGCTTTACCTCCCACGCACCTCTTTGTTTTCCGCTCTCTCTCTCTCTCTCTCTCTCTCTCTCTCTCTCTCTCTTTTTATATGCGATATTTCTCGACATTTTTCAAGAAAGCGATTTGTTGTTGCAGCCAAATCAATTGACTTCTCCGGTTTGCGGAGACTGACGTTCGCGAAATAAGATTTACGAAATAATTTGATAAAAGAGGCATTGCCTTTTTATCGTAAAATGCTGCTCAAAAAATGTTATTACAGAATGACAGCAAGGCATGTCTGGAATCATTGACGTCGAAAAATCAGGCACGCCATCGAGGCACTATGAAAAAAATTACATTTCCTCAACGATCAGAAAGTAGTCTACGAGTATATGCATCGGATGAATGCGCTTCCTATAACTTCTCTCGTTCTTCCATTTGATTATATATGTGATACGCCAACTACCCTAACTAGATTTTTTAAGACAGATGCACATGTATGTTCGAAAGCTACTTAGTCAATTCGTTCAGCATAACAATGCAGCTTTAATCGTTTCTTTTTAGTTGAATGGGAAACGTTCAAACTCATTAGCAAACCTGTCGAAAATGATCGTAAAAAATGAAATTTACGCGAAAGTTAGAAGATTTTGCAATCGGAAATACGCACTTATAGTTCACAATATATTTACGGATGTCCATTAAAACAAAATATTATTCTTTTTCATTTGCTTCTGTAAAATATGAATTATTGACTATATCGTGTCAGATACTAATTATTGTGTAAATAAACGAAGGCTTACAAAATCTATCGATTAAAAAATAATTTACTATTAAGAATTTAAAGCAAATATACGTCGGAAGCATTATTGTACAGTTAGGAAGCACATTTATTTTCTTTGCAACAAAGTATCATTTCATCAGTCCTGGTTTAACAAACGTAGTGAATAAATTATATTATAGTATGTAATCCCGGAAAATGATATTTGACACGAGCAGCACAATGAAACTTTAATGAATGTTTACAGAGAAAGTGAAGAGCTTATATGAACCCGAAGCCAACTCAATTGTTTTTTTGGAAATATGTTCTTGACGGGTAGAATCGCCTACTGTACTTATACTATATTTTTTCAAAGAATTTTATAATTGATAATTAAAACAATTGTTTGTGGAAAGAAGAATTATAGTAATAAAACTTACTTGGATAATGTAGTCTATAAGTATTCGTTAAACTTACCTGTAACAAAGAAAAAATTATATTCGATAATTTTCTAATACTTTTTTTTTTAATATTAAGTTTCCGAGATGTAGCGTAGTGATTAGTTAATACGAAAAAATATTTTTAATTTTGAAATAAAATTTTGAATATTGATATATTTTTAAATATTTTTATTTTACAGATAGAAGTATGAGATTCGTATTACAGCAGTAAATTCAATTTATAAATAATCAAGATAGATAATAAACTGTAAGTATAGAAATATGCCGTTAATAAATAGTTTTACGAAAATTAGAATTTGTGTTTTGAAATCACACTGGAGTTATTAGTGCAAATCGATAATTTCACCACCATCTGTGATATTGATATAAATATTGTTGTTTTGAAATTTGATTAGAAGAGAAAGAAAGCAAATAGAATAAAATTGAGCAAAGTTGTTACATATTGTAAAACAAGAGAGGGAACTAACAAGGAAAATCACCCAACTCGACCTTACCGAGTTCAATATTCTTTTGATATGTTATAGATTATAGAAAAATAAGTAATATGCATTTTTCTTATCTGTGGAAGAGAGAGGGTAGGATCCGTCCTCAAAATCCAGCCTCAAAAATAAATTTTGCAATTTATCTCAAGTTCTAATTGATATTTATATAATGAAATATCATTTCACTTCTCATGTCAATAGGGAACTATCCCATACAGTTCCGACCATAAGGGATGCTACCCTTATTTTTTTTATTAACAATTCTACATTTTCGTGCCTACTTTTGTGACAACAAATTTTAAATGAATCATAAAAAACAATTGAAAAAAATATTATGATGAATTGATTAAAATAACATAAATGACCCGTTCGAGATTATTTTTTGAAAAACCCTTAAAATGAAAAAAACACTTCTAAAAAACTTTTTTCTATATTCTATAGGATCTATTTGATAATTTAATATGATACATATTGGTAATACTAAAATAATTATAGAATTGTCAATAATAAAAAGTAAGGATTGCATCTCTTATGATCGAAGCTGTATGCACTAATTTCACATTTACATGAGAAGTGAAATAAAATTATATCATTGTAAAACATGAATTGTAAAACTTGAGATAAATTTCACAATTCGTTTTCGAGAGTGGACTTTATCTACAACATATTAAAAGAATATTGAAATCGGTGAGGTCGGGTTAGGCGGTTTCCTTGTAAGTATCAGGATATCAAACTCATTAACTATGAAAAATATTCACGGGTGTTTTTAACGGAACAGCTAAAGAACACACAATATTAAGTGGATTATTAATATTGCAATAAAATTCGGGCCATAAAAAATTATTACTATTGAAAAAGGTTTAGTATTGTAGAATAGTATAATTGTTTAGTACGCTTTATCAATCGTAAGTTTAATCAATATTTTAAGAAATTGTCCCCATTTATCTTGAAGTGAATATTTATTATCAATGAATATAGAATAATCTTCAAGTTGGCATATAAAAGTTGCAACTAATGTATTTAGTAATAGAAAACATAAAAAGAAGAGTACGCGAAGTACGTTTAATGACACTAGTGACCATGAGAAATCGTATTGAAATAATTTTTAAAAAGTTATCGAACCAACTTGGTAGTAAAAATAATATTTGAAGTAATTTATAGACTGTGCTATCATTTTATAAATGATTAGCCATGAACGGTTAAAATGAATTTTGAACATTAACCATAATAGCTTCATTAATAACGAACGAAGCAAGCCAAATTGGTCGATTTACCGCTTTGGCGACAAATGCAAATTACCACAAAACGAGCCGCAAGCTTATCAGTCTACTCAATAAAATAATCCACAAATTGGTTTCCTCAGTATTTGGGAAAATAATGATAGTGAAGACTAGAATATTGTGCTTTTTACGGCATCATAAAATGTATATTGCTTGCAATTAGCCGGAGACACGAGTCAAAAAAATAATAATAACAAGAATGATAATAATAATGATAATAGGAGGAAGAGCGAAGAGTGTTTAGGAGCTATAAGGAAATTCGGCGCGAAGAGAAACTTGTGGAGCAAAGGCCGCGAATTTTCCGTTGACGTAACGAGGTTTCAGGCGATAATGCTGCGGCCATTGTTATTAAGTCTAGCAGCTGGAGGAGTGCGAGCGATAGAGCTTGAAGGTGCGACGACGATCTATTAAGCGAGGGCTTTGGCCGGCTTGTGCAGCTAACTACAGCGATTAGGAGAAATCGCGGGGACACCTCTACCGCTTGCACATTGCCACTTGGCCGGGATCTGGCGACGAATGCTCGAACTGCCGTTGTTCGGGCTTTGCTGTGCAAGCTTATTCAATAGACTCGTCGGGCAACGATCCGTCTGCGAAAAGCAAAGCAGCCTCCGATTGCGATTAGCACAGACTTTATGCGCGTGCGGGCAAAAGCGTAGCACGTAGGGCAGCGATTTCGCGTGTGATTCAGCGGAGCTTGATAAAATCTGGGCTAGCGCAGTTGGCATACATACATATAGCGAAAGGCAGCAGTTGGACGGGAGGAAAAAGAAGTGGCGATCGTGATCGGGAGCGCTGAAGTCTCCTTATTTACAAAGGCCGAGCACGTAACCGCGACGGCGAGCGTGCAGGAAAAAGTGCAACGTCGTGAACGCCCCCGCTCGCCGCTCATATTATCGGCATTTACATGCATTATAGAAAGCGGCGGCTATTACCGAACCGCTCGCTCGAGTCGCGCGTACACAGGCGCCGTCGCGGTTCAGCGAGAAAATGGCTGTCCTATCGCTGCGTCGGATCACTCCAGAAAACGCGTGCCGAGCAGCCAGCTTGCCCGACGTACATAATTGCGCGCGGACACTTCCGCCAGCCGCCGCGCCGTAACGAATTGTTACTGGGCCACTTTTTGTCCAGGCCGCCGCTGCCCTCCTCCCCGGGCTAACTTGCGCGCTCGCGTAATTCTAATGCCGATCGTTTCTTTCCTCTGCTTTCGGCGACCAGCCGCGATCCATCGATGCCGGATTCCCGCGGCTAAGCACAAGCTTGCGTAATTGTTTTGGCCGTATTACGTGAATATAGAGCGACGAGAGCCCCTAAAGCTTCAAATAGATCGCTGCAAGCGGACACACTGTTCGAATCGCCAGCAGCAAGATCTCCGGAGGAGTCAGAGTGGAAAAAGAGGCATGACGAGTCAAGTTTAATTGCAAGTGGCGAGGGACTCCGAGTGACCTACATTCGAGCCGGGGCCCTGGCGGAAACAATCGCACCACGTTCTTCGCTCCAGGGAAGCCCAACTGGCGGAGCTGGCGCGGCGCGAGGCGACGATAACGACGCCGACACTCGGACGAGGATGCGTGGTCTTCGTTTTGAGGTCGGTTTCGTCGGTCGAGCCGCCGCCGCCGCCGCCACGGCTTGCGCGCTTTAACGTCGTTAGATGCACCGGCCCACTCTCATTACGCCCTGGCCAGTGACTCGACGCCGGCTACGTAACGTAGTTGCCTTGTACGCTACGTATAACGATTGGTCCGCACGCCCATCCCATCTTCGCATCCGTGGCGCCGGCTCCACTGGCGTCGCAGCTCGTTTATTAAACCTAGCGCACGACCATCAGCCGAACAACTCAACTCGCGCGCATCATTATACATCTGCCTTACGGATTAATGAGCACCTCGTTCCTCCGGTGCATCGTAATCTCCTTTGCTATTCCTTTTGGTCGTTCAACTTCTCTCTGTCTCTCTCTCTCTCTCTCTCTCTCTCATCAGTAGCCGATTCATCAGTGTACTTATACGCCTGTCCTACATGCACTTTACCTGTGCGATTGCGTAATTTTTACAATTGTCGCCGCGTATCTATAAGCCAGCTATTTAAATAGGAATCACTATATTTAAAGAATCATTGACCTCTTTTCTTAATATTGCTCCGAGTATACGAGCGCACAAACGTGTAAGACACTCGTCCTACGTTACAGCCGCGGATACGCAGGAAATACGTTTCCTAAGCTTTGCATTTGCGATTGTCGACCTCTTCAGACTCCCAGCACTATACGAAACCAATTGACTGAATTTATGTTGATCTGGCTATCGGCACTGAACTCGATGTTGCTGCTTATCCAGTCCAACTATTTCCGTACGACAGAAGTAGAGCTGATCATCCATATTGAAACTAATCAGGCCTGTCGTATAGATACGTAAAGCAAGCCCAGATATAATCGCTCGTTACGCGGATCTTGCAGAATACCGAAGAATGTGCTGATCCATTTCACATGAATAACTCGCAAGATTACATGTAGAAAAAAGACGTGTCTGACGGTCGTAGCCTTGACGCGCCGCGCCGCGCAGCCTGAACAAATGTCCTAGTCCTTTTACCCAATTCCATAGAGTGCACGAGCGCTGAGGCAAAGGCGACGACAGGAAGTTCCTTGACTAAGGTCTTCGCGTCCGCGCAGAGTTACCTAACGAAACTTTGTGCTACTTTTCGTCTGGAGTAGCTTGTTAACTGTGCGCTGAAATTAGTTGAAGATATTCAGACAAAGGAGCGTCTAAGACGCAGCTGTCAATTAACCGAACTTGAAACACTTGATACATGCTTTGAAATCGAAAGAGCGCTCGAGATTTGATAGGCATCATAGAGATGAGTATCATCGAGAGACACTAAAGGACTCTCATCGGCGATTATTCATTTCGTTTCATCGTATTTACAATGAGACATACGCACACATGTCGGTTATTATTTACCGACATAGCAATAAAATATCTACATTTTCAGTGCACAATTAAAAATACTTTAACTTACTGATGAAAAAGAGAAACTTGAAACAGTACAGCACTGACATTAGGTATTTGGACAAGTAGAATAAATGCAATCGCATCGAAAGATCTTCGCAGACATTCCGTTCGGCTCGGCAACTTGCTGTACTATATAAAAGCCACAGTGCATTCTCCGAATATCGTTCAAGGAGAATTTACTCCGAGTGTTGTGCAGGTTTTGATGTAGAAATTTTATGGCCTCTATCATCGACAAGTACGCATACATAGATACCAAATGGAGTCGTATACCTAGTGTGCTTCGCGCGATTATATGCGCAATCATGCGGCAAAAAGATGTTTTTAAATCACGCGAAGATCGGTCTGTCGAAATTTTACTATTTGCGAAACAAGTTGTTAGTTCTATAGACATTGCTGCAACATGTTAAAACTTCATTGCTGATATTTCAGGGTAATTTGTATCGCTGATCGGCACAGGTTGGACCGGAAAAGCTCCCGTGATTTTATCATAATTAGCTGCCTATAAGAGTTGGATTCAATTAGCGAAGTCGCAAACATTGACGTAATTACCCACCGATCGCGTGTTATAATTCCACAGCACGTTGGAGGAAAAGACTTGTAATTGATTTAAAGCTACCGTTAATGTTTAGTGGTAGACATTGGGACGAAGAAAAGAAAAAAGAATGGCTAATAATAAATGGCCTACCATCGCACGCCGTAACAAAGTTGTGCGCGTGTGCAAGCCTTAATGGATCTGTCCTTTTTTTACGTCCTAGTAACGGTACACGCATAAGAAGTGCCGTGCGCGCGGCAACAATGCTTTTGTTCGTTGCTCGCTGCTGCAGAGTAGCTAGACATTAGATACGCGAGCTGCGTATAAATGTCGAGCGGGAAAACGTCACTATGCCAAAATGATGTATGGAGATCCGCGTGCGGCGCGTCGCGCGCGAGAGGGTGAGCCGCCGCGCCGCCGCGCCGCCGCGTGTCAAGGTCACGTACGCATTTCCCGACATTGAATACTGAGAGGTTCGAGAGCGCGCCAGCGTCTGCCTTTCTTGCGCATTTCAATTCAATTCGCAAGCATATTCAGTATTTACATTAGGCTAATGTTACAACTTGCTTTTCTAACGGACATCGGCGACCAAATTTTTTCTAAACTACACTCGATCTTGGCTACTGAGCATCGTCGGCGATAATTGGTGATTGGGACAAAGGAAGCTTTTAACATAGCTATCGATGATATTGTTGGGCAATATTGGTAGCGAGAGTATAAACGCAAGTTTTTTTAGAATGTAACGAGTCGGTTGTAAAACAAACATGCAAAGCAGCGAACGAGCCAGTTTGCCGGACAAGTTATGGGCAGCAATCGACTGAAAATTTCTAATTTGCGTTCGGTCTCCCACAAGCCGGTGCAAAAAAAGCTTCTGCCGTCGGCAGCGACAGTTGCTCGGCTCTGCAACGCACGCAAGCGTCCAGAGTAGCCAGCCAGCCAGCGACAAAAGGCCGCGCGGGAAAAAAGAACGAGAACGAGAGCGCTGCGCGAGCCTTAGGCGTGTCCGTTGCCATTGTCTTGTCGCCGCGGCTGCGACTCGCGCCTTTCTCAATTCGCCGTCCTTTGCCGGCAGCTATGCGCGCACAGTCGAGTGGCACGCTGCCCCGCGTGACGTAATTTTGCGCGGACGCCCTCGAGTCTTGTCTTTTTCACGCGCCCAACCAACCTGTCGAACGCGCACGGCGACGCTATCTCGGACACTCGTCTCAGATGAAACGTTGCCGGACTGGTGATCCCCATTGCAGCACCGAAGAGCCGCCTGCACAAAAGCTGATATTAAGCGGAGCGGGCGATAATTCAGTGCGCGTCAAAATCCAAGGCGGTCAAGGTGGAGGAAATGACGCAAGAATGTTGCGCGCGTGCGGAAACGTGGTTTGTCCTCCTGTCGTTTGGCGGAGTGCGCACGAGAGCAGCTTTCGCAGCGTGGTCGGTGACGACGTGTAACGGTAACGACGTCGGAGCAAAACAAGGACAAAGAACGCAGAGGGCTCGGAAGAAAGCGACCCGCAATAAGTCCAAATTGACTCGGAACGGCGATACGCGGACCGACTGCAGCGCGCCAAGTGAAAGCAAGCTCTCGCCGGCGAAAATCGCGGCGCTGCGTTGTTCGTGAATTTCGGCGCGTCCCCCGCTTATCTCCGCCGAGCCGATGCGTAGACGCGCGCGAGCGAGAAGCCCGCCCGTCGTTGCGCAATGATATTTCTTCTTCTCGCGGAGTCGCTCGCTATCCTGCGTGAATCATGCATGCAAAGTACGACGCTCCCCCCGAGAGCACTTGACGCGCGTGCAGCCAGATTACGGAGAAAGTTGATCAAGTTTCTCAATTTCAGAGATTTACGGTCGCACATCGCTATCTATCGAAAGTGGTCTCGCTCGGCGGCAGCAAAACTTAGCGAAAACAATCAGCGCGCCTGCGCGCCACTATTAATTCCAGCCTCGGGGAGAGGGGAGCGAGCCGAAGGTGGCCGTCGAGCGAGCCGGAAGCGCGCGCCCGAGGAGCTCGCTGCACGACGGCGCGGTGTAAACCGGTGTAAAGCGAGCCCAGCAAGAAAGCGACCAAGTGCGCGTAAAGCTGCGCGGCCACTTTCCATTTCTTCTGGCGCGGCGCTCTGGAGCAGCAGCCGCAGGACCAAAAAGAATCCTTATGGGTGCGCCGCGCACACGATCGCGTTATACTCCGCGCGCACTTTGCCGACGACTATCCAGCGGACGCGTCGTACCGGTCGTGAGCTCGCGGCCACTCGCGAGCTCTTTCCTTTCCACGGCGCAGCCATGTACACGCGCGCGCTTTACGCTCGAGCTTGCATAAGCGGCGCGCTGCCTCCACGATTATCGGCCCGTGACTGTTTTCACGCCTGCGCTTATAAATGCTCGGTGTGCCCAAATCACTCTTTGTCGGAGGTGTTACGCAACGCAAGAAGCATCCTCTTCGCTCGACGACAATATCGCTGGCACGACCAGTTGGCACGCGGCGTTACCAGACTCTTTCCTCTCTACTCTGTTGCAAAGACTTTATGAAAAGACCCGTCAACAGTTTGCGAGCCTCGTAGATTTTGGATGTACGCGTGCTCGCATTCGAAAGGCGTTTCTTCGTAATCCGTCAATTACATAAGTGCGCCCGCGAATTTAATGTAATTATTAAAATATAATGGCGTAACGTAGCTTCTTCTTCAGCCGTATTCTTGCCTCGATTAACCGAGGAACAATGTGGCGCGCGCGCGCGCGCGCGGGCGAGCTCCCAATACAGAAGCCCGAGCGGCAGCTTCTCGTAAGAAATTAAGTAACAGGCGTGCTGGCGGATTATGGGCTCGCGGAGTTAACTCGCGATACTTCAGCTTTCTTCCAGCGCGTATAAAGGTCAGAGCCGCCTAATTAGCCTGTGGGCGTCAATTCAATTCAATAACAAGCCCGTCTGCCCGATGGGAGTGCAATTTCAAAGTGACTCGCGCCTACAGATCGATCTCCTTTTTTCTCCTTCCTTCCACGCGGCACAGCTCATTTGCCCACAATGAGATTAGCGAGCGCACGGAGACCGTGAAGGAGGACTCCTCCTCGCTGGCAATCTCTGCGCGAAAAAGCCTCTTTCCCCGGCTGAAAACAAAACAGCAAGCAGTCGCCTATTTAAGCCGAGCGCAGCCAAGGAAAGTAAAGTTTTTGGTCGGGGGGCATGCGTGAGAAAGAGAGAGTGAGACGGCTATACGTAGTCTTTCTCCTTGGCAGCCTCGAAAACCATGTAGCGTATACGTGTGTGTACACAAGTAGGTACCTATAGTGCTCGTTGATGGTGGTGGTTGCGGCGGCGGCGGCGGCGGCGGCGGCGGCGGCGGCGGCTCGCGAAATGGAATGGAGCGGAATGGCAGGAGTGTTACAAAATATCAGCTTTCACCATATCAGCGCTGCGCCCCGCTCACCGCGCCGCCTCGGCCGCCGCCGACATATACTTGCGCGCCCGCAACTCTCAGTCCCGCGCTCGCTCTGCACGGCACATGCATGCATACCTACGTATACGCGCGAGTTCAGCTATTTCCTAATGACTGACTATACGATTATGCTAAACTGGAGCTCTGGTTGTACAGTGCAACTTTGGCCGTGCATCTATTCAGACCAACTGGAACCGCGTTTTGTATACGTGTGTACCTCGGGACATTTAATCTGTAACGCTAAACTTTACCCAGAGCCATTGCCAATTAGCGAACGCCGCGTCCCTCTAGGTTTTCGCACGCACAAGCCGTGCGTGATGAAATTTCAATACGATAAGGAAAATAAATGATGTCGTTTGAAAATGGTTGACGTAAAACAAGGATAATTGATTGGACGACAATGACAATGTACCATAATACTCGCGGGAATTCTTGATCGAGGCGCGAGCTTTAATTTTGAAACAAGTTTTCACGTCTGACTTGCGATTAGTCATTCTCTTTATCTTGTTCGGGTATACGCCAAACCAGCGGAATCAAGCCGATGAATCGCAAGATTTATGTAACCAGCGCTTTTTTAATGTTTCAATTGGAAGAGATAGTTTGGTCGAGCGCCTTTATCACTAAAATTAGCCGTGCAGTTGCAATGTGTGCGCCGATCGCGCATAAATAAATGCGATGGCGCGCTTGCCGTGCAAAAACGGTCACTTGTCCTTCTTTGCAGCCACAAATCCCGCGATGAAACCTCGCTGCGAGGATTTTCTCGTCAAAAAGAAAAAGAAACGCTGAGATTGCAGCAGTTTTCGAATTGCAAAATCAGTAGTGCGCATAGCCCGGAGGTAGCTGCGCCAGTGTTTGCTCTTTTCCTCGCAATGCGATGAAGCTTATGGTCCGCACTTCTTTGCGAATTGCCTGCTTATCGACCGCAAAAGCTTTTTTTTATTTCTGAAATGGCTATGAGGGCACAGAGCCTCACAATCTTGACAGTATTTCATAAATAGTTATCGGCTTATATTTAATTAAAGATGCACAACTTGAACGGTGTTTCTGACATAATGGCCGCCATTTCTGTGACGTAACTTGTTAAAATAGTTCTAGAAAAAGACGCACTAACGGCTGTTCCTCTTTCTCGTTCTTTCGTCCGTAAAGTCATAATTTCGTGCCAAGAATATTAAGACTGATAGACATGCCATAGCTGACTGACAGCTTTGCAAGTTTACTGGATTAATCTTGATTAACGACTAGAGACAATTCAATAAGTAGATAATTTAGTGAAATCGATATTACGGCATAAATTTAAAACAAAACAGCGAAGAGCTATCGGAAATTCCATCCCCTCGAGAAAAGAAAACGTCACGGATACGAAAATATATAAATGCAGTCGAGAGAATGGAAATAAAGTAATCGGTCCAAAGAAAGTTAAAGAATAAAGTATAAATCGTGAAGAGGCACACGAGTAGACGTAAATAAGGAGGCAAATGAAAAGAAAAGTGGTCGACAGTCCGCTTGGAGAAGAAGAAAAAGGAAGGCGGCAGTGCAGCGCGACGAAGGGAGCGGAGCTTGAACGTCATAGCCACCCACATTCACGTGGAGCCGCGCGTGAGCTCAATCTTGGCCATGGAAAGTGAATTCCCTTTTTTTTTTGTCTGTGCTCAACCGGACTCTCGTTCTCGCGCACGAACGCGGCATGCGCGTGTGTTGTGCCCCTCGCGTTCACGAGTGTGTCGAGCGCTCGTTGCAAGTTCGCGCAGTCCAAACTGATCCAGAAACGCAATATCGCTGTATCGTTCAAGTGGCTATCGTGGACAAATAATTTGGTCGACTCGTTACCCAGCCGCAGCTCGCTTTATAATGGATTGTTTTGGAGCACGCCATTCGATGTATGCGCTTTACACGTAATTTGCCACAGTGCGAGTTTTCTTCGAGGTCGACGATTTCTAATCTGATTGGAAACTTGTACGCACGGTCATTTTAATAGGAGGAGAATACGCTGATTTATCAAAGTGTAAAATCTAATTGAAAAATCATGCCTGAGCTTTAGCGACGGTAGTGAGTATCGCGAGTATAAAAATTGTCTGCGAAATACGTAGTGGTGGTACAGGTGTAAGATGCCTCGAGCCTCTCGCTAACGACCGTGCGGAGCTGATGTAACTTGCGTGAATTCCTTGGAGAGTTTCGCGAATTGACAGCGCGCTCGATTAAAAGTGAATTAAAATTCATGTAAATGAACGCACGCACTTTGGAATAAAGGTTCGTTGCGCAGATTTCGAGAGGCGCGTTGACGAAATAACGCCTACTGACAGCTGCGATCAACAGGGAGAGTGACTTGATGTCTTGCTAGCGCACTCAAGGGACACAACGTTCGAGACGAGACTCGTGTTTGTATAATCGTGAGGTTCGGTCATTAATTAGACAAACATAAATGTTCGATTGATCGAACCGTACGCATTGATATTCGTACCCATGACGCTTATGGAAATCATAGATTTTCTAAAACTGACTGATGATTGAAAGGATCGAAGGTGCAAAAATAAATGCTTGCGAAATAAAACTTCTTGTTGCACCGATCTGGCTATGTCAATGAATTTGTTAGCGAGAAGCTACCAATTGCGAATAGAATCATCGAAAATGATGGGAGGACGAAATTGAATGACGAAGACGCAGCGAATCTCTTCCTTGTTCCTCGCGATACTGGTTTAGCGTCGACGACGCGAAATCGAATGATACACAGAAATAGGTGTACTCCGAAGAGGAGCCTTCATGAATATTTAGCGCGGCCTTTACGAAAAGAGATAGACTTTGAGATCTCGGAATTGTCGCTCGTGTACAGCGATCGAGGTGCGAGAGAGCGCGGCAGCTCTGAGCAATGACGATAGCCTAGAATGCCCGAAGTTTGCTGAACTTTGGCACACGGCGTGCGCGCTCGCCGGAAGATTCCGGGTTCACATTTGTCTCTCTCGCTCTCCGAGCTGACTGGCTTCATTAGAAATTACAACGGCCAGCAGTTTCGTCCGTAGCGGGCAGCTTGCCGCTTTTTAACTCGATCGCTACCAAAGTTTCCTAATCTCTTCCGGACAAAAGCATTTAAAGTACCTTCCTCGGGCACATCAACTGGCGAAATTGATACAGCCGATGATCATACGCCATGCAATCGTAAAGCTAATAGCCTGCAATGAAATGGTCATTTGATCGGTTCTCGATTATCTAATCGTCGCCGGCTCAAGTTTATACATCAATTTCTGTTACATTTTTATTACACGATTAACCATCAATAAAACAATTACGTAAAAACACTTCTGTGTTCATTAGACCGAGCTTGCAGTTTACGGCGTAGCCAATAGACAGGTGCACGATTATGCAACGTAATACCGAACACACAAATTCGTCTTTGAAATCAGTGGTGAACGTCACGATCTGCGCACGTCTAGATGAGAATGAAAGACTAATTAAAGGCTTTCGATGAGAGCCGCGTAGAGAGAAAAACGACGCACACCGAGCGCCAGTCGCAGAGTTGTAACGGCTGTTTCAAGTTTCGACGTCCTCTCGCGCTTTTTATTAAGGTCAATCCAGGCTTTTCGATACCCGGAATAATCGCGCGAGCAGGTAGGCAAGCGATAGAAAACGAGTTCAGCGAGTCTGCATTTTCAAGTAATGCCTCTTGGATCGTACGGCTTGGGGCGTGCGTGCGTGCGCGCGCGCGCGCGCGACTTTTAAACGTACTGCCTCCGGATCCTTCCTCGTACACGGGCACGTGTCGCTGGCGGGCACTTTTTTTTCACTCAGCTGACTCTTTGGCTATGTGCCCATCGTCGTGCGTTGCGCTGCCTGATATCGACTCGTAAATTTATCCTCCTACTGTGGTGTGTCAGTGTTATTTTTTTCTTTGCCTCTCTCTGACATGATATTAGTATACTCGCACGCAAGTTTTGCTGGGCACTAAATCTTTTTTTTCTCACGGAGTCGCTGAGGCCAACTAGAAGTCAATCATAACGCACGAATGACTATTACAGCTCCGGGGGAGATACGTTGCATTAGCTGAACTTGATTTTGCGAAAGACAACGTTCAAACTTATCTTTAACTACATGCCATTCGCAATTATTTGCTTTCTTGAAATACCGCATCGAATTATTCATTGTCCAGAAATAAAGATAACTGTTAACTTCTTCTGAGCGTAGCACTTCTAATAAGAAACAGCTCAGTTCTGTTGCATCATTTACAGCGTTCGTAAAACAATTGATCAATTTAATATTGTGTAAAGTTTCGTAATATTGTGACTGCATAGCGGTAACAAGATTTACGCAATAATAAAAGCTCAACAGAAAACTTTACTCACTATTAACTGAATTGTATATAAATTGAATTCACAGGAGGAAGTATATAAAAATATTTTCAATAAAATCACGGCTGCATTAATTTACTTGCGGGTAAAACTATCGTTCCGTATCGGCATGAAATCGACAAGCAAACAATGTGAAATCAAGACAACAAGAAATACTGTCACGGGACATTTCACCGTGGCAGAGGTGATGTTGCGCCCGGACAGGCGACAAAAAATAACAAGAAGGTGATTGGACGCCGAAGAAAAATGAAAGAGGCAGAAGCAGACGGTAACGGTTTCATTACAACATGTCCGACAGCTCGGTAAATTCTGAATTGCAAATTGAAAGTTCCGAAGCTGCGACGAGCTCGGCTATGAACCGTTAATGTTGATTCCACGAGGCAGAAATCGTCTGTTTTTTTTTCTTTTCTTTTTTTTTTCATACAGAACTTCACAAAATCAAAAAGGGAAAAAGTCGCGCCTACGACGACACGTGCCAAATTCATGCCAATTTTTATCCTCAAACCCGATGGCACTGTTTTTGGCTTGTGGCTATACATGATGCAGCTTAGCCAAACAACAAAATCCAATCCACCACCTGCCGATCACGTCTACAATCATTCACGAATTTCTAGTGCCGGCTGCGGTGATTGCGATCGCCTCAATTATAGCCTATTATCGTCCTGATAAATTCAATGTATGTAATATGTTATCGAGAAAGTAGTGCACAAAAGACGTAAGCCTTCAAACTTCGACTCCAATAATTATTGGATAGAATTTTCCATTTGGATACTATCTAAGATCGTGTAATATACATTTAAATGTCTCATCTGTGAAGTAAGAAAAAAAGAAGATTTAAGTACACCAAAGTCGTTGATGCCAAACATGCATAAAGTCCAAGTAAGCAACCTATATCGAAGAAATAATTTCCAAGCAATGTCCCGTTGTTTATGATATAAAAGTCGAAATTGAATGCGAAGATCGCTGTGTCTTGCCTTACGCGCATCGTGAATTTTGAAGTGTTCTCGGGATCATTGGTACGTTACATGTCGTTGTCCGCAGTGTGTTGTCTTGGTTGAAATTCGGTAGTATTGTCGCATGCGAATCGTCCGCCTTCGAGAATACTTACGTAGCGAGGTCGTGTCCATGTTGTTTTCTCTCACCTGAATCGCGGGTAAAAGTTTTCGATTCTCGAGCTCGCACTAGACGATCTAAATCGGCAGAAAGATCAACGAGCAAAAGAAAAGGAAAAAAGAAAGGTCTCATGGCTTTCGATCTGGATAGTGAAATTGCCACGTTTACACGCCTCAGAGGAAATCGCCGATATCCTGTCTGCTTTTGAAACATATATATTCCGTTGAGCAGCGCATTACAACGTAATACGCAAGAAAGTGCGCTGCAGCAGCAGCAGTTGCTTTTTAATTTGGATAGTACGCGATGTTACTACTGGGCATTTTGCATGCACGTGGAAAAACCTATAAAGCGTTAAACGGTAATAAAAGGAAGTTACGAGAGGCATACAAAGTGCGAGATGATAGCTGTGTCGTTGGTCGCGCGCATGCTGACACGACTCGAGGGCTTTCGCTGAAGGGAAGAGAAGCATCAAGCGGGAACAATCGGTGGAGCGTAATGGCAGCATCAGAGAAGCCGACACGTCGGCAGCTGGTCTACGAGGAGTTGCTCGACTCGTATCGCGCGACGAGGCCACCAGGCGAGCCAGGGAAAGAGCGAGGAGCGCGCGGCAGAGCGGAAGACGGAAGGAAACTCTCTCTCTCTCTCTCTCTCTCTCTCTCTCTCTCTCTCTCTCTCTCTCTCTCTCTTGCTGTGCAAGTGCGCTCAAGTACAGTAATTAGCCGGCGGTGCAACAGCCGCGGCGCGCCGGCGCGCCAGCAGGCACTGGCAACAGTATACACGTGAAAATGTCGCTCTTCTCCGCAGCAGCGTCGAAAAATGACGAGAGGCAGCAGCTCGGCAAAAGCGAACGAATATACTCGACGCTGCCGTCGCGTCAGTTATGTAAATGCGACAGGTGGGCAGTCACAGGCAATGCCGATTATTGTGGCATTGATCGAGTTTGCTGGGCGACCGTTGCGTTGACGCAACAATCTTCCCTAGGCTGCTACTGGTGACGCCGCCGCCGTCGCCGCCACCACCGCGCGATCAAGCGACTCGGTGAATGCAAGTCGTTAGCGATTCCGAGTGAAAACTTGACTCAGTCCTCGATATTGAAATGCCGCCGTTGCTTGTGCATACCAAATCAGCTATACGACGACTTTTCAATCAATTTGAAAATAGCGCGATTGACGCTGCTTTATACGCCAATTACGCCTATCGATGTTGCCTATCGCTTTGGCAAAAGCTTTTCACGAAAGCTGATATGGCGACATTGCCGAATGGCCGCGGCTGCCCGCTTTCGGCTAATGAGCGCTATGCACACGACAATTGGACGTTGAGCAGTCTCGATTGTTTATCAACTTTCTCTGGCGACTTACGTAACCGGCACCTACCAGTGGCTGCATTTTTTCAGGTTCAAGTTTAGCTAAAAGCCAAGGAAGAGGAGCCAACGTGTCACAGGGACGTCGAGACGACGTGCGAAAAATAATCGAGAGAGCGAGACTGCATAAGTCAGCCGCGTGGTTAAATCATTATAATGGGTGCTACAAAAAGGATCGACATCGATACAGAGTCCAAGTGAGCACAGCCGGACACGAGGCTTGAATAACGAGGCGGACGCACCGACTTACAAATTGACGATCCCCTTACGGGAGCAGCACGGCCAAGCGAGAGATCGGACCTAACAATGCCATTAAGATAATGATAGAGTGGGCGGGGGGCAACGCCAAAATCGAATATCGTATCGAGTTAATACGCAACGATCGCGATCGAACGGTATCGGGCGATCGTTACGCCTGCGAGGACAGCCGAGCGCTAGACGGCTGCTCCGGCCGAGTACGTACGCAGAGGCGAGGCTCTTTAGATGGCCTACCGGCGCTGCTCGCGAGGAAAGTGTAACGGCCTGGATTGTGTCAGAGAAGCGAGAGAAACGAAAGTGCTCCGAGCGCGCTCGCGGTCACACGATACTCGCAGCTTACCCGAAGGCTCTCTCGCTCGGTACCGCGCGGCGGCGCCGACGCGTGCTGTTATGTGCCGCGCGTTTCGCTCCAGCGAAATTTCAATCGAGTGCCCGATCGCGCGCAGCCTTTCCGCGGCGGCTCCCGGGGCTGCGCTTTGCCTTGCGACGCCGACGTTCCCTTCATAAATTTCAGCGTCGTCCGCGCTGCGCGCATCGTTTTCTCGGTTAATGCGAGTTTCATGCCGCTTCGTCGCCTAACGTATTCTCCTCACGAGCGACGAAGACCTCTCTGCTTTCAACAATTATTACGGCGGAGCTTGTGTCCCCAGAGTTTATTCCAATTGCGGCTGTTCACTTTCATTTTGACCTGTCATAGCGGAGTCAAATGAGCTGGCCTCGCAAGACTCCAGCGCAATGCAACGTGCGCGAAATATTTACCGCACTTCGGTCCTTTTGCGCCAGTTGTACGAGCTTCCATTGTTTGCTATACGTACGAGGTTGGCTCTCGCACGACCACATTCCAATTTGTCTTTAAATGAAGATCTTTAATGGACTTGGCTGTTTTTTTTTTTTGCCACCTACTGCAGCTTTGGACATCCAATCCCATCTGGATTAAATGACACCATTACACCGGGCCTCGTTTAGGCTAATCACTAAGAGATTGCGTTTCTCGCGCTGCATTAGGCTCTTATGCGAGGTCTTGGTTCCGAAATCTACGGCGGGCTCATTATCAAACAGGTTTTGAGAGATGTTACAAACGTACTATTTTTCACGAAATCATCTGATAAAAGCAGCAGCTTGGACATTATCCTGGAATGTTTGATGTAATGCGTTTTTTCAAGCTACGCCAAGTTTTCTATCAGTTAGATTAATTGGAGTTAAACAAGTCTCGAGATACGCCGATCCAAACGGCTTGAAGTATTTGCCGTAATTATAGCGACGCGTGCATTATCCGATGCCCTTATGAGAAACTCAATTCAACTAAGGCTGAGAAAAATCTCACCGACTCTAACGTCAAAATTTCATTTGACTTTGCCATTGGCGAACAGCAGTATAGTCCTGTCGGATTACGCGCGATACCTTTCTCTCAAAAATATCAACTCATAACTGGCGTCGAAATGTTGACATGCCCGTGAGCGTGCGAATAAATCTGATCCATTGGAAATCGTCAAAAGTGCAGGAGAAATGCCGCTCCACTCACGTAGGCAGCGTCAATCTGAGGCGTTACGTGTGACGTTTGCATGATAGAGGCCTACAATAACGGAGTGAGGGAGAGAGAGAGAGAGAGAGAGTGGCAACCTTGAAAATCGGCAGCGCTTTCAAAAATAGTTGACTTATTATCGGGCAATTTATAAGTGAATAATGTGGCTAAAGCGCAAAAGAAAGTCGAAAGTGACAATCGATGGAGCTGTTGTTGGAGGAAGGAGGCCCTCCGCGGCGCGCGAGTTAACGATCTAATAAAAGCGGGCTGGTTCCAGAGCGCGAGCTCTCCTAGATCGCCGCGCCAGGCTCTCTTTCGAAGCCAATGATCGAAAATTTCTCCTCTCGCTGCTCGCGCGCGCCCAAAGCAAGTACAAGATCGATAAAATCTCTCGTTATCACGCAGTTTCAGCACCATGTTAAATTATGCCTCCGTTTATTTGACGGCTGGCGGGCTTTGCGCTTACATACCGAAAGTGAAAACGAACGGCTATATATTTCGCTCATTGTAAAGGCTCGTTACGACGGTGAAGCGTTTCGCGCCGAGGCTCGATGTTCCGCTAATCTTTGATAATTTGGCGTCGAGTGACGCAGCGCAGTACGCGTACAGGAGGTGTGCCTCATTCTCATGCGGCATGCGCGCTCTCGATAAACGCGCTCTACGTGTTTAACCGCAGCCTTCTCGGCCATGTCCTATGCTTTATTATCATCCACTCGGACATTTTCGTGGAAGCAAACTTGTTGAGCCGACACACCGGCAATAGTTACTCCATTATCGCGGACTCGCATTGGCCCAAGTTAAATCTTGAAATAGCCATTGTCGTTGTATCATTCGGCGCGATTAATTGAAGTAGAGAATGAAAAGCCCAAAGCCGCAACGAAAATACCGTTTTACTTGTTTACTCGTAACGAGCAAAAAAAGGGTGTTTTTCGATTATAATTTCTTTTCATCCAGAGGTGTCGTTACTTACTGTTACTAAAAATGCGGCGCGGACGCCAATTACGTTATTTATGGTTGTTTCGTTTTTCCAACGGCAGAATGTAAAATTTTCATAGCTGCAATCAAAGTTTTATTCTTTTCTCAGGCGCTTTATTATTGAGTCATAATTCCCAATCTGAGCTACAACTTAAGAACGAAAAAGTACACGATTGTTTTAAACCATTGTAACGCGTCCTTTTCTTCTTGCGTTAAATTTGCTTTCGCAATATTCTAATTAAGCGAATAGTAATAAGAATGCGCCACGAAACGGTATTCGATGAGAGGACTGAGTCCAACATTTATTCTATCGACATAGAAACTCGTGACTTGCTCACGCTGTGGCGCGTCAGAGAATCCAAATGAAATGAAGTGAAATGAAATGAAACGGAGCCACAATTTACTTACATCATGTATGGTCGGCGAGCAAAAGTCGATCCTGCTTGTGCTGTTGTACGCCCTGTGTCTTCTTCATGTTTCCATAGTAAAGCCGTACGAAATCCTTCTCATCTTTTGGCTTGCTTGACAAACATACGTTTCTTACTTCTGCCCAGCAGTTGATATCCGACAGATTACTGCTATGTGCGCTATGTACTCGATATATAAATCGTCCTGAAATAACCTGTTGAAACTTCGTTATCTAGTGCGAGGTATTTAGAGCGCAGATCTGAGATTCACTTCACCAACACCCAACTAGTCACCCACTAGTCAATGAATCCTCGTGCCTTTTCACGCTCTCCACTGTTTGTTTTTTCTATATTCTCATATTCCACTTGATTTGTCCTCCTTTGCATTTAGAAAAAAAAATCTATATAAATATTTATCAGGAATTGCGGTTTGATTCTTTCGTCCAGAGCCAAAGCAACTTTCTCGCTGGACATGTTGACAGCGAGAAATATTTGCGAATGGAAAATTTATTATGAAATTGCAAAATCAAGCGAGATTGTCCCACGATACAGGACAAGCGCAGCAAGCGAGCAACCCCGAATTATTCCAGTCCGAGTCGTGCGCGCGAATAAACAACCAAACTCGTTTTTTCTTCTCCTTTTCTTTTTTTTGGTCTTTGATGAGCTCACGTCGATAGCTCTCCACGGGCTAGTCCGAAAACTCGTCCTGTCTGTCACTGCCTGAAAACGAGCCGCGCTGGTACGAGTTCGTGCGAAGCGAAAGACAGAAAGAGCATTGCGAAGTGCCTGTACTTGCGCGCTTATCGCGGATGCGCACGTCCGTATTTTTCCGGAAAGCCAACGGTATAAGGACGCGGCCGATGCATTCTGTGATTTCGGGGCGTCGGGAATAGCGCGAATTGAGAAATAGCGCGCAAGGAGTGAACGGTACCTTAATGCACCCGAGCAAATGGCTTTTCACGCTACGTACCCAGTGGCTCGACGCAGCATCTTGCCGGAACGGTCCTCGTTACGCCTGCTTTCGAACTCCGCTGCCCAATTCAATCTGACCTTATTATTCCGCATCCTCTCTTTTTCCCTCTACTATCGCGATGCATTATGCCCATGATTCTTAATGGAATTCACAATGGTATCATGATAATTTTAGTAAAAAAACCCGATGTGCTTCGCGAATGCACGAACGCACAACCTGTTAATGCAGCTGTATAACCGGCTTACGTAATCTTTTATAATTACTCAGCTATACGTCAGTTTTGAAAAGAGTGAAATTTTTCGTGAGCCACTCGAGTGTGTGTATTATGCAAGTATATATAAATACTTTAACGGCGATTCTTTTTATTTTTCCTTGTTTTTTCTTCTTTGCCAGAACCGCACTGCTTTATCGATGCATCTACAGCCTTTCCTCATAGTGCGATAGTCGCCAGCTCTTTTTCTCTTTTTTGTTAATAATTCCAGCAACTGACAGAGACCAGCGGTTGCTTTCTTGCGTTGGGAAAAAAGGCTGCATACGCACAAAAGAACAGACACTGCACGTGAACGTTTTCCACGCGTACGTACACACAATCTTAATACTTCCTCCGTGAAAGATTATATAAAAGCGTTAATTAAATACTTGTCCATTGATTTGCGACCGTATGTGTCTATTTTCTATGGAGAACTTCAGACTTATCATCGAGAAATAAGGTGTCGATTGCCATATCGTAGTCAAATCCCGCGAGGCAATTACAAAAAAAAAAGGAAAAGTACCACGTTGATGTAAGGGTTATGCAATGCAGAAGAAGAGAGTTGGCGAACGGGAGGTATATAGATGCAATAAGCGACAGTTCGAGAGGGTAGGTGCACCCGGATGCTCGTACACGCTCGAGGAAGCGCGTTTCTCTTGTTGCTACGGACGACACACACACACACACACACGCGCGCGCGCGCGAGGCTTCCCGCATGTCGAAAAGTTCCTTAGCATACTGTTTGTGTAGGTGCCGCTTTTTCCGGCTTTCGTTCTCTCTCATTGTGATATCAAAGAAGAAAAGAAAAGGAGCGAAAGAACGGGGCAGAGTGATGGGTGCCGGTCGCGGTTTCGAAAATGCGAGATCGCCTTCGCGTTGACGCTGGACGAAAGCAGCAGCTCCAAACAGTTATGAAACTTACGTGTATATAACGCGAGCGCGTCGCTCCTTACGTAAACAGACTGCTCCTCTTTGTTGTTCTTGTTGTTGTCACTCGTCCACTTTTCCGCTGAATGGCCGGGCTTCGCACACGGGCACGATCTCTTTCGATCACTGTACGAGTAGACTGTCACTACGGTTGCTCTTTCACCTGTACGATATATCACTGATGCAAGCTGCACTACTGATGACAAGCGAACGGAAAGAGCGGCAAGTTGGTTCGGAGCCGCTCGAAAGCTCGAAAGCTGGCAGGCTCTCTCTCTCTCTCTCTCTCTCTCGCTCTCTCTCTCGCTGTTCCTTCGATTGCTGACACGCGCCTCCACAAAATAAATGCGAATGCGCGAACGGACTCGGTCTAACTGCGGCCCAGGTCACTCGGCAGTGCTCGTAGCTCAAAAGCCAAGCGCCGCTCGCTCATTCGGCCCCGCACCAGAGGTGGGGAAGGCGCAGTCGGTAAGCACCACTCGCGCGCGGGAGAGAGCGCGCAGGCGAGCTGGGATCGGTGGGGACCCAGCCGAGAGTGATTGTGTGCCGCCGCCGCCGCCGCCGCCGTCGCAGTCGCGGCAGGCCGCAATGTATACGTACAGTCGGTTCTCGCGGGGGCCTCATGTGCCGCGCTATCGCCTTCGCACATGTAAACCACGCATTCTCGGCCGCTATTTCTTGCGTCTTTCGAGCTTGCACTTTTTCGCAAACTTTTCGAATTATGCTTATTGCCTACTTTGGTTGCAAACCATTTGCGGTGGAACGGCCTTCCCCGTGAAAAAATGCGCAACAAACAACTGCTGACAAGAACGTTTAATCTTCATCCAAGTCCGATCATTTTTCATGGCTGAAATAATACAAGTTTTTTCTTATACCACGAATAGCCAATGTTATTTAAAATTTATCAAAATTTCCATTTAATAAACCCATGTATTTCACGTGCGTGTAGAAAAAAAGCTGATTAGCATACTTGAAGAACATTAAAAACATTTGAAATTTATAGTCTGGGGGAGATGAAAGGCATCTTTTTTCATCGCGCTACGGAACCAAAAGATAAAGCATATACTGCGCGTGTGTGCCCCATCAAAAGCAGACATATTCTTCGATAGCGAGAGAGAGAGAGAGAGAGAGAGAGAGAGAGAGAGAGAGAGAGAAAAGGAAACGCTTCTAAAAACCATTTAGTTCGCACGATCAATATGCACGTGTCGTTCATTCACTTTCGTTCTAGACTCATCGCCAACTGAACAACCGCTGGAATGATTCATTCAAACTAATAATCAAACAAAACGGCTGCATATTTCAAGCTTCTTGGAAGATGGCGATTCGATAACTACGTTCGATAATTAATAGCACAAACAAAAGAATATCAGTCGAGTACTGCTAAACGGAGAAATGCTAACGGAATTAATCCACAAGGCCGGAAGCTCATATATATATTTTGCCATTGTCATCCGACTCTGCGGTGAAATACCCAAATATACATCTCGACACTTTCTTGCAATCGAGTCCCGTGCGCAATGCGGCTCTGTATTATAATAAAAGCCGCGAGCTGTTTAACCGCTGTACCGCAAAACCATACTGATTAAATTGATCTTTTGTCAGAGCCAAGTGCAAGTGCGTAAGCCAAACGCTGCAGCACACAATTACCATTCTATTTCAATTCACGTTGACCATTTGAACTTTCTACTTTTTTTCTCAATTCTAAGGTGAAGCGCACCAAACAGTAGCAAACAAACTATTTTTTTAGACTTGATTTCTTTAATAGCCTCATTGATTTCTATTAAAAAGCTCATTCCAAAGACCTTGTCCCCTCCACTCTACGCTATGTTGGTCTTTGCAAAGCTGTCAAAGAGTACGTTAAACTTCGCCCGCTCATAATAGACCTTTAGTAGAAAGTGCTAGTAATAGATTGCTTTTCTCAATACAAACTTTTCAATGTTTCAGTCTGGAATTTCAATCCTCTTATCTGTTCACTTTATACCAGCGGAGAAATCTCACGTTTTGACAAGCAAATTGCAGAAGGTATTACTGAAAAAAACGGCAATAGAAATCCTTGACAAAATTTGTTCTCGATTGCGTATATCTTTAGTTTTTTTTTTTTTTTTTTTTTTCTAAGAGTACGACTCGAGAGTGCTATTTGTTTATTTATTCAAGAAAGAACCAGCACGAATAGTTCTTCAGGCGAACATATTGCAAAAGAAAAAAGTTTAGCGTTGAATTATAATAACGTTAAAGATGAGCGAACCAGCAAATGTTACAGTAGGCGAAACGCCTTTGAAATATAATTCAAACGAAGCATTTGTAAAATAAGATTGACAATATATATACGTTTTGCGGCTCTCGTATACAAGAGTTTGGCGTCAATTGGATGAAATAGAGATTTCTTGGGCGACGCGATTGCTTAGCTGCAATTACACGGGCATATATGTACATAGCTAGATGACAGTGAAACGTGCGGCTGCTTGCATTCGTGGCATTCTTGCGTGTGTGAGGCGCAGTGCAGCACTGCACACATATAAAAGAGACATACGTAGTTATATGCCTCTCACCCGTTTCGAAGACCTTCGCGCAGCGGCCACAAAGGATTGCCACTATGTATAAGCATCTAACGTGTGTCTGCTTCAACTCCTTTTTTCTTTCCCTCGGTCACCTTTTTTTTTCCTTTTAGAAAGGTCTCCTCGCTGCGCACATGTGCAGAACGCGCACAGGCTTCGAAATATGTGCATGGCTCGCTGTATTACGAAGGCTTGTGTGTACATGCAGCTTTATACGCGCGCCCGAGGGAACGATGCCGATTTCGCTGCTGATGGTTGCGCGCGAGAATTGAATTTTCATTTTGGCCGGAATGCCAGCGAGGGCCGATGTCGCTAGATGCATATATAGCGTGCTTGAATAAAATGCTACGGCATTGCGGATATTGTTTGCGGATTTCCAATTCTTTCGTTAAATCCACGACAGGAACGCATTTCACATTCCGATGTAACGAAAATGACTGACTCCTTATGTCACGATCGTGCGTAAATATGTGTGTGTGTGTGTGTGTGTGAGTATACGCACATACGATGTTGGATTCCAATCGACTTAAATTGAAATAAAAAGCAATGATGTCTTTTTTTACCAAATGTTACTCATCGTACCCATTGATCAAGATGAAAAACGGATGTAAACATACTACTTTAACGACTTAGAGGAAACCTGCATCGAGCGTTTTAATTTCAATAATTATTTTCGATAATATAAAAAAAGTAATAGCCTTGATAAGTAAATACGAGCCTATCTCTTACTCGCTCTTCTACGAGCATATCTTAATTGCTGAATTACTGACTGATTTTCTACCGCATCACGTGTATTAAATATGCATATTGAGAAATGTTTTATAGGTATATATCTAAATTGAAAATGAGAATCCATGACGGCATAGCCTTCCTTGAGCGTGCTCTTCTTTCATTAGACACCTATAATTTATAGCGATGAAATCATTTTAAACGTAGATTTGCGCCGATACGATCATGACCTTTTCATAAATGAAACTCTGTGCGCAACATATACTTTCCTCGAGAGGTTCCCGACAGGAAAAACAAACCTACGCGATTATATTTTAATTTTCCAAGCATCGAGTGAAAATGACGCATAAAGCTAAAATTCTTTCGCCCATCAAAGCATCAATTTAAAATAGAGACTGAGTTGTGGGCTCTCCGGTATTAAAGTTATTTATTGCAGTGGTACTCAATTTTTTAACTGACTGACGTCATGAAAACGATGATGTAATTTGCTATAAGCTACACGAGAAAGATTAGAGAGCATATTATATGTAAAATGAAAATTAAACATTATCGACTACGGAATGATAGGATATTTTTAATGTATACCGCTCTCGGCAAACACTTAGGATTTCTTTGTTTTTTCTTTCTATACAATAGACTTGTTTTGTGCGTATTGTAGAAAAATTTCCGACTCATCAATTTGTTCTGGAAACGAGTTTAAAGAAAAAAAAAATAATCAAAGCGCCAAGTTTGCACGCGAAAGTATTTCCTTATTCCCGTAGGTAGGCGAGTTATATCACTACACGCTATGTGTGCCTAAAAGTCAAAATGCTCGCACAAGTACAAAAAGGAAATTGCGCGCGCACGCGATTCGATCGAGAGCAAGAATTTCCCGTAATAACATGGTCAGCTTGTTCGACTATGCTGCTCATACACGCATACACACTATGTGTTACGCGAGACCTGGTTATTGCCCCTTGCATTGCAAAGGTCCACGTGAAAACTGTAATGGCGTCTGATATCGCTCGTTGAATTATAGTCTCGCCACGCATATAACCGACTTACTCAGTTGAAATCAACAACGAACAAATGTATCTCGTGATCTCGTAACCTATGTCCCGGTCAACTATAAACTACGGTCAAAATCAAATCTCTTTGTCAGTCAATCTATTCTAACTTCTTTGTGTGGGTTGCCAGAGACAAAAATAAAAGCAATTATGAAATTAGCAAACACTTTCGCTGAATACATGATTTTCTCTTCAAATAATCTCATCGTGCACCGCTGTTCGCTTATAAATCTCACGGTGAGTGTTGACCGTAAGATTTATTCAGCTGCGATTAAAAACTGAAACTTGACTGTTGTGCAAAAGAAAAACTAGTTCTTGTGGCTTTTGATAACATTTATTTAAAGTCAAAGTTTGCTCGTTTCAACTTGTTAAGTCAATGGCACTTTCAAGCCATACGATTAGCTTACAACAAAAGCGGAAACACTTTTTCTACTTTGAACAATTTTACCATTTTATGACACCATTAGAAATGAAATTAGAATGGATTCTAGAGCTTATTTCTGGAACATGACAAGTGCCATTTTTAGAACTCTAGGGGGACAAGTACACTAGAAAATCAGGTAAAACGAACAGACATTTTGACAAAAATCTATTTTACGCCATTAGAAAAATTTTTGAATAACAGATTATGTTGTTAGTCGGAAGGAAAATACGTGAAAAAAATTATTACAATATATATTCCCGGACACCGATTTGTTACATTAGCTTCGTGCGACCACTAAGCTATTCAATGGCAAATATCAATTTCAACGATCAGACTCTCATGAGTAAATTATGATTTCCCATGATGCCACGTTGTAAAATAATGAAACAATAAAAAATGATTGCCTGAATTCTTAGACTTACCGTGCAATTTACATATATAAGATCTGCAAGATGGGTTGCTATATTTCGCCTCGATTCTTGCCGCAAGTTTCTGCGTAATACATAAATGAAGTGGATGGATCTACCATTGCTTTCATGAAGGAATCCAAGTGCCAATAAAAAAAACACATCTTTTAAAAAATCCATCAGGTGGGTTGAGAAAAGCCCGACCAAGTATATCATTGTGGACGAGGTGCGTATACAGAAACACGAAACAATGTAGCCTCGTCAAATCAATGATTCATTACATTTGACTCGTCAATGATGCTTGCGTATGCGACGAAATTCCAGTGGCTCATCGAGCGAATTCAAAATTAATAGAGTTTACTTATGCTTGTATAGGAGCTGCCCAATTTTGCAAATGAAAATTCAATCATCCGGGCTCGCATAGAAGAACGGGCCGATGGATATATCGTATTATACGATGCCGATCCAGACAATCGAGCACAGGCAAATAGGAAGAGAGAGAGAGAGAGAGAGAGAGAGAGAGAGAGAGAGAGAGAGAGAGAGAGCTGTCTGGAAATAGTTTTCCGGTTTCCCGATCTCGCGGCTCAGCCTTGTCGCGGCACGCAGCCGCCGTATATACAGCGCAGGCAGGCGGCAGCAGCAGCGCGCCGCGCCGAACGAGAGGGAAAGTCTTTTATAGTACGCTCGGCTTGGCAAGAGAAAGGGGACACGCTCTGCTCCTAATTTCTGTTTCAACTCTCGCGTATATAGAATACCGTGGGCTGCAATCTGCCGCTCGTTCCTTGATCCTCCATCGCTGGCTTCTCCAAGGCGCGTGCCGACGCCAGCTCCTATGCGGCAGCTTCGATCGGACGGACAGCGAAGAGCAAATACTTGCCGGCCTGTCCGCGATCCGCACGCTCTCGGCGCGCTCTCGACGCGCCAAACCATTGCGTACTGGCAGGTACCATTCCGAGGCTCGCAGTAATAATCGAAACCGATTAATCTACGAAATCGCGATCGCGCGCTTACCGTTACGTGAGCATAGCGCTAAAAAGAGAGCGACTTTTCCAGGCAGTGGGTAAGTCCTCCATTTGCAAATCGCAAACGGTCGCAGGAAAATTGCGAGAAGCGAATCGCGGGCGTCGGCGCGGGCGTCGGCGCGGGCGTCGGCGCGGACAGCGTAAAAAGCGAAGGGGCCCCCGAAGAAAAAGGCAGGAACCGCCTTATCACGAGCGACGGGGCGAGCATTGTTGGCGCGCCGCTTGCAGGATACACGTTTGCGGGCTCGCTCGCGCCTGCTTGCGGTCGCTCGGCCGCCCGTAGAAAGTCCTGCCGCAACGTATCCGCGCGCTCTCGCAGCGCGAGCAGTAGCAGCGCCAGCTGTAATTGACGCAATTCTTAATAATCGTATCGCTATCTCGGCTACTCGGGCGCGCGGCCAATTACCGCGGCTGAGCCGATGCAGATGGATAATTCGATGCACGCGCGCGCCCAGCGGATATACGTATACCTGCGCCGCAAAAAACCAGCTGCCTCGCTGCAGCGCCGATCCATTATGCCCCGTCGATATCTGCATTTGTTTACTTTGCCCTTTCGCCGACCGCGTTATGCCAGCGGATTGCGCACTGCGCTTCTGTGCCGCGTCTTAATTAGTTGGCCCAAGCAGGACGTTCGCGTGCCGTGCGCCAACTGCGCTTCACTTTTTTCCTGTCCTTGTGTAAATACGGTCGCGCGCAAATCTGCATTTTGATTCGACGTAACGATGGGAACCTGCAAATTGGATCGGCCGATCCCCCTTTCTACCTGTGCAGTTTGCGTGCCGTGGCTTTTATTGAACCGTTTCAATTCTTTTTCGTGGCTGCAGATCTTTATGGCGCCGAGACACGCGCTCGCGCTCTGATAATTAGAGACATGCGCTATTGAACATTTTATTTTGCCTATGCCGAAGCGTGATCCAAGCATGTGCATAGCGGGGCTAATTGTTTCGAAGAGTTCTCACGTTCCTTCCTCTATACTGTGGTTAAACTTGCGCAATCCGAGTGTGATTATCCAGTGTTAACGTATATATTCGATTAAATATCCTGGTTATTAGATCATTTTCTCCGTCGTTACTTTGTTGGTTACTATCTCCTTTCTTTCCAATAAAGTGTTCCCGATTTCACTACGGGCTTACCAATTAAAAAGTACGATAGTAATAATGTTTCAGAAATGATTCCAATGTGTTTTCAACATTTCTGAAAACCAGTGAATTTCAATATTATTGGCTTATTTCGGTGAAAGTAAACAAAATTAGAAAACCGCGCTCGCAGTACACAATTCCTTTCGAATTTCAGCCAATTGAAATGTAACTTTCAGATATTTCATCGATTGTTCTGCCTTGACTCAGCATTTTCTTAATCAATTAAGTATTCGAAGAAAATTACTTTTTCTTTTCTTTTGGACAGAGTCATTGCGATTTGGTAATATGCGGCGCAACCAAAAGTGAAGTATAAACTTTCGATTTTTTACAGTCGAGCGATTTCAAACAGAGCTGAAATATGGCCAATGACGATTGATTTTCTCAGCACTTTGGATTTAATGCACTTCCAGCCGCGCATATATGCGTTAAAAACTCAATAGAAAAAACACTGCTCAACTTGAGTGATTAACTCTTAATGGAAATGGCGCAAAGTAAAATTGATGGAGAGGGTGGTTTGAATATGAAAAGCAGGATAAATCGAGAGGTGCGCGTGTAAAATGTTGGTCAAAACAGACTCATCGTCTGCTGGGAGATAAGGAAGTTTAAAGAGGCAATTCTTCAGCATTATAATTAGAAGGGCAGAGCAGGGCGAAGAGTTTTGGCGTGGCTCGCGTTTTGCCGAAAGTCTGGAGCGTCGAGAGAGCGAGAGCTGCGGCGTGGCGGCCCGAGTAGAGCTTGCGAGGGTCGTAAATTCAACCGCTATGGTACCCTTGCACCCATTAAAGGCCTTATTTATGGTGGCGCAACTCTCTCTCTCGCTCCAGTTAGATTTACGGCGAATTTTGGAAACTCGCTTATCCCCTCCTTACCGGCATTATCGACAAATCGAGTCGTGAATTAAATAACACTACACTCCATTTGCTCTAATCACATCTTATACCCTTTGCTCTCTCTCTCTCTCTCTCTCTCTCTCTCTCTTGCAGCACTTGCGCACCTTCGAACCTCTTTTCTCTGTCTCCTTTCTGTACAGTACCTATATGTTCACCTTTTCTACTCAATGACTGATTTCAACTCCGATGAGTTGTCGTTCTCGACTACATTACAACGCTGAATTACATAAATTCACTCAACTGCTACTGTCGAGTTGCATCCACTTTATCGGAGAATTTCTCGGCACCTTAATCATACTTGCCTCGCGCCATTTACTGACTAAAACAAGTCGTTGTAATCACCAGTTCCTAGTAAAGCTTAACCTAATACACCGCTCGTTGATGAATCTTATTCATTTGAAAAAAGTTTTTGGTAAGAAAAGTTTTCAAAATAATTCGCTTCCATTTTCTGAAGGTATTTGCGTGAATAAAGCAGTGCGAGTGCATTTACCGCAACAAGACATTTCTCAAGGTTGAAAGCGTTCACACAGACTGACCGTTGCCTTCCGTCCACATGGTCGAGGACTTGCCATTTATTCTGGTCAACAACTTGAGCAGTTTGCAGTTCTGATCCGGAGAGCAACGAATTGAGATGCAGCCTGCATAGTTCGTCATGATTTTTTCCCCCGCATTACGCTTGTAAACGAAATTGTTGTTAGGAGCTAGTTGCACGTATGCAAATTTATGGCGAATTATAAAGCCGCAACGGTGTTAAGGTGCGCGCGAATTTTCAACAGCCAGCGGAGATACAGGATTTCATTGTAGACGGGACACGGCAGTAGAAAGACAATCGTCGAAAAATTCACGCGTGCCGGCCATTATGACTGCGGTGCTTATCGAAAGGAGCAATCGGTAGCTCGATGAGTTGTTTCAACGTGTGCGCGGAGAGGATGACTACAACACACAACAAGAGAATGTATCTTTTGGTTTTTGGGAAAAACAGAACGGAGATTTCGTCATTGTAGCGTTCAAGGCTTGTGGGAGTTGGTTCGTGGGGAGAGAGAGAGAGGCAGATAGAAACATCGTTGCCGCCTGCTTGCGGAGAAATGAATGAAATGTTGCGGCTTTTAATTGGTACAAAATTGGATACTCTTACTATATTGAAACCTCTCATATCATATATCGCTGACATCTTTATTAATTTATTCTACATTGACATTGTTCAATTAATATTTTATTTTATGTGTTCAGAATATAATTCTATCTTTTAAATTTCCTCATAATGTTATTCGAAGGCGCGTTAATATTGAACTTTGCTACATGACTAGATTCTCGCTATGAATATTTTATTAGTTGACTAAATCTAGACTTAACGTAATGTAATATGAATTAATTGGCAGACAACAAGACAAAAAATATATAGGACTGATCCCCATTTCAGGAAACGAAAATGACGTCCTAAACGCAATTTCAATACAGTAATAAAGTTTTGACAAAATATATAATTGTTCGTTTAAAATGAAGGCCACTGATAGACAATCTCATAGAAAGGCAGACAAGTACGTATATAGAGGGAATATTTGTGATTGTAGAACGATAAGGCCGCTGCAGTTGTGCTTTGTCGACTTGACATATACTTCATAGACGGCTTGGTTGTCGTTTTTTCTGCTGGATCTTTCTCAACGGAGAGCGACGACGAGAACGGTATGAGAGATACAGAGAACAATAGTTGTCGAAGCGCTCGCTCGACAAAGCAGCCTTCGCGCTCGCGCCTGCACACATATACTTGCCGTATAAAAGTGAAAGTCGCGCTCTCGGCTGCTGCTTGCTTGGCTGCAGTATGCCGCTCGTTTCGAGCCCCAACAGACAAAAATTGCGGAATAAAAAAATCCCACTAGCCGAGAGCTGCTGTTGCAGATAAGAGACGCGCGTACGAGAAAACCGACGTGTCGACTGCCTGCGCCCGCCTACGTGTGCGTGCGTCCACTTCTCTTCTGCGCGTGCGTTCGTCTTTCTTATTACTTACGCGCGAGGGACATTGAAACGAAATTAGCCTGAATGCTCGAGGCTAAGAAAAAGTCAGCCGAGCATCCGCTGGCATAAAATTTACATTTGACACCGCCGCTCGAACGCTTTGACATGCTTGATTAGTTATTATTTCCCGTTTCTCACGAGCAAGCATTATTAATTGGCAAAATTAATTGGCCGAACAGGCGATGCGACTACTTCAATTTCAAGAAAGCGATGGTTTTCTTCAAATGGATTACCGTGTTGCGACAACAATTTCGACCTCAACTCTGATGTTATTTCAAATTGCACCCTAAACTTCAACAAGCTCTACTCATTAAATGCTAATTACGATGGAAACATTTGCAAACTCGTATAGTGGTGCTATATCAAAGCAGCATACACGTAAGCTTTCCATTAACACTGTTCTCAACTTTCTTCGTTGAGAGTGTGCAATAACTGTTGTTTTCTTTTTATCGGAAATCGCCCATGAAAACATACTTGAGGAGATCTCATTAAAAGCCCCGGCAGTTCCGCGATCGAATGCACATTCACAGATGTAAGTGTAAACAGGAGATAAGCAAATGATTGTGCAATCGTTTATTTATAGTAGTCTCTAATTTCTAATCCTCTGTCGTTCTCGGCGAATCTCATTGCCAACGAAATGCCAAGGCGTGCGCTTATTTTTTGTTAGAGCTTAACATTGGCGCGCGATGGGGGAAAGCCCAAGGTAGCTAAGGCCGCACCGGCAGAGCGAAGCTAAGCGAAGGGGAGCGCGGAAGGAAGAAACAATAAAGAGCGCGCGAACGGAACGTTGGCCGCAGCGCAACGAGTACAGCTCGCGCGCTACGTGCGTATACGCCGGAGCGCGAGCGAACGAGGCAGGCGGGCTTAGAAAGTGGAAATTCATCCGGATTGCGTGGCTCGACGCCGTGCGGATTCTTTTCCGTCTTATGCCCATTTTGCCGCGCAGATACGATTCACGTCGGACGAAACTCAGTTACCTTGATGCCCGCACTCGTACGCCGCGTACCTCCACTGAGTTCTATCAGCGGAAACGCGCGGTCGTATCCCGAAGCCCAAAAGCCACCACATAATTGCAGGCCGATCAGCGGCCCGTGTCGGTGGAACGCCGACGTACGTGCACGAGAAAGTTAAACGGCGCATACTTTTGATTTGTGAGCTTCGAGCTCGGCGAATTCGGCGATCGCGATTTCGCGCTCCGATTACTTTTTCCTGGCAAAATTATGCTAATGTCGTTGACCTTTTTGGATACACACGGTTATGCCGACACTAATACTGTATATATATCTTTATTTCAGATCAACTGACTGCTACTGCTGCACATAATATAAGCCGTGCGCGAGCGTATCTTTCACCAGAGTCTGGCAACGATGGCTTATAAGGTCGGCTTGTGAACATTCAGAATGACTATAAAATCGTTCTGGGAAAGGCGATTCGAACAGAATTTTCTTACACTTGTAGAAATACAAATCCGCCTATGGAGGCAGCTTATCCGAAGAAACTACTACATATTGTTAGTTAGCAGGAATATCCTATAAACAAGTAGTTTGTGTAATAATTAACGAGTTCGTCTGAATGTTTTCTATTAACTAATTCATCAAACCCAAGTTAATTATAAACTTTAATTTTATTAATTCTCTTGCAGTTGAATAGATATATGTATATATATATATATAAGTTGGGGATAAATACTGTTCGAGACCAGACTCGAAATGCCTCGTTTACTAATCTAAATTGCGAGAGTAAGAGAGTGGGAGATTATGGACCATCTAGACTTTTAACGAGCCTGCAAATTAGGCAATACTTTTAAAAAACGTTGAAATATGCCATCGCATTTATCAGTCCCCCAACTAAAAAACCCTGTGAAAACATTTTTAAATACCGAATATTTTGATTTTATGAAAGAAACCGTAAATATGCTTTTGATAAAGGTAGAAGAATTATATGGAGCACTCTAAAAAATTGTTCCAAAATTCATATAATGTGATAAAATTATTATATTGACTATGTTAAAAGCCTAACTATAATAACATAACACATATTTTTTATCAAAGTACAATGCTACATTTATTTTACCTAATATTAATTTTACGTAAATCGTATTACGTATGTGCATTCACATTTTCGCACAGAGAATCAATCATAACTTTTTATTTTTGATTAATAGATCATAAAATGAAAAATATATATTTAGTTGTATTAACGAATAATGAAGTTATTTTCAGTAATAAAAAATGTACATCAAATTATTCAGTCGACAGGCAGTTTGAAACAAAAATCATCAAAAGTCATAAAAAAAATAGCATAGAACTAAATATTACTCACCCTTATTTAATTTAGTAATACTAATTAATAATACATGATCCCTTGTTTCGAAACAATAATAAGCAGTTGCTCATGACATTACCAAAAAAATGTGTATGTCGTCTACGCTTATCGCCATTTTGAATTACTCGCTTGATTTGAAGTCAAGAGAACTTAATGAAGCAAAAAAATATAATATAAATGAATGGAACGAAATTTTGTTCTTCTGGTCCATGTCACTCAAAGCATTAGTGGTCCATATTCCTCCGAAATTTTTGTTTAATGAAGTATGAAAAAGCTTCATATCGTTGGAAATTAATTTTAAAGACGGTGTCGTATTTGTTATTGATTGAGTAAACTGAGGAAATAATATCGAAATGAATACAAAGTTGACTAATATGTTACATGCTAAATAATAATTAAAAATCGATTAAAATGTATTGCAGTAACTAATAAATATAGTAAAAAAATTCCAAGATCCATATAGGGTACTCGTCTTTATAGATAACAGGAGGTGGTCTATTATACCCGCAGGATCCGTAATCCCCTATTCTTCCCTACTTGTGTGTGTGTGTGTGTGTGTGTGTGTGTGTGTGTGTGTGTGTGTGTGTGTGTGTGTGTGTGTGTGTGTGTGTGTGTGTGTGTGTGTGTGTGTGTGTGTGTGTTATTAGGCTATCATAAAATATATCCTATTTCCATGATTCATACGAATCAAGGATGCAATGGATTAGCCTGTGGAATGAGCAGATTATAATTAATGTGAATCTCGAAACATTTACAATAGTTTCCAGCAAAAATGTTTGCTGGAATGTGATGCTGTTATAAAAGAAGCGGTGGAGAACTGTAGTGGGCGGGAGCCGATAGTTTTCCGTATTCCGGAGAGTTCTTTCCACACAAAATCTCGCTCTATGTGATCTAAAGAGTTTTCTTTTTGTCACAAGTCGAGCCACGATAGATTTCTCGGCGAAGTTCATTACCGCCGTGGCAGCTACGATTGGGAGTAGAGTTAGCGCTATACAGAACTGTGACAAACAATGAAAAACCAAGGCGAAGAGTAGACTGCGAGTGAAGAGAGATAGCGACACTTTGTTAATCCGTGTGGCTGAGTCGGATAGCTCGACGGTCCGTTCGATTACAGCAGCGTGATTACGATACGAGCGGCCCATAATGAGACGTCACGTTCGAACGATTCATCGGCGCAGAATATAACGAAGCCTGCAACATTTTATCTATTATCGCAAGCAAGCAATCATAGCTCAGCAATTTCTCTTGGCATTGCGGCGTTACTTTTCACATCGCTTGCAATGTCAAAATTCGATTGATTTTCGATCAAGTTTGAGCTTTTCACACGCCTCAGATGTCATATGATTTGTTTTGTTGTATTGTAATATGTAGGTCATGAAGCGTCGTAGCTAATTTTATCGATGAAAGCAGGAAAAATACTGTAACTTGGAGCATTGCTTACGACGAACATACTGAGACGAGATCAAAATCTTTTTAATAAGATCAGCGATCTGTGATGCGTGCAATAACTTTGCGTATGACTGAAATTTCTCGTAGCCTAAGCAACAAACGACTACGTTATCGTCATTTCCTCCGCGGAGCTCGTTCACGCGTGCATTACTTCTACGACAACGACGACGTCAACCTCGAGCTACTAATTGTTGTGCAACTGTGCATATGCTAGCACGGGGTTCATACTTTCGTAAACATTGCATCCTAGAATATTGGACGCGTGTACATCTCTCTCTCTCTCTCTCTCTCTCTATCGCATTTCATAGGTGTGTTGCAGTGTGGGCTTGCAAAATGGAGATGCCAATGGACTGAGGTTGTACTTTTGCGTCAGCAAATGACCAATTGGTTAATTTCTCGAGATTTGATAGTAGACAAAACAACTAGATTATTCAATATTATTACTATCGCTGTTTGTTTTGATCCAGAAATTCAGCCCATTAAAGATGCACGTATTTTAGATACAATTATGTGTGGATGTGAAATCATGACACGTACAGTGTATACTCATACTTTCAGGGTTAGTGGAATTCTCTAAAAGTTTTACAAAACAAATATTGTTATCGTAAACATATTTTACTGTCTTACATAATTCTTGAAGTTTCCGGAAAAAATTATTTATATAAAATAAAGAAATCTAGTATTAAGACTGACATATAATTTAATTAATTTAATCTCAATACTGTTCAATCCATAAGCTTCACACGTGATATTAGAATGAAAAAGATTGCGAAAGTTTATTTTGGAAAAATGACTATTGCGCTTCGCTCGTATAGGTATAACTATGTTTACTAGTTTTGCGAATGATTATAAATCAAATGTGTAATTATATTTACTAGCTCTTTGATCATTTCTTTTAATATTTTGTTCAAAGCATACATAAATAAAAATTTGAATATTTTTATAAATGTAGTATGAATCATTTTCGACTCGTACGATATGAAATAAAAACTTTTCTTGAAAAAGAAAAAAGAGATTTTAAATCTATTTTTACTATATACCAATAATTTTAGCATAAAATTACTTAAAATTTAACTTTCAACGGTTAACGATCAATATATTATATGTTGAATAAATATCGATGCCAGTTAAAGCGCCTAATAAAGACATTTACTAAATCAGTAATCCCTGCGTAGAGCTTCGGTAATATGAAAGAAATGTAGATATAGAGTTGTATTTTTAATGACATGAGTTTATTTAATGATAAAAACATTTCTAGATAAAACAAGTAAAAAACAACAGTTTGCTGGTATAGTCCTATAGCACTAACCTCCAAGCATCCCTCGCCTTTCTATTACTTATCCCCGCTATCGTTGGAGCCCGCACGCTTTTTGGGGTGTTCAAGTTTTCTCACTTGCGTTCCTCCATCTCTCTCTCCAGCGGTCTCACGGACTTGGCTCAATCCCTCGATCTGTGTTACTGCTTGTGTAGATTTTTAAGAAAAGAATCGAGTCGGTTCGCCCGCGAGTCTGCCGTTTTTCCCGAGCGTCGACACCCAATATTTCTCTACGCTAAAAAAGATGAAAATTAAAAATTAAAAGTTGTTGTTTATTAAATTGTTGATTAAACTAAAGTATTCACGTTAGTAAAGGTAGAAAAGTAACAGGTTTGGATCGTAGTGATAATTATTACAAACAAAATTTTCGTGTCAATGAGTATTTTTCAAGAACAAATAATCTTATCATTTATACTATAAAAAATCTGGATACATACATAGACTGATGTATGATCTTACATAATAGATAAACGTGACTGTTTTTCGGCATCTCAGATCACTAATCAATTGGCTTCAATTTTTTAAGTTTTTTTCTTGTGATATGATAAATAGGACGATATTATGAACCTTGATTCCTACATAAAAGCTCGTCCTTAAAAGTCGTATGACATCAGCTGAAATTTTTTCAGTATCTCCTTACGTGACAAATATTAAATACGGATTTTATCGTTTCCCTGAATAGGCTGTTATTAGAAATTTACAAGGTCTAATTCATAAAATATATTCAAAAATCGAATCATTCTTTAAACTGATGAAATTGTTTTGTATTATTGTGGTATTGTTGCAGTACGATACAATGATGGTTTTTACGTATGCTTATAACATTATAGTGCTATACAAATATTTCAGAACTGTTCTAGAATCAGAGTTAAGCTCCAATTTATTAATTTTAATAATTGTATTTAGTTTCATTGAAGACTTACACAAAAGATCATATATTGGCCGCTAATATGTTTTTTATAAATACAAGGCCGTATTTTTTATGAACAAATATTGCTGATAATATTAATCGTTATCAATGATCGTCGAAGTACGTTTGAAGATACAAGAGAACGTAATACGTTGTTTTTCAAATCTACTGTATGTTCTAGCGCGCATGTATTTCCGCGCATTCCAATCGATTCCATGAAAGTTTTGCATGAGCTAGTTTTCTCTTTTCGAATGATTAGGAAGATCTTCCTCAAGTACAAGGGGCGAAAAATAAAATGAGATGGTTCCACATAGTCATTGTTTGTATTGATAAATGTTAGCTCTTTCAACGTACGTTCATTGTTATACTTAAAAGTTTGTACGTTAATAATAATTTCCATGCTAAATCTATAATGAAAATAAGCAAAAATGAATTAATTTTTTATAAAATAAAGAGTTAGTATACATTAAAATTTTTTTCTTATCATACCGAAGATAGGCATCGGACAATAATTAATATGATCGATCGAATGATTTCGTAATTATAACATCGATGAGATTCATATGTTTCCCCCACTCGGTACACACTTCTTACTACTACTACTACTACTACTACTAAAATTTATAAGTATAACGTACACATCATAAGTCGAAATTCCTAACCATGTAACTGAAAAAAATGTTAATATTTGGAGTGAAAAATAATAGTTAAAAATAATGAATGAAGTAGGTGTTTGACAAAAAAAAATATTCACCATGTGAATAGTAAAGTATACGATGTGTTTGCCTGTAGATGTAATGACTAAGTGCTGCAGCATCAAGTAGCCCGCGTTTACGGCAAAGTTCTTTTGTTCCTTCGGCGACTAGGGTCAATTCAACGCGTGTGCGGCTATGTACACTCGGCGTAGGTTTGATATCGTGGATTCATTTAAACAACTGGCAAGGTATCGAGTTCTAGTTAAGTGTAAAAATATGCGGATATTTGACCTCGGGGGTCTTCCTTAACTTGCATTCATTTTGGCCACCTGCAATGTCGATTCTATCAGCGAAGAAAGTATTTTGTAAAAATTCTGGACAGGTAATCAAAATAATTAATAATAGTTGTAAGTATTTAGAATCTGCCGAAATAAGTTCCAAATTTGAATCTCTTTTTTGAGAATAAAACATTTTGAATATGGTATACTTTTGATTATAATTAGAACACGTTAATTCATTTGCCGAATACGGATATCAAATCTCGTAAAAGTTTTTACTGAAAAGATTCAAATTTGGAACATCTTTTAGATGATTCCAAATGCTTACGACTATTATTAATTATTTCGATTATTTGTCCAGAATTTTTACAAAATCCATTCTTTGCCGACAAAATCGACATTACAGATGGGCATAAAGAATGCAAGTTGAAAAGAACTCCCTATCCCTATGTCAAATTTTTGCATTATTTTTGCACTATTTTTGCACCTAGCCCAAACTCGACACCTTGCCAATATTTTAAAAGATTCTGCAATATCTAACTCACGTCGAATCTACATAACAAAATAATGTAGCGTCAATTAGCTTGTGCGCACATATATTAGAGTTCATTTTTTTCATCTCACAAGGGAAGATAGCGAGGTGTCTTTTTTAAAAGGTTTAAAAAATTTTTTTAATTTTCGCCGATTTTCTTTAAAATATGCATACGTGTAGAATATTAAAAATATTTTGGAAACGTGTTTTTTTAGCGGCCCATACGGTAATTTAGGGGGTAAAAACCGGGTTGCTAATTATATATACTTACCTTGCATTTGAGTGCATAAGTTAGTGAGACGTTAAATTCAAACTATCATATCTCGGTGAAAAAAAATATCTGAACGAATAAAAATTTATTTTGAAGGGAAAATAATATATATACTTTATATATATTTTCAGATACACTGATTAGTTTTATCGAAAAACATTATCTTGTGATATTACATAATCTCAAATATGTGTAAAAATTTTGTTTTTTGCGCTTTTAGTTTAGTATGTAAGGAATCTCGACTTTTCAAAATCTTTATAGTGTTTTTTTTGTCATTTTTTTCATCCTTTCAAATTGAAAAGTCAGTTTTTGCGTCTAATTTCTAAAATAGGCCCGAATCTGGCCCAACTTGTAAATTTCAAATGTTAACCTTTGTTATTTATTCCAATTTTGGGGGAAATCAAATCACATCCGAAGGTGGTATTTAATTCCAATGAAAAAATTTGTATTTCTAAAAAAATATCTTTTATAATAAAAAACGTAAAATTTCACATTAGATTATAAATGTATTTATTTGATATTGTAATTTGAAGAACTATGTCTACGTGGTATGCTACAGAGTTCACTAGATACCTATACGCATTAGACTTAATTCCCTATAGTCATGAGTATATAAATCCATCTCCAAATTTTACACGCATCATGACTAGATCTACAGTTTAAGGTGGCATCCGAATCACTAGAATCGCGATAACAAACATATAAAAATGTTATTTCTAAAAATCTTCACACGCTTAAGGCTCGAACCCACAATGTCTTGTATAGAAGTCTAGGCTCTTACCCACTGAGACATTGTGACATCTAAAATAAATTTATTTATTTATTTCTTGTAATAGTTACATTCAAATACATATTAACATACATCAGATACAATTTCTTATTTATCTTATACATATGTATATTATTTTTAAGAATTGTTTTATATAACTATGGTATTAATTCTTACAATAATAATATTCTGTAAAGAAATGATTTATGCATAATATTTGTCCACATCAATTGCAAATTATAATCGCAATGTTGTCTTCGTAGTTACATAGAGGTTTTTCTTGTATAGCAAAGCATAATTCAACAAGATTATCAAATTTTGAAGGTCTATGAATATAACCACTTTTGAACCGTAAGTACTTAAATGTATTCTGATACCTCAGTGAAAGATAATTGATTATGTACGAGGAATTGCATTTTTATGATAAAATTTCTTTCATGTAAATGAATACATGTATTCCATTATTTTTTTTTTTAAGCTTTCAAATCATACAGATTTATTCGTTATACAACAACAACAAAAAAATAGGATGTACAGTAATTATAATTGAAATAATATAGATAAGTATGTGATAAAAAAATTTTGAAGAACGATAAATTATGATTACAATGAGTGTTGTATTAGATGCGCAAGGAACAGTTTTTCAGGAAGCTTAGTATGTAGGAGCACGCTATTGTGTTGGGTTCTTTTATTATGACATCTATACTGAGTGGTGGTTGTAAATCTAATTCTACTAGCTGTTTGTTCATTATAGTTCTCTGATCTATAAATAAAGGACAATGCCATAATATGTGATCTATGTCTCGAGAGCTATAAGAACACGGGCAACTAGGATCGCTTACAATTGACACTCTTGCAAGAGAGGCGTTGAGATTGTAATGATTCGCACGGAGTCGATTGATCGTTACAATAAGGTCTCTCGCTATCCTTTTTTTTTTGTAAAACCATGGTTTTCTGGAGTCAGTAAAGAATTTTTCAAAATAAATTTTTCCTTTGTCAGGATCAACGCTAAGAAGTGTATCATTTGTATTTTTATATATGTCAAATTTATACTTTTCCGCCAAGTCAGTAAACGGAAGCTTATCTAAGTCTGTAGGCCTACAATTCGCCGCTTGTTTAGCTTGTGTATCAGCGATATCGTTTCCTGTGATTGCTGAGTGAGAGGGAATCCAGTAAAGTTGGATATTACCAGTTTCACTTTTTCTTTGTTGGAATTCTAGATTATTTATATAAGTAGAAATTGGGTTTGATGTTGAAAAGAGGCCTTTGCAGGCTTTCAAGTACACTCAGTGAATCACACAAAACAATGTTAGACATCGGTGTTGTTGAGCGCTAAGTCTAATGCGTCCCTTACCGCTATACATTCCGCCGTGTAAACTGATGTTTTTTTCGATAAGCTCCTTTTAATAACAATATTTTTCTTTGGATTTACACAAGCTGACCCGGTCGACAAGAAGGTAGGACTTTTACTTCCGTCTGTGTAAAATACATTGGTAGAAGGAGAGTCCTGTTCATCCCTTATCTTACTCAGATTTTTATTTTGTTTATCTAGTCTCATGACTACATCGTAACTATATGTGTACATGTTGTAATTCTTCGATTTAATTATGTCATCAGCTGAGCAAGATATGTTTTGAATGCACGTTTCGAATAGACGTTTTCTTTTTCTTTTGCTCTTCTTAGTTAACGCATAATATTTTTTAACGGATTTATTCGCTAGTAAGCTTTCGTTCGAAAAAATTTTGGAGATGTACGTGTTACCTAGAAATCTTGCCCTTTCATGAATGAATGGTATTTTGGATTCAGCTAATAAAATCTTGGTCGGTGTCGTTTTACGGAATCTTAGTGCAAGTCTTATTGCATTGTGTTGGATACCCTCCAGTTTTTCCTGTTAGTCTTTTCGCGTAGGATAGTAAACAATAATGCCATATTCCAGAATAGACCTAACGTAACTTTTATAAAGGCTGAGTAGCGTGGATGGGTCCGCTCCCCACCAGATTCCTTGGAGATACTTGATTATGTTAGATGCTCTATCACACCGTGATTTAACTTTATTGATTTGAGGAATAAATGAGAGTTGATAATCAAATATTATTCCAAGGAACCTGGTGGATTCGCTGGATTTAATTGTTAATTCGCCTACTTGGAGTTCTGTTTCACCGGGTTTTATATCACGTTTATTGAAATGCAGGAAAACTGTCTTTTCAGGTGCCAAAAATAGATCGATGTTGGCGAGATTATTTTTAACTGCTTCTATAGCTTTATGTAGTGATGATAGATTGCTTGAATATAAAGCAATATCATCTGCATATTGAGAAATTGAAACTCGATTAGAAATATTCTTTATGATGTCGGCTACATAAATAATATATAGAAGTGGACTTAACACTCCACCTTGAGGAACTCCTTTATACGTCTTTTTAGGCTCACTAAACTCGTCTGCGTAAACATATCTTTCTGTTGTTATAAAGTTAATGAATTTAACTAATATTAGAGGGCTTCCAATTTTCGCAAGTTTATCGAGTAATATTCTAATATTTATATCATCGAAAGCGCCTTTAACATCAAGAAAAGCAGTCTACATGTCTTTATTTTGTTGAAAAGCTGATTGAACACTGATAGTTAGATTTAGTAGATTATCTTGATACGATTGATCTTTGCGAAAACCGCTTTTACTGTTCGGTAGTATATTTTGGGATTCTACCCACCATTGAAATTTGTTTTTTATCAGTGTTTCAAATAGTTTACAAAGGGACGAGGTGAGAGCAATAGGCCTGTATCCTTTGTTCTCGGGCTTCGGAATCAAATGTACATAAGATTTTTTCCAATCGATTAGAAAATCGCTAGAACTATACATTTCGTTAAATATATCTACGAGAAGCAGCTTGTATTTTATCGGTAATTTTTTTAGCGTAAAGTAATCTATTCCATCTAAGCCCGGGGACGAGTCAGTGTTGCGAGAGTCTAGAGCATGATTCAATTCGGCAAAGCTAAAGGGCCTTTCAAGAAATTCGTTAGTCTGGCAATCCGGCATGTAATTAATATTAGGTAGAGTTTTGACTGTCGGACAGATTTTATTTAGTGCTTCAAGTTTTTTATCGAGCTGTAATTTTCTGGTACATGGGAGACATTGACTTTAATCCATTTGTTTTTAAGTATCTTGCTGGTATTCCATACATATCGTCCGTCAGTCAAGAGGTTGATAGTGCTCGCGAATTTTACAAAACTTTCTTTTTTTTTCTTTTTAAAGGTTTTCCGTGCTAGGGTTAAAAGTCTTTTGTATTCGATTAAGTCGGATAAGTTTTTGGACTTTTCCCAAGTTCTAAACGCGGCGTTTCTTTGCTTTTTGACTTCGGAGCACTACTCGTCCCACCATGGAACAGGATTACGGTGTATTTTAATATCTACGAATTTTTTCTTTGGTGTATTGCCAAAGATAATTTCGGTTAATTAGTTAACAAAATATTCATATTTTTGGCTGGCACTTAAGTTATCATAATTGCTTGATAAAAAATTTACGTATGAGCTATCTAATTGTTGCATAACATTATTCCAATTAGTTTGGGTAGTTCTAATTTTATGACTTTTTTTGTGGTAGATATGCCTTTCTATGCTTATATTTACATATATAGGATAATGATCTGAACCCCAAGTTTCATCGTTAACTTGAACATCTACTTTGTCGGCAATATTGTTACTAGAAAGAATTAGATCTATATTTGAAATAGAAGTAGTGTCAATGTGGGAGTAGCTATCTGAATTATGAATAAAGAGATTGTTTTTGTCTATGCATTCAAGTAGATTTTCACCATTCGTATTCGTTTTATTACAATTCCAACTCAAATTATAAGCATTGAAATCACCCACAAATATGCAATTTTTTTCCTTTTTAATATTATCAAAGAGCTTTTCCCATTGTTCAAGCATAAAGGCATTACCTGGGGCTCTATAACAGGCGATTAGGCTTAATACGGGGTTTACATTAGTAATTTGTATTCCGCAGATTTCAAACGTTTCATGAGGTACATCGAAATTTTTTATTTCTCGATAAGCTAAATTCGAACGAATCAAAAGTTTAATTCCACCCCCGATTGCATAAGTTCTATCTAACCTGTAGCAGTTGTATCTTAAGAAATTGATATTGGAGTTCTTAGGTTGAAGTAGACTTTCCACGCAGACGAGAATGTCGATGTCGGGTAGAATTCTTTTAATGTCTTCTTTACGTTTCAGGAAACTTCTAGTATTCCAATACAAAATTCTCAGAGGTTTAGTTGTTGTAGTATTCATTTTAACAAAGAGAAAGAGTCAGAATTGTCGGACATCTCTTGATCATCTATTGAACTGAGCTCATCTGTTCCGTCAATTAATTCAAGCCTTTTGATTATTTTAGTAATGCGGGCCTTTAGACTGCTATCTTCGATTAAAGGGTGAGCCTCGGTGAGCATCTTTATGATGTGCTTGGTTTCAGAGGTATATTGGTGTGCGATTCCGGGTATGTCTTTGCTACCATAAGCGACTCTAAGAAAAGTAGCTAATTTTTCGAACTCGACTGTATAGTTATTGGAGTTGACTAAGAAAAAATCCTTTGCTGGGTCAAGCTGAGCATCGATTTTATCTTGAGAACATTCTTTTTTTAATGCTTTGCTCGCTCGTTTCTTAGTAGGAGTCACGAATTGAGAATTATCCTTATGAAATTGTAATTTATTTTGATCTTCTTCTTGACTGGATTGTGTAGAAGTAGATATAACGCTACTTGTTCGTTTGATGCCGGCCGCGGCGCCAAGAGAAGTATTCGGAGCTTCCGTTTGCATAGGTGTAGCGGTAATTTCTTCTTTATCGGCCTCTGTATCGGCAGCTTTAGGAGTTTGATTATCTGGTAAAACATTGTTTTGCTCTGTGCCTTTATCATTTTGCTGTTCTTCACTTGATTGCTCTTGTATATTATTTTATTTGTCCGTGGCTGAGTCACTCGAAGAGCTATGTGTTGGGCAGTGTTTGGCAAGGTGACCTTCTTCTTTACATAGAAAACACGCAGCCTTGTCGCTCGAAAAGTAAATCCAGTAAGTGGTATCCTCAAAATCAATTTTCATACTCTCTGGAATTTTTCCTATATCCTCTGGAAGTATACAGGGTGTCCCATTTTAACTTACGCACCAAGATAACCCAAAAACTATGAGAGCTAGCGAAAAATGTTTTGAATAAAAGTTACTCGTCTCCGAGGGGGACATATTATGGTGCCCTTGACTTTGACCTCGAGGGTCATTTTCAAGGTCATTCGAAGGTCAACTTTGTTTTTTCAAATAGGAACCCCTATTTTCGACCCCGGATTCGGAAAGAGCGGAAAATTCTACGTTTAGATGACCTATCATGCGTGGGGTCCGGGAGACCCGCCAAGGTCATTTGAAGGTCAACTTTGTTTTTTCAAATAGGAATCCCTAATTTTAACCCCGGATTCGAAAAGTACAAAAAATCCTAAATATTTTATGTAATGAATTAATTCAACTTTCCATGGCCATTTAAACGTCAAATTAATGGCAAATTACTTTACTCAGAACAGTTTCATGTTTTCATATGAGAAATAAAGTATGCGTAAATTTTAGAACACACTAAATTTATTCAACTTTTTATGTACAGAGTTTAACAAAAAAATATTAGTCATTAGTAGTAATAATCAACAGTATTAGTCAATCTGATGAGGAATAACTCAATAATAACAATAATAATGATCTGGCAATAAGTTGGTGATGAATGATGCGCACGCACAATTACATGAGATGTTCAATAGGTCCCCCATTGTTTGCTAAGCATGTTTCCAAACGCCGATGATAATTATTGAGAACGTTTGTAAGTATTTCAGGCGTAACAGCTGCACAAGCTCTTCTCACTCTATCCATCATATCTAATCTAGTGGTAGGTGCATCCTTGTAAACAGCGTCCTTGCAATATCCCCAGAAATAGCTGTCTAGTGGATTCAGGTCAGGAGACCTAGGTGGCCAGGGAACTGGACCACCTCGACCTATCCAATGGTCACGTAATTGAGCATTCAAAAATTCTCTAACGTTTACATCAAAGTGAGCTGGAGCACCATCTTGTTGTAGCCACATGAGCTGCCGAACATTCAGTGGGATGTCCTCCAAGTATTCAGGTAGATGATTCTCCAGAAAATCAAGATACGCTTGGCCGTTGACATTGCCATCAAAAAAATGGGGACCAATAATATGCCCGTTGAATATTCCCACCCAAACATTAAGACTCCAACGGTGTTGATTTATCACTTGACGATGCCAATGAGGATTGACAGGTGACCAATAATGACAATTATGTCTATTGAGTTTACCGTCACTTTTGAAGGTAGCTTCATCGCTAAAACAAACATTCCAAAAGAAATTGGGATCCTCGTCCAGTGGATTAAGAGCCCACCTACAGTAATTCATTCTGAGTAAATAAGCATTTTCATTGAGTTCTTGGTGCAGGATGATGTGGTATGGATGGTAACCCACGGATCTTAACATCCGATGAGCAGTAGTACGAGGTACGCCCAACCGACGTTCGATTTCTCTTGTACTGATGTGAGGATTCACATGAACCATTGCTAACACAGCAAGAAGTCTTGGATCATTGTTGTTCACATTTCTGTTTCCACCTCTCTGTCGATGAAGATCATTCATACGGCAACGTCTTTCGATATTTCTGATTGGCCTGTCATTAGGATGGCGCTGGTTCGGAAAACGTTCAGCATAGAGCCGAGCAGCAGCTCGGTAGTTCCGGCGACATTCACCAAGTACTAACAATACTTCAACGACTTCATTTCCTGAATAATTGGTCATTCTGTGAAGAAATATCAAAGACGTAATGCATATTTGAAAGATAACACTAACCACAAGAGTGGTAATAATTTGTTAATACTTACATGAAAAACGCTCAACGACTTTTTCAACAGTTGTTAAAAAAATGCTTACTATTAATAATCACTCATCTCAACACTAAATTCGTCACTCCGTTCAAAACAAAAATCGACGTTTTTATTCAAAAACTTACTTTTACCTCTAAATGAGCATAAAGAATTGAATACACGTTACATCTCGACGTTGACAGAACGGACAACCTTCCATACTTCCCGAATCCGGGGTCGAGAATAGCGATTCCTATGAAAAATAGTTAATCTTCACATGTTCTTGAGTGATCAACCACAAGTTACACCTTGCCTGAACGTAGAACTTTTTGTTGTTTCCGAATCCGTGATAAAAAAAGTAGGGTACTCCAGGAAAAAACAAAGTTGACCTTCAAATGACCTTGGCGGGTCTCCCGGACCCCACGCATGATAGGTTATCTAAACGTAGAATTTTCCGCTCTTTCCGAATCCGGGGTCGAAAATAGGGGTTCCTATTTGAAAAAACAAAGTTGACCTTCAAATGACCTTGGCGGGTCTCCCGGACCCCACGCATGATAGGTCATCTAAACGTAGATTTTTCCGCTCTATCCGAATCCGGGGTCGAAAATAGGGGTTCCTATTTGAAAAAACAAAGTTGACCTTCAAATGACCTTGGCGGGTCTCCCGGACCCCACGCATGATAGGTCATCTAAACGTAGAATTTTCCGCTCTTTCCGAATCCGGGGTCGAAAATAGGGGTTCCTATTTGAAAAAATAAAGTTGACGTTCAAATGACCTTGAAAATGACCCTCGAGGTCAAAGTCAAGGTCACCATAATATGTCCCCCTCGGAGACGAGTAACTTTTATTCGAAACATTTTTCGCTAGCTCTCATAGTTTTTGGGTTATCTTGGTGCGTAAGTTAAAATGGGACACCCTGTATATACTTGACGTCGGAAGCTCATTACATGGGCGTACTCTGGGTCATTTATACTGGCTTTGATGCATGTGATTTGAGATGCCGGTGTAATACCGAGTGCTTTTATTTTATTCTCGATGACAAGGTGAGGGATGACCGGGCATACATTCGATATTATGATTCTCTTAGCTTTAGATACTAATGATCTCATTTTAAGTATATGTTCACCAATGTTTACTTCCATATTAGTGTCCGTGAATTGCTCGACCAGCTCTTACTTGCTTAGATATATACAAATTCTTCCGTTGGAAATTCTTGAGACGAATAATACGTTGATTGGTTTTACGATTCTACCGATAGCAAGCGTGTACTCTTTAATCGTCAAATTATCAATAACATCTGTAACAACTGCTGAACAAGAGGTAAACACGTCCGACCTCGACGAAGGCTCAGATGAGACTCCCTGTATTTCATTAAAATAATAATATCAGATAGCTTTCTTACAAAATTCTTCCAGAAGCAAAAACCATAAACATCTAAAGGTTGAATTTTATCTGTCGTACTAAGTGGTATTGTCATTACCTTTAAACTTATTTGTTCCGGTACAACTTCTTGTACAGTATTATTGCATTGCCCACCCCAGGAATCTAAAAGACGGATGAATTCCTAGTATTTTTTAAAACTTACATCCACGTCAGAAATAGTTCTTCAGCTTTCCAAATTCAAAAGCTCGTATTAAAACATTTTCTAGGGTAAATAATGTCCGTTTAACTCAAGGTCCATATACTCTAATTACTTCTTTCAATACTAAAAATAAAGATGAAAGCAATAGCGTAAATGTATGTTAATGAAGACATCAATGATCGTGCTTCCTTTTCAATTTCAGTCCTCAATCGTTTCATGTTCTACCGCTGTGAATCTCCAAATTAAATCCGCTTCGATCGAAATTATATACGTTGTTTGCGCCGTATACGGTAAGCAATTGTTTAATTTTAACTCTAAAAGTTGTACATTGAGATTTGATTTGATTAATATTTTTCAATGAAGCTGTTGTAACAAATTCACTGATTTTTCGAGATACTATATTGTTTTTTGAATTTCCAGATCCACCCATTCGATACTCTGAACAAAAGCATATCTATTTCAGTTCTTTTTTGTAGAACCCATCTTTTCAAGTTAATATCATGTGCAGTCATCTTTAATTCTATAGCTTCATTAAATTTGTTTTGAATTTAACTTTCGTGAGTTGACCTCGACATCAATAATTTGTGCGTGTGTGTGCGTGAGTGTGTGGATAGGAAAATAAATAAAAGAGAACTATTTCGATAAAACAATAAAACAACGTATATTTAAAACAACGTATATTTAACAATATAACAACATAAGAAAGAAAGACTGGCATAAAAAACCTCCACTCACCGAGTGGAGGGAAAAGCCGTTTAACTAAGCGTACAATTAATCGAACTTAAATTAAAACACTTCCAACACAGTGACGTATAAACGACGCACCTGACACAATGAAGCTGAGCAATAGTCCAGCAGGGTACAGCCCTCAGATAATACAATAACCACTCACATAATACTCGCATGCACACACGAAAATAAACATTAACAAATGAATTAAGTAGTAGCGCGTGATGCTGAGACACTGTTGTTTTTTCCGTAATGGTTAGGTAGCGACTGAGTGTCAAGAGAAACGAACCACCGCGCGAGCTAAGCGTATCGAATAGTGACCCAGAGGAGAGGGTAGAAGTCAATCTATATCAGCGAGCGACCAATGAAATCACTCTCATCCGGAACTGGCCCCGTCGACATTGTAGCCGCTTTTTCGGGCTGTTTCACAGCTGGACTTCACGGCAATTAGGCTGTTGGTTCTACGGCACATGTGTGTGGGAAATCCCACAGTGAAATCTTTTCTTTTGGGTTTTCCCCAACATATGCACCAAAGGTTTTCTTGGATTTTATAAACATAAGCGTTCAAGTACATGTTAGAGAAAGTCGAAATATAGCCCAAACAAAATTTATTAAAAACATAATCTGATATCTTGATTAATTTATCATATCTAGTGCTTCCTGCTTCAATTTTCTGGTTCCACTGCTATAATGTTCATTCGCTACTTGTTTGTATTTGTGCTTTACAGTATTAAATGCGTAAGGCTTACCTTTTCCACAGAATTTTCGATGATAGTAAAATAATTATTTTCAAGTATTCTTAATAATTTTATCAACAATCTTTAATGTTGAATTATGCATTGAGTATATCGGCACTTATTGATTATATACCAATATTATATGATACAAGTAAAATTTTAAACTAAACTCGATCTACTGGTCACGCCGATGGCGACACCCGCCTGTCAAATCAAAACAACCCATACAGACAATGTTCGGGTTAAGGAAGAGTGAAATGATAGTCGATCGATAGATTGAAGGTGTACTTTAATGTATAAATAGTATTGTTAACTGGTTGAACAAATCAACTACCAAAAAACTCGGTTAAGTCCCGAAGTACAAAGAAAAACTTAACGCTAATGCAAGTTGAAACGAACGCAAATTTAATTACAGGCTAAGCTGCAAAGAAATTATTAATCTACACTTGCAAGTGTGAAGAACGGTTACGCTATATAACGAAACCACCCGATCGTTCGAGCGCCCGATCGAGAGAGAGACTGCTGGCTGCCCTTTCGGCCGCTGAGAGGAGTTTTCGCTCGTTTTCTCCTTCCACTCCGTCTCCCTGACCGGGGCGTGTCCTGCTTTCCGCCGGATTTTCCGCTGCGAACCTCGCTCGTCCTGGCCCCTTCTATGTGGCCCAAATAGGTGAGGGCGTAATTTCCTTCGGCCGTTTGGCCAATTGTGCGCGTGGCCTACCACCCCGCTCCTCGTGCGACGCTGCCGGTCGGCCTCGGTGAGGCCCGATTTGGCCTCCCGTTCCGCAGATTCGAATGGTGGGAGCAACAAGCTCCTGATCTTTGCGGGTATTGGACGCGAAAACCGATGTGTTATCGGCCCAATACCCAAACACGGCCGCGAGCTCGCTTATTGATAAGCGCTCACGGCGCGTAGTGGCATGCGTCGAGGGCGGTGGTAGTGGCGTTGCGTCTTCGACAACGAGGCAGGGCATTAGCCACTGCATGACGTGGGCATACGAAAGTGGATAAAGGCGTGGGGAACTTCCTAGCGGCCGGTGTTGTTTTGTGGAGCTGCAAAGGCCCAAGGCAAAGGAAAGGAAACTCGGGAGCTCGCACGATGAAGTGGTTTCGCTTCTCGCTGTTTATAATTTCGCTGTCGATACAACACATTTTCAGTTAACATACAGTATTCACGCGGGACGTATTAGGGTTTACATCCGCAGCACCTATTTGGGTGCGGCGCGTGAACCTCGACGATTCGAGCCTCACCCGCCGCCCTGTAAAGGCGCTCGACCCTGGCGCTCGCTGACCGTTTAGTACCCAGCGGCGGCGCACGGACAGAAAGACATCTGTTTTCTCGGATTTTCCAAAACGCGACCGTAAATACAAATTTTTAAATGTAGCTGCGCTATCTCCCCGCGACATCATCGTCGATCAGAAACGTGCGGCACACATGCTCTCTGCCGCACCCTCATTAGTTCATTTATCTTTACAACCCGCGCGCGCTCCATCGACCGCGCCAAATCTCCCTGTAAACGCGTTTGCACACATTTTCGGCATGTGCTAGGAAAACCCAACGTCTTCGAACTATAACGGGCACTAATGAGTGTCTATTCCCGAAACAGTTACTTGTCCGGAACAGACAAAGCTCGGCTCAGAAGGTCTGGTCCTCCCCGAAAAGGGGGAACCAACATTATCCTGATCAGACCAAAGAGTGGAAAGACGTATGCATATACCCTATGTCGACTTAAAACGTAGATTAATCCCGAGAGCTCTAAAGTAATCATCTCGAAATACTGAAAGACAAAAGACAGGGTACTCCTAATGCACTTCTTTAGCAGCGCAACAGAGAGACAACAATTTCAAGAGCCGGTACGGCAGACCTTAGGGGATGATAGAAAGGTACAGGACTTGACACAGGGACAGACACTCTGGATTCGAACTGCTTCATAGATACAAATGACGTGAAGGACACACTTAAATGAGAAACAGGAAAAGACATAGACTTAAAAATCCACATTTTCGGTCCGAACAAAAGTAATATCTGCATAGCAGTATGAGAAGTGAACAGAGCTTCAGCTCAGAAACGAAATGATGCGATAGAGGACAGTACTATTGGAAGTAGGGCTTGACCGACCATGTCGGAAAAGATATTAAATAAAACAACTAAACAATTGACATGTTTCCTGTGCTTTAAAGCGCGGATGGAGGGGACTGCTTACGTACCGGGAAACGGAGTCATGTGCGGTCTATCGGACCGTACTGAAGAAGCGTCGAAAGCAAACTCAAAATGACAAGAATACTACTTACACAGATGTGAAACTGCCTAATTACTGGTTTCACAAATAGCAAAATAATGAAACGTGAACATACTAATACTAACCAAACAACTATGGGACTTACGAGTACAAGGCGGCTGGTTTTCAAATACTTCTGGCACGTCGATCATTGGGTGAGAGGAAAACCGACAAGAAGAATACGGATATCTGCAAGGGAAAAGGATTGTATGTATTGCCAAAGGGGATGGACACCATCACCTTTGTCACTTACTTTGTCACCTGACTCCATATTGTACATGGCGGTATTTGAAAAAAAATCTAAGTTGGAAGACGCCCTTATAGACTTCTCGGGAGACCTCATCGTTGAAAGCGATATGAACTTTAGGGCGATCGAGTGGGGCATGAAAATGATGGACAAACGCAGTATGCTGTTCCTAGATGATGGCAAATGATCGAAGACTGTACAGCCAGCGATCATACATCCTCTGTAAGGTGACAGATCAAACAACGACTCAATTTAATTAACAGACCAGAGACAAAACCGCTAAGTACTGAAACTTATGGAGACAAAAAATGCTTATGAGAACTGCTACGGGAAGTGACGGCACTCACCGAAGCTGTCCCGGTAGAGCTCACGATATCGGAAGACTGGATAACAGATAAGATGATGGAACTGGTCCTGATAGACGTCCTTTTCCGAGCGTGGAAGCAAGGGCATGGGTTTTAGCGGCGAAACTGTGCGGGCGATGCCAGGACTGGGTTTTCCTCAGTGCCGTCACGCCAAATTGTGGGAACCTTTACAAAGTGAGCGGTTGGTCTATGTGCGCGGAGTATGTGGAACAGTAGGAGCGCGCCGTACTTTTCGAGTCTTTCCATCAACGGAAACGTTTTGCAATCGCAATTTGCGTGACAACGTCGATTCGGTCTCTTCCTCTCTCTTTCCCTCTCGGTCTCTCTCGACGCAGTTCGATCTATTAGCGTGGACAGGCGCATTGCGCGTATCCATCGCCGAGAAGCTACACCAACTTGTTGGCACCGAGGGCTGAACCCTGGTTGGTGGCTGCTCGACCTCACGGGGAGTAACTCACTCCCAAAGAATGAAAGTCAGTTCGAGACGGAGCGAAGGGCTGTCAAGTTCTTCCTTGGACTAGTTTACTGGTGAGCTACGAGAGCGAGAACGGGCAGAGACGGGGTACGACACGAAATACGCCAGAAAAGTAGGTGGCGCTTGAAACTGGCCCCTAGCAAACGTACGAGTGGGGACTCAAAGACGAGGGAAAAGAGAGCGACCGTCAGTCTGTTTTCCGTTCGAGTGCGATCGAATTAAAAGATATTAATTCTATTTGATAATAAAAGAGGTATACATAAAATAATTACATCCAACACTTTGGAATATAATAATATCTGTGCGGGATATGAGGAATTGAGAATAATAGTGATTTCTCTAATCGAAAGACAAATTTGATTTATTAAACAAAATATACATAAGAATACTAAAAATAAAACTAACAGAAAGCAACTTATTTCACAAACTCAAAATCCTAAAAACAGAATAAAACGTCTTTAAATAATCGATTGTACGGGGGGGGGGGTCAATAAGTTTTTACAAAAAGAAGGAAAAAAAGTTTTGCGCTTGTAATTTTTTTTTATTTTTTAACATATTCTCCTTAAAGGTCGATACATTTTATTAAACGATCTTCCAGTTTTTTTAAGCCATCAGAAAAATATGATTTCTGATAACCCTCAAAATAGGCATTTGTTTCGGCGATGACTTCTTCATCCGACGTGAATCGTTGTCCGGCAAGCCATTTTTTGAAGTTAGGAAATAAGATAAAGTCACTGGGAGCCAATTCAGGCGAATATGGTGGATGGTCAATTAATTCGAACTTTAAATCGTTAATTTTTGCCATCGAAACTGCACATGTGTGAACTCGAGCATTGTCTTGAAGAAAGAGGCATTTTTTTTTGTTCAAGTGAGGACGTTTTTCTCTGATTTTTTCTTTTAGGTGACCTAATAATACGTATAATATGTCCAGTGATCGTCTGGCCCTTTTCCAAGTAGTCGATGTAGATGATTCCATACGCATCTCAGAAAACCGTGGCCATAATCTTGCCAGCTGACTTTACTGTCTTTGCCTTCTTTGGGGCTAGTTTTCCTGCGGTAATCCATTGTTTCGACTGTTCTTTGGTTTCAGGTGTAGTGGTATACCCATGTTTCATCTACAGTTACGAGTCGACGCCAAAAGTCTTCCGGATTACGACGTATGCGTGCCAAAAGAGCCTCAGAGATGACCACGCGGGTTCGTTTGTTTTCAACAGTGAGCAAACACGGCATCCATCTTGCTGATATTTTTTTCATCCCCAATTTTTCATGCAAAATTGAAAACCTTTGATACCCCTGTGGCCTCAACTAATCCTCACAATTTTAATCTTCTATCACTCAATACCATATCGTGGATTTTGTTGACCATTTCGGACGTACTCACTTCTACGGGGCGTCCTGAAAGAGGTTCATCTTTAGTTGTTATACGGCCGCGTTTAAATTCATTTACCCAGTTATAAACAGTCTTTTAAACACAGGGGCAGACTTGCCATGAACGGCGTTCAACTCAACTGTGATTTCTTTTGGTGTAAGGCCTTTCAAATGAAAATGTTTCATCACCGTTCGAAACTCTGTTTTTTCCATTTTTCAAATAAACCAATAACTTTTTGTTCAACCAACTCTTACAAAAAAACGACTTAATGAATCGAGCTGAAACTTTGTACGATATCTAGTTAGTAGTATTGCTTGCCAAAAACATAATTTAAGCGTGACGAGCGCCATCTCTTGGATTTTGTAAAGACTACTAATACCCCTCCTCGTATGAACACGAACTATGAATCAAGGCAAAAGATACTATGATTGGCTTAATGAATAAACGAGGTTGAAAGTACAAAGTTAAATATTTCTAAGTCGCTGTAGACAACTTTGAAAAATACAAAATTAGGAAAGTGATACCTGTCTTATTAGTGCTATAACTCGTCTGGTCAAGCACGATGTTACGCAAACTGAGCTGCCTAAAATCCCTCCTTCGATTTTCTTTCCCACTTCAGACCCAAAGGTCTTAAGCATCACCCTTTTTGACCTATTACCAATGAAAATTTTTGAAAGCTTATTACACTACTCCCTGCTCTCGCTTTCAATTAGTTAAGGTGATAAGTTTCGATTGTGTCTTTGAAGGCTCGAATCAAACGCTAGATTGTGCCAATTCATGGGTCATAATATGTTACATGTCGATCGTGCCAATTTTTGGCTCATACAAATTAGCTTCGATCGCATCTTGGATTATATCTTGAATCGAAAGCTTGGATTGTACTGATTCATAGCTCAATAAGAAGTTAAGTATCCATTGTCGATAATTAGTTCGTTGAATGAAATATGGTTAAGGAGATTGGTGAGGAGTACAACTGCGAGTAGTGTGTGCGGCTTGAACAAATGAATAAAATGAATCACCGTGAAACTAGATTTTTTATTAACTATAACGAATGTAAAATCTATCTGGCACAAAAAAAACCAGTCTCAAATAGGGGAAGACCATTTAGATTTACAAGAATACACTTAACAATAAATAAGTAAAATACAGAAAAAAAAGAAACAACTTAACGGATAACAAACTAGTAATCGCTTAAGTCTATCATACACTATAAATTGAATGGCCATTCAATTGAAAATCGCTCACTTGCCAGGACGCTCGCATTACCAACCAAGAATAGAGAGGGAAATGTCTCCAGGCGAGACGAGAACGGCGCACCAACGAGAACAAGCCTCGCGACCGCTCTCGCCAGAGGATGCACAATGATAAGAGCACAATACCACAAAGGTCAGAGACACCTCGAAGGAAGTAGCGCCTCCTCTGCTAAGGATCCAGCCCTTATCCCTTTGACCTGACGTCGCTAGCCCAATTGAGCTAAGGAACGGTGCACTCTCACGTATACCCACACAATAATTGCACGGAACTACAATGCGTGTCGTAAGGCTCGGAACTCTGTACGAGAGTTACGTTTGAAGTTGCTCCTAGAGAATCCGAGCAAAAACTGACTACCCGGAAGAAAACTCGGATCTCATTAGCCTGAGTGAGGGAGTCTCGCGAAGACCCCCACTCCTTGCTCTCTAACTACAGGCTCAATTGCGATGAGCTAGGCATGCCCACCACGTGGGCGACCGGACGCTTGGATATCTGAGTATCGCGTGACCCTTTGTTTTATCTTGTGAGTTGGGTTTCCACGAACATCTGTTGACTGGATTTACAAGACAGCGTAAACGAGAAAGAAAAATGCGTTCACGAATAATGTCCATCATGTGTACATCTGTTGAACGTGATTTTGATGAGAGCGCGTAAAAGAGAAGGAAAGGTATGAAAACGCTGAACTGTTAAACACGTTTTATTTAACAGAATAACACACTGTGTCATCTCTCTCTCTCTCTCTCTCTCTCTCTCTCTCTCTCTCTCTCTCTCTCTCTCTCTCTCTCTCTCTCTCTCTCTCTCTCTCTCTCTCTCTCTCTCTCTCTCTCTCTCTCTCTCTCTCTCTCTCTCTCTCTCTCTCTCTCTCTCTCTCTCTCTCTCTCTCTCTCTCTCTCTGAGATAATGAATAGGCGCGAATACTCGTGATTATCACAGTGCATTTCAGCGTAAATTTTTAGCGGCGTATGCACTTTTAAGAGCTCGGAGTAGATTTTAGCAGCTTAAAACCCCAACAATAAACAATTTTACAACTTCTATTGGTTCGACTTTAAATTCTCCATTAAAATCAACAGCTCATCTCGCCATAATGCACACTCAATACATGAATTCCACTTATAATTTAAATAATTCACGCTGGAGATAAAACTTATTAACTAATGAAAATGCAAGGTATCAATTATAATATATTAGGATTCAATGATCTGATTTACAACTCTACTAAAAAATGTATAATATGTCATATAATATAAATTATAACTAAATTTTAATTTTTAAAATAACAGTCTCCGTTTGCATTCTTTTGTACATATATTTCATTCTTCTGAAGGTTATCAAATTAAAAATAAGTTTTATTGATTTAATTAATGAATTATTAATATTGATATGTATTTTGACAATTATTGTTAATAATAGATTAATAATTCAAATTCTACACACAGATTAAGTACTAATCTTCTGTTCACACTACCATCTCCGCGTACAATTTATTTTTTTTATTTTATAATCGTTTTTGTCACCTCACGTGCATCACGTGCTCTTTCATGTAGTAGGCATCGATAGTCACATTTTTTCTTCTAATACCCCCGTCAAGTTTCGGCATATTTGGGAAATCCCCAATATTTTTAAGAGCAACGCATCGCACCACGTGTAGTAAATAAAAGGGTCTCGGCGCTATCTATTAAAGGTATGGGGAAATCTACACCATGTAGGTCAAGTGGACCCTCCTAATGATTCAAGCAACAATACTAAAAATATGCCCCACCTTTTGCCTAAATTTTAGAAGCTTCTGGCACAGGAGAACGCGCGTTCAATTTATTCTAGCTCGAGAATTGGACGTGCACAGTGGCCCATTCCAAAAACTGTACCTCGCCACTCTATTGAAGTTACCAGTAGTTATACTATATCTACATGTGTTTCTTGTGTCTTGTATCGTCATCCAGCGTGCAATTCAGCGATTAGCGAATAGTCAACTGCGTGCATATTACACTTCTGAGTTCGCGACTGTTGGAATACACTCGGTGACCGAAACGAAGACTCTTGCAACTTCGTAGAGTGCTATCATTACTTGCTCTGTACGCGATAACTAGTACTCCGAGACCTCAGTTATAAGAATTAGCAGTTCAACAGTAGCTACCTATTCTTAATCCGTTCTGGAGCGAGGGCTGAACCCGTTTCCAAAACATTGGAACACTAGAACGGTGAGAGTTGGGTGTCTTATACTCTGGTCAGGGCGTCAATGCACAACAGTGCAAAAATTTAGGATAAGAACAATTGAATGGATTCATCAATTGACTAATGTAATTATAGGTAATTGACTGCACTACGCGGTTTCATGTGTAAGATTTAATTTATTGTATTGATTCGCTCTTATTTAAATTCTGAAAGTCTTCCTTAACGGAAGTTTGTTTTTTTTTGCTAGCGTGCTTACTTTTGTCAATTGCTATCGACTTCAATATAAATGTATTTAAATAAATAACATTTTTTTCTTACTTATAACACCGATTATGATTATTTCTAGCTCTTATTAATTTTCCTCTAATACCGAACTAACTTACCTATGATTAATAAATTTATTTATAAATATTAGAATAAATCATCTTCTACAAGGTGTACTGGAAAAACTTTCCAAATTCGCATTTTCCGAGAAAATTGTTCAAGCAGCAGTTGTGGGGTTTGGTCCAAAGAAATAATCGATGACCTTAACTTTGACCTTAAGGTAATTTTTTTAGGTCATTTCATGGTTATCTTTTTTATTATGAAAACCCCTACATTTTATTTCGGAAATGAAAAGAGCGAGAAATTTTACTTTCAGGTGTGTATTTAAACTTAAAATAGACCCTGAGGTTACCAATTATCTTACTTGAAAGGCATCGTGTCAACAAGACTCAATTTTCAATCGTTGCCACCCTGATTGAAGCTTGTTTAAATTCTAGACCAATCAGTTTACTTATAAGGGAACTTTCCCAACCTTCTACCTCCAATTATACTGTAATTTGGATTTCTTTTTAAAGGGTGAAAGCCACTTTCGAAAATCACCTCTCAGAGTAGTATTCTATCAATATTTTTGGTTTCAAGTAATATTTTTCAACGAAACAAAATGAAAAAAATTTGCTTATGGAAAGGCAAGGAACTTCCATTTTGTTTCATTAAAAAATACACAAGTATACAAGATTTTATATCACAAGCGAACTATAGTATTCCCGAAGGATTTTGGTGCGCTAAATCCAAATCTGTCCTTAGAATTGTTTTATCAAGTCAGGTTTTTTAGATATTCTAACCCTAAAAGTGTAAAAACCACTGTTTTTTGACATATTTGAGGTTATGTAACATCGTAAATAAATTTTTTACAAAAAATTATTTAAAGTATCTTAAAGTACAAATCATCCTCTTTTAAATGCCGTTGAGTTTGCCCAAATATCTTTTTTTTTTCGTCGAGATATCGCATTTTTTAATTTTTATATTTATGAATTTCTCAAAATTCGAATTATGAGAAATTCATGAATATGAAAATTTCAAAATACGATATCTTGGCGAAAAAAAAGGTATTTAGGCAAACTTAACGGTGTTTTGAAGAAGAAGGTTTGTACTTTAAGATACTTTAAATAGTTTTCTGTGATAAAATTTATTTACGATGCTACATTACCTCAAATATGTCAAAAAACAGTGTTTTTTACACTTTTAGGGTTAGGATATCTCAAAAACTTGATATATGAAACAATTCTGAGGCCAAATTTGGATTCAGCGCACGAAAATCCTTCGGAAATATCATAGCTGGCTTGTGATACAAAAAATGACCTATTATTTGTATACCTGTAATATTAATTGAAACCAAAAATATTGATTGAAAACTGCTTTAAGAGGTGATTTTTACTTCTTAGAAACATTTTTCTGCCGATAAAAAAACACGTATTTTTTATTTTTCAATAAGCTATAACATATCCAAATTGCAGCTAAATTGGAGGCAGAGGATTGGGAACGTTCCCTTGTTAGTGATAATGATGAAGGTATTTCAGCGCTGACGCCGGGACAATTCTTCTTAATTGGTTGTGCTCTTACTTCTCTATCCAAGCCATTCAATGAAATTAATGAGAAAAAAACCGTTACCAGAAAGTGGAAATAACTGTTACCAGAAAGTGGAAAATGATAGTTCTTATGCGAAATAATTTTGGGAAGCGTTGAAAGCTTTAATTCTTGCATGAATTCCAGCAGAGTTCAAAATGGCTTAAACTTAATCATAGTTTTTACATTAGAAACTTGGTGCTTTTCAAGGATGACCTGTTGCATGTCCTACTAAATATCCTTCGACCAGAATTGTCGACTTGACTGTTGCATTGATGATTCGAGCTGAGTTACTGTAATCAGGACGGCGGTGGGTAAATTTAGGAGTCCTGTCAATCGGTTAATATTGTTGCCGATAAATCAGCGGGCAAATGCTTGTGTTAAGATAGTAAAGAATGTTTGAGAAATAATAAAGATCGGAAATTAAAGGTTAATTAATTTATTAATTAATTGCATTTTATATTTCTGCAGTGAAATGATTGTATTATTTTATTTGTATAGTCTTAATGACAAGGAATTTGGTATTTATTGACGTTTTTTTCTGATTGGAATTTTTCATTATGCCACCTTTGTAAAACATGTCATGGCGAGCGATATATTCAAACAGTTTACTGTATACGATTTTGAAGTTTGCGTGTTTGTGGTATGAAAGTTTTTAAGGTTTTCTAGCGCTGGCTGGTTTTTGAGTTTTCATTGGGTATGAGATTGTTTACTTTCTTCATCTACCTTTATTATTGCTTCCAACCAGTGTTAGGATGCAACTCACACTATACTTTTCTGATATAAAGTGAGGCGATTCTGATGGATTAGTTTAAACTTTTAATAAGTGATCTAAACCACTTCACTCGTCAGAGTGCCTTATTTAAATTCCATTCAAGTCTTTTTGAGATAAAATATTGGCTTTGTTAACAAATAGCTTGAAGAAAAGATGCATGTCTGTTTCTTCTGTGTCCATCCATATGCCCATGAGAAATGTAGGAACCCTGGTGTGACTATCTTTTAATTCATTAATGAAACCAAATATAGGCTTAGTATAAGCCAACTTAATTTGGCAACCATCTGTATTGAACGAGTATGATATATTCTATTTAATGTTGAGTATTTTACTTGGCTTTGTCAGTTTTTTATACAGACGCCCGTCAAAAACATCTTCTATAGCACCATGTCTCAATTTTTTTCTTTTAAATCTATAGTTTTATTTATCTGATTCTGCCTTGAGTAAATCTATCAGGTACTGTTCAAAATTTAGCGATATGAATAATTCAGGATTTTCATTTTTTTGAAGAACGCAATTGTATGTAACATTTTGTTGTCTGTGTTCACCTTCAAAATTTGTCTGGTATTTGGAAATTTTACTCAAATGCAAATCATCGAAGCAAGGATACTTATTTTTCACTTAAGTTTCCATTTTTTTCACGAAATAAAAAATTTTTTATTCATGTATACAAATTTAATGTATATTAATATAAGCAATTATAATGTTTCCGTTTCTAATTTCTAACAGTATTATATATAATACTATACTTCTTGTAACTTCTGTATTGTAATGTTAACTATACAGTTTAAAACTCAATGAAAACAGCAATTTTAAATAAATTCATGTTCTTCACTATAAGCGCGAGTATAATATTAAACAAAAACGACAAACGTTGTACTTGAAGTACTTAAATACTAATAGACATAAAAAAAGATCATTCTAATAATGAAGAAATAAAACGTGTCTTTTTCGAAATGCATTTTTAAATAATTTATAGAAATTTCATAGTTTTAAATTTAATGTTTAAAAAGGTAATTCAAAAGAAAAAAGAACTCTTATATAGGGACAGTCACAGAAGAAATAATAGACGTTATATTAAGTGATCATCATATCATCGATTGTTATATTACTAGCAATCATCAGTGTGCTTCGCGCGCCTTTAATTTTATCAACATCACAATCAAAATTCAAATGTTAGTGTAATAATTCAAACATCCAAGAAATTATTATAGTATTATCGCCGTTATATTATTTAATTGACAAAAAATATTAGTACGCAAATTGTTTAACAAACTTACCTCGTTCGGAGACATTAGCAGTAATTATTTAAAATTTTCTTATTAAGTGCTTCAGTTGGATTGGATATAATAAGTAGAAATTAACACGACACACTGATTAAGTCGACTACGACTACTCGATATGCATGACAATCGTGACGAATCACATACGCATTTGCACACACGCACACACAGTGATGCCACATACAAACACCACGTGACTACCTTTTATCCAATCAAAACACGAATAAACTGACTTCACTTTATCATGTATCTTCTTTTATATACTTTTATGTGAAGGATAACAATAATGGCTAACGACGGGCAAGTTGTTTTCAAAGTGTGCATGTCGATAATACCAGAAAATTTCATAGAATATTATAAAAATTGCATTGCTACAACATGATTATCAAACTTTTTGCTTTACCAGAAAAGATAAGAAGCTAGCCAAGAAGTGCCACATTGTTGTCAATCGTCCTAGAACGGTGTGTTATTCCTGAATTACTCGTACTTCAAGGAAACGTGAATCATATTTTCTGGAGTGGATTAGTACCTTTGTTATGACATAAAAGTTCTTATTTGACTTAAAAAATTGAACGTAATTTCCAAAAACTATCACGGCAAAATATTTAAGGACAACGCATGTCGGAAATTTTTAGAAGAATTGGAAAATTTGTTTGACCCAGAAATTTGCAACGAAGTTGGAAAACTAGCACTATTACATTTTGTAAATGCTCTGAAAACCATGAATAAAGTAGTTCAATTTTGCTGATCGATCGAAACAACCGCTAGTAAGCGTTACTCTTTATTTGAATAACCATCTAATCTACGTAGAATTTTGTAAAGGCGAAAATAAAAGAACTTCTGCGTTAATTTATTACTTAATAAGTTTCGTAAATAGTTTAATTGTAATTGTGTATTTTTTAATTTATTTTACCCGGTATTTAACCGACTTTTCCCTCACCTACGATTGAGGTATTTTATGCCAGCTAATTATCAGTTGTCCTTTGATTATTACATTGATTAACATTTCGTTTATTAATTAAATGATTTGGATTTTTCTGGTTATTATACAATTCACACTCTTGTCACTTTTTTATTTTTGTTTCTTCTTTATTATTGTTTTACTTCAAATTTGCCAGTGAAGGCTATTGACTTATGGGTTTTAGTTTAACAATTTTATTAACTAATTGCTTTTATCATAGCTATCATTGCCTATAATAATTTTTCTATATAAGTTATTCGGTTAGATCAACCATAAATTCATTTTGACACCATAAATTATAATTTAATGACATTGTCTAATTATTTTCTAACATCGTTAACATTCATTAAGAGAATTACTATCAGAATTATGATATATTTCATCATCATTTTTGTCTATCACTAAAAATATTTTCTTCTTTCGCAGCTTGTATTAATTTTTTTTAATTTTTTCGTGTTAAGACAGTTTTATAGTATCATCAGCCAATTTTTCAAAAGGTTTGGTAATTGGTTCGAAAGTCTCTTTATCGATGCGTTCAGTTTCTGATTTATCAGACTTTAATTCGTTTAGGTGAAACATTCACTTCCTGAAGAGTCTTGGCCTAAACGTGATCGTAAACGCCATTCAGGCACAAAGAAAAAAAATGTAAAATCGTGAAAAATTAACGTGGATATTCATCTGTTGCTGTCATCTTAAAGATGGAAGAAATACTTAGTATAAACACCGATCGTTTTCGATGAGCCTGTCGCTCATTATGAAATTCATACACACCAGCCTGACACCTCACAAAACTTTAATAACAGTGATGAAATCAGAATATCGATCCAGCATCAAGATTTATGTCTCTTGCCATCAAAAAGTTCTTTGCATATTGTAGGACAACTTCGAAGAAATTGTGGCACAATTGTAACTGGTACAAAGTTTGGAAAGAACGCTATATATCATTTGTTTGGCGATATTCGTAATAAAATTAATTCCATTGAGATAAATTGATGTAAAGATGTTAGACTGTCAGGTAGTATGAAAAATTGGATTTTATTCAATCAAAATCAAAGTAGATTTCTTGAAAATGCTGGCTGGCTTAATATTAAAGAAACTAGAAATATAATAAGTAAGCAGCATTAAGAATAGCAACTTTGATATCTCATAGTCGCATTCAACAATTTTAGAGTTTATTGAAATTTTCTATAAATGCTTGTGAATGTAAAACATGAATTTATTTCAACACGATCAAATGTACAATTACATAAAACCTGGTCAGAATTAATAATGAAGATAAGTATGAGTGTCTTTAACTATAACTTATACGAATCGAGTGGTTGATGTCTTATGTAATTATGTAAAACAAATATGTTTAGACCCAGTCTAAACATACTTGGACGGTAAAAACATTAAATCAATTAGAAAACCCGATGTATGTTGTACTAGATTTTTAGATGAAATGTAAGTTCGACAAAACCAAAAATCTTAGAATTTTTGATCATTGTGATCTGACTAATACTAAATTTGTTCTCAATTCTCAGTAATATCTGTATAATAATTTGAATTTTGATAATAATAACCAATATTCGATGTTATAGTACGTGTATGGACAATTCCAACATGTCTACTACCACAGAAATTGAATGTTCAATCCACTTTTGTTAACAATAAAAAAATATCAGGTTGAGATCATGAAATAAGTTAGATGTCAGCGTAAAAGGCGAATAAAATTTATGAGATAATGATTAACGGTAGTGAGTAGATTAAATTCAAATTTTGCGCTAAGACGCGATAAGAAGATGTACCACCTTGTCAGTTGATTAATGAAAATCAATTAATCGAAGCTAGAACGTCATGTGACATAATTATTAACGACCAAGACTTTATGAGATATTGATGCAGACCAAACGTTATTAAGTGCCGCAGCAGTCTGCGCGATAGCAAAAAGATCGTGAATAATCAGTGGGAGATAATGAGAATTTGGCCGGGAAACCTCGTCATCATCGTGCTTGCTTGAAATATGCGCTCGCAATAGTCGTATTCCGGAAATCACGATTGGCGAGATAGGTGTAGGAAAGCGCGCGTTAGGTCGAATTCGCCGAGTCGAAAGTTGCGCTGTGCTCGCTGTGTTCGAGAAGGGTAGGTAACGTGAGAGAGCACACTGGATAAGTCTCTTTCATAATGCTCGCGTTTGAACACCTCGCCGAGAGATCAGGCTTCGAGCGTGCACACGCGGAAATATTTTAACTCCACGAGAGTTAGCTTACTTTAAATTCTGCCTTTACAGATACACGCCGTCGGTAAACTTCTTCATCTTTTTTTTAAATAGCGCGGCTGCCTGACCTTGCTCGCTAAGTCAATATTCGCCCGTTAAATCCTGCTTGGCGCTTAAATCATAGTTCATGTAAATGCTGAATGCTCGTCCTCCGAAAGTCAATTTCCAACAATCACCTCAACTTTAAACATTGATGTAGTTTCGGTATGTAGTTTCGGCTAAGACACGGATGCTATTTTTATCTTCGATCCGATTCAATCCAAATCTATCATTGAATGGTAATCGGTAAAATACTTGATAGGTCGAACAATTAAGAGCTAATGACGAGTCATTAGTTATAAGTTATATCGAAAAAATAAAAGCGTAGTTAAGATCGTTTCCTTAAGAGCAGCTATGCATTGTGTAATCATCTGTCATCGGTGTGCTATAGAAAAGCGAAACCGTCTTGCGTGATGCACACTGCATACTCGCGGCGGTGGCTAATTTCTTTCAGCTCATCATCGTAGCCGAGAGAGCTGCATAACTGACTAAATGCAATGCACTTCTCGTCTCGATTATCCGGCCCGTAACACTTTTTCCTGATACACTTTCACGTGTAGTCCGTACAGTCTTTAGTTGCTCACGTTCCTTCAAATGCATTATACGAATGCAACGCTTTTCTAGCTTTCACACTATTAATGATCACAAACGGTAGTCCGTATGTACAGACATCAATCAGCATAGCCAATAATCATCATTTATTTTTATACGATGTACACATTATTTTACGATCCGCATGTATTTTTAAATTGATAATGTAGATATTTTTACAAAATTTTCCACTCAGTTTTTCGTATTACCAGTTTATTGGGATTTTTAATACAATAATTTTTCTTTATGCCACATGTGTTTTCATAATTAAACGAGGACTTCACGACTTCTATTACGACAATTTATTTTTCTTTATTTTTTGCTATTTCATTCAATGTAAGTTTTTTTGCTTATATTTAATATCTATTCACATTTTCTATATAAATCACATAGCATATATATTTATCAGTTCAATAAAAATTATCATTTAAATGTTATTAGTTTCAGAATTCGTACTGCGTAGTACGAAGTATCTGATAGTATAATTTTACTTACATCTGACTATTGAATTATAATCATACTACTCATAAACTTTCTGATACGACTTGAGAACATTCCATCACATTAATTCAATAAAATTGTACAATTTTATATTGAATACCGTATTTCTTCCAGTCAGATAAAATAAATTAATCTTGATAGGCTGTTTATTTTTGTTCGACGCCATTCTAGACCCATCGATTCTGGGAATCACTCCAGCCATCTCAAACTGCCTTTCTCGTAAATACAAAAAAATTGCTTACAAATTGCCGGAAATTAACAATTATATCGTTTTTAGCGATGACACTCACGCAAAGTATCAAATATATAGTTAAATTACAAAATTATTTCTTTATTAATGTACAATCGAGTATTAAATATTTAATTTTAAAGTATTGTTTAATTAGTTATACATACAAACTTATTAAAAATGACATTAAGTTTCATTAAAAATTATATATAAATTATTGTCAAACATTCAATATTAAAACATAGCATACTTTTATAACGTGGACACAGTCTTATGCAGCATAAAGTATTGTATTGAAAGACAATGAAATATTTCATAAAAACCTGACATAAATATTGTATTCATGAGTATTGTTTCAAGAATAAATTAATAATGTTTCAAAAAAATGTTTAAATTAATATTTACAAAATAATATACAAACATTTTAATTAAAATATTTATTTCCTACTTAAAAAATCTTTCATATAAACACATCAGAAATCTGGCAGAAATATCATAAGAATTACTTTACGAATTTTAAGAACGTTCTAATTAATATTACAAAATATTAAAAAAATATATTCCTTGAAATCTTTATTTTCTACTTTCATAACTCTGGCAACGTTCATGGAAACATTTTTTCATTGTTACAATTTTAGGAAAACAATGTGTGAAATATTTCTTGAAAATGTTTCAAGTGTTGCTGTAACTTTTCCAATAACATTTTTCAAAATAATAGTGAAACTTTTATTAAAATGAATTTTATACATATTTCGAAACTTTAATGAAATATTAATTTTACAAATAATATTGGAAGAAAACCTATTGATGAAACTTTCCAGAAACATTGTAGAAATTTTACAAAATTTTTTTCATTTTTTCATCAGCAATGTGTCGACAAAATGAATATAAACATTCCATGAAATATTGAGAATGCATTTTAGAGGCGAAAATCTGCTGCAATTTTTTAAAGAACATTACTTTAAATTTCTATAAAATATTTCTGTATAATGACTCTTAAGTATTCATAAACTCTGTATAAGTAATTTAAAAAAATTGTTAAATAATTCTTAATATTTTGAGACATTCGAGAAGCTTGTGTTATGTGAATATTTTAGTGAAACATTGTAAAAAATATTTCATAATCACCTTTTTGAAATATTACATGCAAGTTTCCTTAATAGTTGTCAAATATTACACAAAAAGTCATCACAAGATACTTTTGAATTATTGCAGAAACATTACAAAAAATATTATTTATCATGTTCTAAACTATTGTAAAGCTAAAAATTTGATGTCTTATTGCTATAATTTTGTAAAACTTGTGAAAGTTTTAAATTAATTTTTTTGCCAATCCAAGGTATGCCAAGAATTTGCACAAAGAGTTAGTGCACTTTTAATTGCTGAACCTATTGCTAAGAAATTGTTAAGTTAATTAATTAATAATGCTTTTGAAGCTTTAACTGCGATTGTCATAAAAAATAAATATATTTTTATAATAAAAATAATTATTAATTTATACTTTGTTCTTATTTCTATTAATATGAAGAAATATACTCGAGTAACCCATATTTACAATAGTAACTCACAATCAGACGGAAACTTTGATCGATGATATTTTACAATCGGAAACAGATCCGATTTTAGATGAGGCGGATATTGAACATAAAACGAAATACTCAGAAAGGATGTGTTGCCACCCATTATTTTCGTCAATTTAGGTCAAATTTTTGATTCTTCTAGATCACCGTGAACAAATTTAAAAAATTTATTGATGAATTTGGATTGAGGGTAACAAAATACATAAGAATACTAAATTTTTACCCGGTCATTCTTATTGCATACATGATCATATCTATATAGCTAATTACATTCTATAATATTCATATGGTTTTTAATTTTTATAACTTTTTTAGAAGCAACGAAGCTATCACTCTCCGATGCAATGAATGATATGACATAAAAGTCGATCTCAACTTTCCGAGACCAAGCAACCACAAAGTTGAAACGTAGTTCTAGGTAAGTATTGTGTAACGTCTGCTGTAAATTGAACATGTAAATTGTTTTTTAATTCGTTTTCAAATATTTTTTACATAAAGTCTAACATACAAAGGTAATATGAATAAATAAAAATAAAAAATACTACTTTATTAATTTCTTTAATTTTGCTTACTTTGTAGCGTCTCTGAAATATTAAAATGATATAATAATGATCCAACAAAAATTTGTAGAGCATAAAGTAATTTGAAAAAAAAAAACATTTAGCTGAACAAGTGTGATTTTTAAATGAAATTATGAAGTTAGATTTATGGACATTAATGATGACATTTGTCTTGTTAAATCATAAAATATTTCTGTTAAAATTATACATAACGATTATTGTTATTTCAACTAAGTGTATTGATAAATCGTCTAAATATACAAGCATTACGATAATTTTAATGTCGAGTATCATATACTTCATTTACATAGATCGTAAATTATCCTGGAAACATATTGATGGTACTTCAATTTACTTATTAATTAAAAAATACAACATTCGCGGTAGTTATCATTACATATAGTAAAGTTAATACTATATTGTCTGCGAAAATATATGAATTCAATAATAGCTTACTAAAATTAGTCTAAAGTAAGATTCGATAGAAAAAAGTAAATATAATGTTTGAAGAAATATACCGTCAAAATTAATATATCAAAAAATCGTACTATGTGAAGTACAGTGCCGTAAGACTGCCATGAATCGCGCAAACCATTGACCTCGCGGTCAGCCGTCATTGCCAGCCCCGACAAGTTGCTAGGCCGGCCATGGCCACGCCAATATCTCTCATCCTGGTCATCAAAGAATTACAATTCGATTATTGTAATGATAACGTATCGATGTGCAAAAAGACGTATCATAATACCAGGCACAAAATTATTAATCTTTCAGCAACGATGACTTTCCATACTTGGATAGAATGACAGTCATCAGTAAAAGCGTTTAGTTAGTGCTATATTTTTTTAAATAATTCTCACATATTGCATGATATGTAGATAACAACATATCCTACAGCATTGCTGTAGTTTAAACTGCATACACATAAATATTTCTAAAATATGTTAATAATATATTTTATATGTATTTCAAACCTTTCAATAAGAACTTTTTTAAGCAACAATTTTTTAGTAGTATTACAAATTGTGTTGATTCATAATATAAATCTAAGGACAAAAATCAATCTGAAAATAAAGCTATAGATATATGCAAGGTTTAAAAATTAAAATTATTAAATAGAATTTTGTTTAGAAAAATAAAAAAAAATATGGCTGTTTTTGTAAAGGTTTCTCAGATTAATATAAGGCAATATTAAGTATGCTAAAATGAAAAAGTCTTGCATATGTCAAATCAAAGAATCTCGTTGATGACCACTATTTGTTCATCTAACTACCCAATCCACACTTTTTGGACTTGTAAAAATACATTCGGGTTATAATTTACAACTTTGAAATATTTATGATAATATTAATGCCAAAGAAACCTGCTGTTTTGTTTTAAGTCGTGTTTACGGCACAAAAACTTGATTGGGATTCATTGCGCAATCAGACGATTTTGCCGCTCAGGACAGACTCTCTTTTCCTCTTTCTCTCTCTTTCGCACAAATATACATATGCACACTTTTCAATAGTTTTTAAACGTAGTTCATTCGGATACATAATCAATATCTACATAATAAACTGATTTGACGTTTAAACGAAGAAAATGTCTGATCTGAGATTGTTTTTATCGTAATCAAATTTAGTATCGTTTGCAATTTTTAGAATGATGGGAAATGAGAAATATTAGTTATATTTTGTACGATGGTTCATTATTTTATATGTACGCGTATTCGTTATTTCTTTTGTTATGATATAATTTGCAATATAATATATCTGTAGAGTTTTATGCATTATTATTGTAAGTGCGATTGAAATAAATTGAAGTATACATGGAAGTTTACGAAGCAGTCAAGACTTTTTATAATAGAAATAATCGTCAGTTAAGCTTTGCAGAGATTCTTTATCATATTGAAACCTGATTCTAACTTTTCTTTCGATGCTGATTTTAAAAATTAGTATTTATAGCGTGATGATTTTGCTACTTCAACTTTTTTTACCAATTCACTTGGTGCTTTTACTAATACTTACTAAAATAAAAATTACTCATAGCAAAATAAATTATAAATTTTAAGAAAGCATATAGACATGATATTGAAAACTACTAGTTTGGTGGTAATTTGTACTAGAACAAATCAAATTTATCTCACAAAGTTTCCTCTCAACTAATTTGTTTTACAGAAGAAAATTTTTATCTTTACGAATTTCATAGCTAACTGACGATGCCATACTTTTGTCTTTATTTTGTGATAACATTTTTCCTTAACCTGTCGTGAATTAGACTATTAGAACAATACGTCGAAACAATAGTATCAACACATATTAATGATTTTATTTAATAACATAAGTAGATAATATTTTAGTTTGAATGGTAGTAATTATTAAATGACATAATTCATATTAGTACGTCTGCAAACACAATTTATTTGTCTACTGCAGTTCATTACACGTGAAACCTCACGAATTTACAATTAACAACAACAATCATAATTAAAATAATAATTAATTGATAAGTATAATACAATAATTATAATAATAAAAATAAGGAAACCTAATTATCAGTTTTTGCTTCTATGACAGCTGCCTCAATGCTTTTTTAAAAATTCTAGCATACCTACAGAGTGAAATTTTGCATTCCCAATTTTCTTCAGCTGGAAACGAACATGGATTTAATTGCATTTTTTTTCTAAAACTTTGCGCTGTGAACGCATTCTTTTAAAAACAAAATCCAAATGTTATAATGTTGGTGGTTTTTCTTTCTTAAAAATAGTTATTATGCAGTTTGTATCCTTAACATATAATATTAAAAACTTTGCACAATGCTTCCATTTGACTTTCATGAAAAGGTATTTCGCTTTTCAGCGTTGTAATACAGGCTAATGTCATGAAATCATGACGTTGACTGTAGTCAATGAAATAATAATTACAAAGAAAGCAAAAATATAATTGTACGACGTAAAAGAAATGCAAAAGGCAGTAAGAAAATATTCACGAAATCGTCAACTCGGTTTACACGTGTCTCGCATGATTTTATATTCGTCTAGAACGACGCATGCATTTTTTTGAATGTTAAATGCTTTGAAATTTAAACAATGTCGATGTACTAAGAATCATCAATACCGTATACTGCTACTCGAGAAATAGACATTAATATGTTTAACACGAATATGCATGCACACGAGAAAAAGAGCAACGATAACGTTACAACCATTGTTACGTTTCTTTTTATCGTCGACTGCACTTTACTTTATCACCAATTTTTCATTAATTACTTAAATACTCGAATTACTTAATCTTTGTTTAAAAATGTTTTTGCTGATCCCTTCGAATTTTTCAATTGGAACATGTTATTATGGTCTTTGACGTTGTTGATCCATCTTCAATAAAAAAATTGTGTATCCTAAGAAGAAATTTCTATAAGACTTTTTACAGCCAATAAAATAATTACAGCAACATTAAAGACCACAAATTACGTGTTTTCTCCAATAAATTATTCAAATGACTACTTTTAAAATGTATTGCTATACTACGGCAAAGAATGTATAGTATCTCTTTTCAAATTAACATAAGCATTATAAATTTCATAATTTTCATAAGCGCGCAGTCAAATTTACGTTGTACTTATCTTTTGTAACATTGATAAAATCTCTTATTTACAATGAAACACCCAGCGCTTACTTACAAAATATTACATTTAATACACCGCAGTGTTTTAATTTTTGCTATAAAGAAGGAATGTTACGTCTGTAACTGTAAATATTATTTTAAAATGCACTATGATTAAGTACTACGTAAGGCCGAGTGTTTTCAATGTAATATTGAGACTTATTTTTAAATATTGTGCGTCATTCTCAGTTGAGCGTTTCTACCTCAACGTAGTCATAGATGAAAGGTGGGGGAGTAGCTGAATCCACTAAAATCTCCTCTTCTGAGCTTATTTCAGATGAAGCTAATTCCATGGTTGGGTCATTCCATGCGTTAACATCTGTTCCTCCAATATCCAAACCAAGGCGCAAATTGGCTGGAGTATCGCCAAGTACAAAGTGCTCTTCAGTCAAGGGCAGAGCATCTTTCAGTAAAAGCCTGGTACAAGGAAAAAGCATCCTTTGTCAATATCAAATGTATTTTATTTAATAAATTATTCTGTATATAGATTTAGAACGAGTAATACTAAATTTTGAGTAGTGTTATCAAAAAATCTTGGTGTAAAAGTAAGAGTATTACAAAGTCTAGTACAAAAACTTACCAGATGTGTTCTTCAGCGACAACGTGGACTTTCGGAATCGGAAAACCATTGAATGGAGAAGCAACAGGTAAAGTGTAAGCTCCCATATTTTCAAAGATAATCCAGTCGCCAAGTTCCATTTCGTGCATCAGAACGTTTTCCACGACTTGATCGAGGCCATCACATGTAGGACCCCAGATACTTGACGGAATCAACTTTCCATGGCCAGGGCGCAATGGTAACGGTACCACGTGCTGGTGATCGTAAAGTAGGCAGTTGAAAGATCCGTAGACACCGTCGTTGATGTAGTACATGTTGTGGGTCACCGTGGATGGAGATTCACTATCAGCGCGAACGGAGCGTTTGCTATGGATAGCTGTTGCTAAAGTGAAAGCTGATGCAACATAGAATCTACCTGGTTCAGCGATGATGTGCACGTCATCAGCTAAAACAACATAGATAAAATATTATTTATACATCGGAAAATACTGTGTACTTATTTCGAAGTATTGTCGGTGACTTGCAATCAGTATCATTCAAATGAAATTGAAACTCGTTTATCTTGCGTGGATTCATAATTTACACTTACATGGAAAATACTCATCGAGAGCATGATTGACGACATCGGCGATTTTATCGATGCTTGTACCCTTGTTCCCCGGATAACCACCGCCGAGATCGAGGAGGTAAGGCTTAAATCCAATGTCGATGGCCAGATCAAAGAGGCTCTTAGCATGACATATAGCTCGATTGAAAACTGGAGGATCTTGACAACCAGAGCCGACGTGGAAGCTAATTCCAACCACGTCAAGATCCAACACGCGTGCAGTGCGAAGTAGATTCGGGGCTTCGAAAGTTGGATCGCAACCGAATTTCATGCCTAGTTGGCATTGGGCCACCTCTGAATCACAGCGAATGCGGAGAACAATCTGCAAAAATAAGTTATTAGAATTAATTATATCATGTAGCATTGCTAAAAACAGCGTTGTCGGCTAATTTCGACCCGTTTGTAATCTTTCTTAGCATTTTGCCTTTTCTTACTTTAGCCGAAGGGAAGAGTTTCTTGATTTTGTGCAATTCGCTCTCATTATCGACAGTCATAAGGTCAACTCCGACGGCAGCAGCATGACGGATATGCGAAGCTGGCTTGGCTGGATTGGCGAAAATAATTCTAGATGAGTCAATGCCAATGTCCAGAACCTTATTGATTTCATTCTGCAGAGGAAGCGAAAAATGCATTAAAATCGTTCAGTTGCAATCGAACTTTTCACGTGTAAAATATATTTTAAGACAGTTACTTTGGATGCACAGTCAAAACCGACTCCGAGTGAAGCAAGTACTTCCAATACCGTAAGACTGTCGTTACATTTAACAGCTGAAAGCATAAAGTCAAATCGGGTTCGATAAATGTCTATACTCGCTATATGTGCATTCGGCATTGAAAATGCAACTTACCATAAAAAGGATCTACGCGAGGTAGTTTCTCTTTCCATATTTGGTGTTTCTGTACTATATCTCCGATGTCAAGTACGTAAAATGCTTCTTCTTGCAAACCACTGTTAGCGATGTCCTTTACCACGGTCATCAAAGTGGAAGTGTTGTTCAGAACGTGAATGCGTTCGTCCAGGTTGGTTACCTTCATTTTGATTAGTTTAGGGAGTAAATAATAAACTATAAAACTCTACGATAGCTAGGCAGCAAACTGGAACAGACGTTAATTGAGATTTTAATTAAATATTTTCTTAGCGAAGACAAATAATTACTTAAATAGAATTCAGAATTTTCAAGGTTTTCACATAAATGTGACTTGACAATTTAGTTAAATCGAAAACACAAACTAATTTAAATACGTCAACCTAAGAATACTCACGAGGCAGCTGTCAATTAAAATGATGAGAGTCGTGGGGAGGTAGGGTGACGAAGCAAAATGAGTGTTAGGGGTGCTAGCAAAGCCACGGGGGCTCTGCGTTCAGGGCCAACTTCCAGTTGCCGCTGCTGCTCAAACACCCAACAGACTGGTCGACCAGCCTATCGCAAACGGAACCCTGAAAAAATACATCGAACGATTCATTACTATTCTGCGGTTTAATATCGAATTGTTATGAATAATTTTGGTCAAATAAAGCGATTGGTCAACTGTCAGACAGCTTGGCGCTCACTGTACAAGAAGATAACCCAACTGATATATCTTTGTTACGAGCGAAGATCTTATCTTTCGTGTACGGAGATAAGCTAGATTTATAATTGTTATTCATGTGGCAACACTTTTTTTATCATCTACGAGACTCATTTGCGCAAATATTCATCGATAAAAAAACTATTATTGAGCTTTCTTCCAAGAAATTATAGAATTTCAAGAACTCGATTTTCTTATTTTTGAGTGTTCATGATTTATTATGACTGTGTACATTAACTGACTGTATTTATTGAAATAACTCGTTATTGCTGTTGTCATCACATCAATCGAAGGATTCCTTTTTATCTTCAAGAAATTTAGTGATAAATATATTTAAGCACACAAGAGGCTACATTTTTAACTGAAGCGCTTTACAAGTGTGTTTCATAAGCGATGCCAATAAATGATTTACTCAAGGAAAATTACGCATACGTATGGTATTAGTAAAATCTTCAAAGTGCAAAAGCAAAATCTCTAGGTTGAATGCGAATGAATAATGTCGCTTGAGGTAGAACATACATTTTTACGACTAATAAGACTGTTATTATTACGGAGTCACCGTGCACAAAGGAAAAAATAATAGAATTATTCATATACATTTCCGTATATAGTTTGGCGTGACGCAAGCGTAACGAATGAAATTGCAAAGAAAAATACCTTTCCGTGGGAAGTAATTCTCGTGCCGGCTTGATCACACATACAATAAAAACCAAACTTGGAGCGAAACGTGCAGCCAAAAGATAGACTGCACAGAGATAGTCCGTGGACGACAGTTACGCGTCAAAGTACTTGTAAGTCGAGGAGCCGAAAAATTGAATGGT